>NC_089250.1:258094998-258401239 GCF_963930625.1 Muntiacus reevesi
TGGCAGACGGGTTCTTTACCACTAGCGTCACCTGGGAAACCCTTCTACTTACTATCCTCTCAGAAGTCAGAATTTCTGCCTACCAGCCTTGAATCCCACAACATCTTAATTCCTTTTGAAAGCCCAGTAAGATAAGGACAGAGATGCAGATGCCAGAGTTGTTTGTTTGGAAAACGTTTTATTGGAGTTACTGAAGCAGCAAAGGGTGATCATAGGATGGTGATCAGTAGCCCACTCTTTCAGTGGCATCAGCAGCGCTGGGTCTCAAAGGGGCAGGTCACTGGGCATCAGGAGTTGCACTCCTCAGTCCTTTCAGCTGAGAGAGAGAGGCTACAGTCAGACTGGAGACCCTGGAGCACAGGGAGCCAGGGTCCTGAGAAAGCCCAGGGTAGGGTGGGGTTCTGACAGAGAGGACTCACTGCCCTGGTCTAAGTTCCTATTCTCTGCGTTATAGTGGCTGCAATTTCCCTTAGACTTATTTTGTTGTTGTTGCTTAAATTTTTATTGGAAGATAGTTGATTTACAATGTTGTATTAGTTTCAGGTGTACTGCAAAGTGAATCTGTTTTACATATACATATATGCACTCTTTTTTTAGATTCTTTTCCCATATAGGCCATTATAGAGTATCAAGTAGAGTTCCCTGTGCTATACAGTAGGTCTTTATTAGCTATCTATTTTATATTTGTAGTAGTGCGTATATGTTAGTCCCAATCTTCCAATTTATCCCTCCCCTCCCTTACCCCCTGCCAACCATAAGTTTATTTTCTACATAGGTAACTCTATTTTTGTTTTGTAGCTAATTTCATTGGTAGCCATTTTTCAGATATCACATGTAAGTGATATCATGTGATATTTGTCTTTCTCTGTCTGACTTAGCTTTGGTCAGAAGAACGTTTAGCCCGCTTTCACTTTCTTTACTCTCCTGCTCAGATCCTCTGCTTTTTCCCCTCACCCCCAGCCTCCTTTCTCTCCTAATGCCCACCTCCTCTTACCTTAGGAAAGGCATCCCAGTTGAGGAAAGGAAGTTTCCTTTTGATAGACTAAGACAGAAAAAGAGAACGAGAGTGATGTTTTACAGGTCAGGTGAACATGGATCAGTAAGCTCTTGTTGAAGAGTTCTCTGAAGTGGTGATGGTATCATTGTCTTATAAATACAGTAAGAATGAATATTTTCTGAGTCTGTATGCTGTGCTTGGCTTGTACAGACTACTTTACAGGCATGATTTCATTTGGTCTTTGCAGCAATCTTTTGATTTCAGTACTGACATCATACCCACTTCACAGATGAGGAAACTGAGGCTCAGAGCATTGAAGACATTTGTGTGAGGGCACGTAGTGAGTATGTGAGGGATCACGCACCACAGGCTCTACTTTTGGTTCTACCACGGACTTAGTCTTTTTTTTTTTTTTTTAATATTTATTTTTATTTAGTTATTTGACTGTGCTGGGTCTTAGTTGTGGCATGTGGGATCTAGTTCCCTGACCAAGGATCAAACCCAGGCCCCCTGCATTATCCACTGGACCACCAGGGAGGTCCTTGGCTTTAGCCTTCTAAATTTAGGTAAGTCACTCAACTTAGGACCTCATTTTCTTCCTGGAGGATGAGGGGATTTGAATAAACCCTTGACTGATTAAGTTCTTACTTTTCAGGGATTGTCTTTGTGGGTCACGTTAGGAAAACAAGGTGTGGCCACGACAGCCTCCCAAGGAAACTTTCTTCAGCTGGGTAGCATTCCAGTGGGACAGTTACTCCCTCCTGGAACCCAGGAAAGCACCAAAAGGGCTAGACCAGGATGTGTTGCCCCTATGGGAAAAACAATCAGGAGAGAAAGGGCGCCCAAGCTCTTACCTCGAAGAGAGCGTGCCAGTTCAGGAATTCATCATTCTTTAAAGCCTTTGCAGAGAGAAAGAGACCAGAAGAGGGTCACTTCCAGGGAAGGACAGAGCTTAGCCCCTGGCCCTCTGGGAAAAGTGAGGGACCAAGGAAACCCTGCAAGCTCTCCGCCCAGGCATCAATCTCCTTGAGAATGGGGGTGTTTGTGGAGGCCACTCTAGAGAATGAAACTTACTGATCGCAACTTGTCAATGTTCAGGAACTGGGCATTAAAGGCCTAGGCAAAGAAGCAGGGTGTTAAGAAAGTTACTGAAGAACATTGAAGAGATAGGGGACGAACTCATAGTCAGATGGGGAAAACAGATGGTTTACCTCGGGTCCTGCCGCATAATTACCAATGGTGGTTTCTTCCTGGAAAGTGAAGAAGAGAAAGGGGCTAAATGATCACCTGATGGCAAATCCCCTTCCCCAAAACCTCTCTGCCCCTTGCCGCCCTCCACAGGCCAGCCCCCTTCTCCATCCCGGGGGGCCTCAGTTAACCTACTCCATCCCAGTATAGTGGTGGATGGTAGACAGACGTACAGGTGACAAGAAAAGGGTTGGAGGGTGGCATGTGGGAGACAGGGAGTTCGGAGCCCAAGCCCGCATCCCCTGTAGGCAGCAGGGGGAGAGGGTGGAGAAAAGAGGACTCCTCCCAAGAAAAACTAGCTTGTGTGGTTCTGTGTTTGACCCGGGGTGTTCCTGAGACACCCCCACTTAACCCACAAAGCTGGGCGCGGGAGATTAGCAGGCAGGTGGGACCCCTTTCTGAGGAGCCCTGCCTGTCTTTAATTGATGGAGGTTGGATTGCTTTGTGACTTGATTGCCACCAGAGTCCCGGTCTCCGTCTCTCTACTCCAGCTGGTAGCCAGCCCCCATCTCCAGACCTCAGTGCTCCAGCCTGTCACCCTCCCCAACTCAGCTGCCCAGCTGCATCCCCCGCTTATTCCTTCCTTCCCACAACAGAGGTCACAAACAGTAGCCCACAGGCTAGACCCTAATGTTGACATTGCATCATAATTTGGCTTGTTTGCTTTTTAATTTGAATTAAACATTTTTAATTAGTAAGAGTTCATAAATCAGATTTCCAGGTTCTCTGGAAAACTTTTCAACTCCGGCCACACCGGCTACCTTTTCCCACTTAACAGCAGGCAGGTGGCATATGGACTGTCCCTTTTGAGATGGGGCAAGATCATGCCACCTCCCCTGAAGCTTCACCAAGCCCTCTTGCTCCCCAAAGTCACTTGCTCCCATCCTATGCAGTGGAGTCTGTGCCCTGTCGCTAACTTTCATATCCAGCATGGACATTCTCCCCCGATAGTGGGATAAGGTGAGAAGAGAGGGACCTCAGGAGTTTTCCTGAGGTCAAAAAAAGGTGTGGCTGAACCCAGACGGCCAGCCTCAGCTCCTGTCCCCTCTCAGGATGTCCAGCCTCCACCCCACACTTGACCATCCTTTGCAAGAAACATAAGCCTCTCTGCCCCTTCCCACGAATGCTTTGTCTCCTTCCTCCCGTCTTCCCTTCCTCAGAGCCCCAGCTTCTCCTTCAGCCCCTGGGAACGCCCAAAGATAAGAGCCGCTTCTCTAGTGACTGATGGAGGGTAAAGAAACTGAGGAGTAAATCAGCTAATAAGAAGCCAGGTGACGTGCTCACCTCAGAGCTGGCCAGGGCTGCCCCCTGAGCAGAGTGGAGCGCCAGGACAGAGAGAAGAACGACAGCGGGCAGAACGGGGATCTTCATGATGTCAACTTTGGGGTGCTCTGAGGCAAGGCAACCCAAGGCTTGCCCTTTATATTCCCAGGGAGGCAGATCTGAGCAGAACTGGGGTCCCCACCCCACTGACTCACCTCCAGATCCTATTGCCCACCCCTGGGGCTCTGGGAAGGGGAGGTGTGGACTGTTCCCCACTTACCTTGGATTTCTCAATTCACATACTGCCCCGGGCACTCGAAAGGTGAGCCAGCAATGGGGTTCTTCATGCAAACAGAGCTGAGATGGAGACAGGTTGGACCTGTCCCTCCAAGAGATTGGCAGTGGCACCCAAGCAATCTGTCCTTTCGTCTTTGTCTCCTTTCCTTGTAGCTCTTGGTTCCTCTCTTATAATTCAGGCTTTTCCCCACCCTATCCAATTCTGTCTAAACTCCCTACACTGTCATTGAAGGCCTACCAGACTCTGGCCTCAACCCACCTTTCTAACTTTTCCTTCCTTTTACTCCCTTTGCACACACCTCATGTTCTGGCCAAACTGAACTCCTTACCAAAGATACCCTTTTACTCCCTCCTCCAAGCAGCTGCCCATGCTAACTTATGCCTAAAATGCCCTTCTCTCCACTTTTGTTCTCAGAACCCAACACCCATCTTAAATAAAGCTTCCCTGGTATCTCTCATCATCTGTTATCCCTGACTCCAAAACTTTTCCCTCCCTCCTCAGAACTGCCATAGCAGTTCATTTGTATCTCTCTGGCATTGTACCTAGAGTCACTTGTGTCCTTCCCTCTTAGAATGTCAAGTTCCTTGAGGTCAAGGACTCTATCTTGATCACCTTTATATCCCCCAGCACCGCGCCTTAGAATGGAGGGGGATTCTACAGATACTAGATTAAGTATCTTAGAATTTAAACATCCTTCCACCAAGTTGTACACTTTCTTCCTTTAGGGCTGGACCCATTATCCAGCTGTTCATCTTTTACTCTTGGCTCTTCAGAGAGGTAACTGTCTTGAGCTAAGACAAAGAACTGAGAAACACAGGAAAACAGAAACAGGTCTTAGAGTTACCCAGTTGGAGATGGGCTCTAGGTCCTAAACTTTGAGTGCCTACACCATCTTGCTGAGCTGATTCTGTTCCCCACCCCACTCCCCCAGCCTGGGAGTTGTATCATCTCAAAGCAACAAACCACCCTCATCAAGCAGCCTTCTCTGCAGCGAGGTTCAGGCAGCCCAACCGGTTCCTGACGTAACAGGGAGGTGCTGGAATGAAGACGGGCACTGCCTGGACAAGGCAAGATCTTCTTTAAGAGTAGATTCTTGGGGCTTCCCTAGTGGTCCAGCGGTTAAAACTGCATCTTCCAGTGCAGCGGGTGTGGGTTTGATCCTGGTCTGAGAGCTATGATCCCATAAACCTTGTGGCCAAAAAACCAGAACATAAACAATAGAAGCAATATTGTAACAAATTCAATAAAGACTTTAAAAATGGCTGATATTAAAAAAAAAAAAAAAAAAAAACTTTAAAAAAAGATGACTGGGCTGTTTACCCCAGCCTGATGGGATACACAGAGCTAGCAGGCCTAGCAGGGGAGGGCTGGGTCTTACTCAGCAACAGTCTTCTTGAACCCCAGAAGCTGGAACATTGGTTCAATTCTCCTCCTGCCCCCACACCCCAGTCCCCAACATCCTGCCCCTCTTTAGCCTCAGGAAGCCTCCTCTCTCTTTCTAACAGCACCTCCCCATCAGCAGAGCTGTCTGAGGAGACAGTGTTTGAGAAACCGTCAAGCACAGATGACCAGGTCACCATGGATGTCACACAAGTTTGGTGCTCCTGGAGGGGACAAGTGAGAAAATGACAGATGGGTTGAGCACCTCCCAAAAAGGTTTTCTGGAGGACACGAGTTTTTTTTAATGTGTGATGAATTCTTACCAACTAATTAACAGGGCCTGAAGGAGCTCATTAACCACCATTCTGTCAGCATAGGGTCAACTATGAATGAAGCTGAATGAAGAATGAACAAAATGGGACTTCCCTGGCGTTCCAGTGGTTAAGAATCCCCCTTCCAACGCAGGGGACATAGGTTCAATTCCTGATCGGGGAACTAAGATCCCACATGCTTCAGGACAACTAAGCCCGTGAGCCACAACTACAGAGAAGCCCATAAGCCAAAAGAAAAGACTGCATGCACATGTTGCAATTAAGGCCCAAAGCAGTCACAAATAAAAAATACATAAACAGTAATAAAGAATGACCAAAATGAAGACTCGACCAAAGAGAGCCGATGTGGTGTCCTGAAGTCCCACCAGACCAGCTAATGAAGGAGAACGTTGGCCTGGATCACTTAGAAAAACAGACCAGCCCAGCACCATCACCTCTCTGGCTCCAGAGAACTTTTGCAACAAACTGATTTCCCTGTTTTCCTTTCCATCTCATACAAATGCTGCTAATAATAACGTGAGCCAGTTTATTGATGTCCTACTCTCTGGCAGGCCTTGCGCTAAGAGCTCGAAGTGCATGATCTCACTGAAATCCCACAGAGCTCCTGTGAGGCGGGTATTACAATTATCCCCAGTCTGTAGGCAGGAGAACCACAGCACACAGAGGTTAAACCACTCACGCTAGGTCACACAGTCAGGGCGTGGCGAGGCCAGCATTACAACCCCAGATTCCAGAGCCTGCACCTGTATCACTCCTTTCCTCTACTGTGTCCTGCGGAGGGTCTCAGCCTGCCCACCTAGAACCTTGTATGAATTAGACCCATGCCCTGAGAGCTGGGGGGCAAAGCTTCAGAGAATCCCCACTAGTCCTCTTCAACAGGTGTCCTGTTTTTTAATTTTTATTCGCTTAATTTTTGGCTGTGCTGGGTCTTTGTTGCTGTATGGACTTTCTCTAGTTGCAGCGAGTGGGGGCTACTCTCCAGTTGTGGACAAGCTTCTCATTGTGGTGGTGTCTCTTGTGGCAGAGTACAGGCTCTAAAGTGCACGAGCTCAGTCACTGTGGCCTGTGGGCTTAGTTACTCCGAAGCATGTGGGATCTTCCTGGACCAGGGATCGAACCAGCATCCCCTGCATTGGCAGGCGGATTCTTAACCGCTGGACCACCAGGAAAGTCCCAGGTGTCCTTTAGCGGTATGTGGCCTTCACAGCCATAGATAGCAGCTCTGAGCAGGCATACATTAATTTCAGCGAATTAAAATGCAATCTCAAAAATGACAGAATGATCTCTGTTCATTTCCAAGGCAAATCATTAAAGACACAGTAATCCAAGTCTATGCCCCAACCAGTAATGCTAAAGAAGCTGAAGTCAAACAGTTCTATGAAGACCTACAAGACCTTCTACTACTAACACCCAAAAAAGATCTCCTTTTCATTATAGGGAACTGGAATGCAAAAGTAGGAAGTCAAGAAACACCTGGAGTAACAGGCAAATTTGGCTTTGAAGTACAGAATGAAGCAGGGCAAAGGTCAACAGAATTTTGTCAAGAGAATGCACTGCTCATAGCAAACACCCTCTTCAAATAACACAAGAGAAGACTCTACACATGGACATCACCAGATGGTCAATACCAAAATCAGATGGATTATATTCTTTGCAGCCAAAGATGGAGAAGCTCTATACAGTCAGCAAAAACAAGACCAGGAGCTGACTGTGGCTCAGACCATGAACTCCTTATTGCCAAATTCAGACTTAAATTGAAGAAAGTAGGGAAAACCACTAGACCATTCAGGTATGACCTAAATCACATCATTTACAATTATACAGTGGAAGTGACAAATAGATTCAAGGGATTAGATCTGATAGACAGAGTGCCTGAAGAACTATGGACGGAGGTTTGTGGCATTGTACAGGAGGCAAGGATCAAGACTATCCCCAAGGAAAAGAAATGCAAAAAGGCCAAATGGTTGTCTGAGGAAGCCTTACAAATAGCTGTGAAAAGAAGAGAAGTTAAAGGTAAAGGAGAAAAGGGAAGATATACCCAATTAAATGCAGAGTTCCAAAGAATAGCAAGGAGAGATAAGAAAGCCTTCCTCAGTGATCAGTGCAAAGAAATAGAGGAAAACAATAGAATGGGAAAGACTGGAGATCTCTTCAAGAAAATTACAGATACCAAGGGAACATTTCATGCAAAGATGGGCACAATAAAGGGCAGAAGTGGTATGGGCCTAACAGAAGCAGAAGATATTAAGAAGCGGTGGCAAGAATACACAGAAGAACTGTACAAAAAAGATCTTCATGACCCAGATAATCACAATGGTGTGATCACTCACCTAGAGCCAGACATCCTGGAATGCAAAGTCAAATGGGCCTTAGGAAGCATCCCTACGAACAAAGCTGGTAGAGGTGATGGAATTCCAGTTGAGCTATTTCAAATCCTAAAAAATGATGCTGTGAAAGTGCTGCACTCAATATGCCAGCAAATTTGGAAAACTCAGCAGGGGCCACAGGACTGGAAAAGGTCAGTTTTCATTACAATCCCAAAGAATGGCAATGCCAAAGAATGTTCAAACTACCGTACAACTGCACTCCTCTCACACACTAGCAAAGTAATGCTCAAAATTCTCCAAGCCAGGCTTCAACAGTACATGAACCATGAACTTCCAGGCGTTCAGGCTGGTTTTAGAAGAGGCAGAGGAACCAGAGATCAAATTGTCAACATCCGCGGATCATCAAAAAAGCAAGAGAGTTCCAGAAAAACATCTTCTACTGCTTTATTGACTATGCCAAAGCCTTTGACTGTGTGGATCACAATAAACTGTGGAAAATTCTTGAAGAGATGGGAATACCAGACCACCTGACCTGCCTCTTGAGAAATCGGTATGCAGGTCAGGAAGCAATGGTTAAAACTGGACATAGAGCAACAGACTGGTTCCAAATAGGAAAAGGAGTACATCAAGGCTGTATATTGTCACCCTGCTTATTTAACTTAAATGCAGAGTACATCATGAGAAATGCTGGGCTGGATGAAGCACAAGCTGGAATCAAGATTGCTGGTAGAAATATCAATAATCTCAAATATGCAGACAACACCACACTTAAGGCAGAAAGCAAAGAACTAAAGAGCCTCTTGATGAAAGTGAAAGAGGAGAGTGAAAATGCTGGCTTAAAACTCAACATTCAAAAAACTAAGATCATGGCATCTGGTCCCGTCACTTCATGGCAGCAAATAGATGGGGAAACAGTGGAAACAGTGAGAGACTTTATTTTCTTGGACTCCAAAATCACTGTAGATGGTGACTGCAGCCATGAGATTAAAAGATGCTTGCTTCTTGGAAGAAAAACTATGTCTAACCTGAACAGCATATTAAAAAGCAGAGACATTACTTTGCCAACAAAGGTCTGTCTAGTCAAAGCTATGGTTTTTCCTGTAGTCATGTATGGATGTGAGAGTTGGACCATAAAGAAAGCTGAGTGCCAAAGAATTGATGCTTTTGAACTGTGGTGTTGGAGAAGACTCTTGAGAGTCCCTTGGACAGCAAGGAGATCCAACCAGTCCATCCTAAAGGAAATCAGTCCTGAATATTCATTGGAAAGACTGATGCTGAAGCTGAAACTCCAATACTTTGGCTACCTGATGCAAGGAGCCAATTCGTTAGAAAAGACTCTGAAGCTAGGAAAGATTGAGGGCAGGAGGAGAAGGGGACGACAGAGGATAAGACGGTTGGATGGCATCACCGACTCAATGGACATGAGTCTGAGTAAACTCCGGGAGTTGGTGATGGACAGGGAGGTCTGGCGTGCTGCGGTCCCAAAGAGTTGGACATGACTGGGCGACTGAACTAACTAAAGCTGTGTTCTTACCAAATGAAAACAGAGAACTAAGAGATCAAATGATCTTCACTGAGCATATGCCCCAGAATGAACCTGCAATTGCCTCAGATTCCAGATGCCTCTTATAGTTTGAGCATCTTGCCACACCAAGGGCGTGTTTAAAGATAGTCTTCTAGAGTTTAAAGATAGATGCTTTTATATAATATCTCTAAACACAAGCCTATTGTTTTGTGTGCACAACCCAAGAAATTCCGTTCACATTCTGGAGAAAAGCAAACTGGGTGTGCCACAGGGAACTCTGCTCACTGTTATGTAGCAGCCTGGACGGGAAGGCAGCTTGGAGGAGAATGGTTGCATGTGTACGTATGGCTGAGTCCCTTTGCTGTCCACTTGAAACTACCACAGTGTTGTTTATCGGCTATACTCCAATATAAAATGAAAAGTTAAAACAACAACAACAACAACTGGCCGTGCCGGACTTATGATTATTTCCCTTTGGCACCTTCCTGATTTTCAAGGGTAATTTTGGCTTTACATGA
Source organism: Muntiacus reevesi (assembly GCF_963930625.1). Lineage (NCBI taxonomy): Eukaryota > Metazoa > Chordata > Mammalia > Artiodactyla > Cervidae > Muntiacus > Muntiacus reevesi. The sequence goes on from NC_089250.1 coordinate 258,104,887, forward strand.
TTTATGCTGTAAATGCTAATCTAGAGTCTGGGGTCCCTCTCTCCCCACTCTCTCCCCTTCTCCCATTTAAACTGCCTCGGTGAGTTTTGTATTTCCCAAGTGTCCAGTGTCCAGTGGTTGGGCAGGTTGGGAAGAGAGGCATAGGAGGGTCCTCATCGGCAGAGAGAGTCCCCGCAGTTCAGGTAATGGGACCCTCAGCAGGAGAAACTTCCCAGGTTCAGCCTTGCTTTGGCTGCACCTCATAGGGTAAGTGGAGTCAGCCAGAGTCACCGAGCCTGCCTCTGCGTCACCCCAGCCCCAAGTCTGACTGATCTCCTCGTTCTCACTCTGAGAATACCAGTAAGCCCCTGATTTCCCACAGGCCTTGGCCCACTCCGCCCCAAATCTGCCAGAACTTGAGTGTGGGTGGGAGGCGAGGCCCAACCCTGATTGCTACATTACAGACACACCTAGGGGCTGGGAGCCAGCCTCCTTGGGCTCAGGGAAGGGCAGCACCCCAGGGTCTCAGGGTCTTGTGAACATCGAGGTGAAAAGCCTAGAATCCTTGGAGAGAAAGGGGGCCAGGATATGAGGTATGGGGTATGGAGAGGCAGAGCCCAGGGCATCCCTATCTCATCCTTTCCTCCTTCTGCCGGTGTTGTGGTCACACCCAAGGATGCAGTCACGTTGCCCAGCAGGTCTGGCTTCTTCCCTTGCCGCCCAGCCTCTGCTCTGCATACACTTTGCTTAAACTTCTCCCAGGAAGACTTCCTAGATGCAGCCCACTTAATTCTTTTTTTTTTTTATTTTTCGAGAAATAGAGTTTTATTTCATTATGATAGATTCAAACCAAGGTTGTAAAAGCCCAAGGATAATGACTAATACATTCCATGAAAAGATTTTGTTCCTGCTTGACAGTGACCTGTGCTAGAATTACTTTTGTTTTTTCAAAAATATCAAACAACGACTGAATTGAAAATTTTTTCATGCAATTCTCGTGGGTGAGTATTCCCAGAATACGATATAAAAGTTGACCAACTTGGAGATAGACCATCTCATTTACCTACTTTATCTCAATACTTCTTATACATTATAAGCTACATTCACAAGTGCCTGACAGAGGCTAAGACTCTGTTGAACCCACTTAATGCTGACCCCGCTTCCATTTTCTAATTCCCAAATGTTTATTAAACAGTTTTTTTGGCTCTTGGTGCTGAGGATTCGAGATGGACAGAAACCTGTCCTGTGAAGCTTCTGTTCCATTAAAGGAGACAGATTATAACCTAAGAAAAAAATTAAGAAACAAAATCATTTCAGAGGATGACAAGTTCTGTGAAGAAAGAAAGACCAGGTGATGTGAGAGTGGCTGGGGAGGTGACCTAGGTTAAGCTGGCTTGGGGATTTGCATTTAGACCAAAAGTCATTAAAGTTTTAGCCTCTTGATGATCCCAGGTTTCAGGGACAGGTAACAGCAGTGTTCTTTGGGAGACTGTCCAAGCACATCTGGGTTGACAATGGACAGAGAGACCAGAGCCAGAACACGCTGAGCCATGCTCAGGGGTTGAAATTTTATTTGATGGTTAATGGAATTTGTGGGCTTTCCTGGTGGCTCAGCAGTAAAGAACCCACCTGCCAATGCAGGAAACTCGGGTTCCATCCGTGAGTCTGGAAGATCCCCTAGAGAAGGAAATGGCAAGCTACTCCAGTGTTCTGGCCTGGAGAACAGAGGAGCCTGGCGGGCTACAGTCCATGGAGTCGCAAAGAGTCAGACATGATTTAGCCACTAAACAACAACAGTGGGGTTTGTGGGGGGTTCTGAGCAGGGGAGACTCTCTGGCTGCTGTGGGAGAATGGATGTTAGGAGAAACTCAAAAGTCAGAAGCTACATCAAGAAGCTGCTTCAGAGGTCCTCGCAGGAGAAAGGGCTGGCCTTCTGTTTTATGAGAATCCTTTACACCAGAGGGCCTCAACCTGCCTCACCTGGTGCTTTAAACTTTAGAGGGTGGCTTTCAGCCCTTTGGACCATGAACGCCCCAAGTCCAGAACTATGTTGACCACCTCGACCCCTCAATCCCCAGCTTCTCCCTCAATCCCTCAGGGATTGGCAGGAGGCAACGTGAGGTCCAGCAGTTTCTGTCGCTCACCCACTCTCCCTGGAGGAAGCCATCTGTCAAGCCAGCTGTCAATTCAGCTGGAAGGACTGAGCGGCAGCGCGGGGACGGACGCGCTCTCCCCCCTGTGGCTGCGAGGAGGTACTGCAAGGCCCTCCCTAGCCAGGAGAGATCCAGGAAGGGTGAAAGTGTTCCTGGCTCAGCCGTGTCCGACTCTTTGCGACCCCCGTGGACTGGAACCCGCCACGCTCCTCTGTCCGTGGAATTCTCCAAGCAAGAATTCTGGAGTGAGTTGCCATTCCCTTTGCCAGGGGATCTTCCCGACCCGGCGATCAAACCCGGGTCTCCTGCACTGCAGTTGGATTCCTTACCGTCTGAGCCACCAGGGAAGCCCCTGAGATTCAGAGATGAATATAAAGCAGGAACCCCGGCTTAAGGACAAACGTGAGAAACGGATGCACGTCAAGTCATTTCCCCTAAGTCTGCTTTGCGCCCGGCTTCTTTCATTTCTTCATCAACTATTTGATGAGCCAGGCCCTGAGCTAAGCCCTGGGAACTGAATCTCCTAATCCCCCTCATGTCAGTCATTTTGTACACCCCTCTCAGAAGGAAGGGGCTTCCTCAGTGACTCAATGGTAAAGAGTCCGCCTGCAATGCAGGAGATGTGGGTTCGATCCCTGGGTGGTGAAGATCCCCTGGAGGAGGACATGGCAACCCACTCCAGTATTCTTGCCTGGAGAATCCCATGGATAGAGGAGCCTGGCGGGTTGCAATCCACAGGGTTGCAAAGAGTCGGACACAACTGAGTGATCACACTCACGAGGAAGGTGAGTTACCCGCCCCAAACCCGTCTTCCCTCCTCCCTGCCCCAGACCATCAGTGTCCTATTAAAGAGAATAAAATCTGCCAAAGTCTTAGGGATACAAGATTCATGTTTTATTTCCACAGAGAAACTCTAAAGTAGGACGCTCCTCCTGAATTTTTGTCACGGTGACTTCAGGTCACAGAGTGGAGCCGGTGCAGAAACGGCTGGGGTACCCCCGAGACTGGAGGTCAAGGAGACATCACCACGGTGTGCGGGAGCAGACAAGGGACAGGCAGGCGGGACCCCAAGCTAGAAAAGGCAGGTGTCGGCACGCGGACCAAGGGCTGGGGCAGGGGCACAGTCCGGTCCCTTGACGACTCATGTTTCTCAGGGCCTCAGTCGCGGTCGGAAGTGGTTGTCCAGAAGAAAAGAGAAGATGGTAGAACACCGGCCACTCCCAGATCTGTTGAAACCAGGCGTTCTCTCATCTCCCCCAGCCGCTGTGCCCACAGTTCCCTCATGTCCTGCCCATGCCACCTGCGGGCTCCTCTCCCTCCTCCCTAAAACAAGTATTACCCCTTCCCAGCCTGGCGACTCACTTCTTCCCGCCCCTGAAACTTTACACCTGAAAGGCTCATCCCACAGCCCCTTCCCCTCTCCACACACAATTCCTATCCTGTTCCTGCTCCTTAATCTAATGTGCGTTCCTGTCCCTGCCTGGCCCACCCAGCACTCAGAGGGAGCATTCCCAGTGTTCTAGGTCATTTTTAAAAAACTCTTCTAAGTATTTATTTTAACTGAAGTATAGTCTTCTTTTCAATTTTTTTTTTTTTTTTTTTTATTCTAGAATGTTTATTTAGGTATACAAAAATCACAATTCTTTATCACTGTATTTCTTTAATAGCAAATGTTCATGCCTGTAGTCCCTGCATGCACGTTTTATCTGGAATGTGTAATATTAGATGTCCCTTGGTAATCAAATCTATGGTGAAACGGACCACCAGCCCAGGTGGGATACATGAGTCAGGTGCTCGGGCCTGGTGCACTGGGAGGACCCTGAGGAGTCGGGTGGGGAGGGAGGTGGGAGGGGGGATCGGGATGGGGAATACATGTAACTATATGGCTGATTCATGTCAATGTATGACAAAACCCACTGAAATGTTGTAAAGTGATTGGCCTCCAACTAATAAAATAATATTAAAAAAAAAAAAAAAAAAAAGATAGGCATGGCATAGTAAAAGTGGGTGGAGTGAAGAAATAGTCCCATTCTCCCACTATTGTGATCATGACTTCTGTCTAAATCCAAGAGAAGATTTGATTTCTTTTCAATTTTTAAGAACATTTTTTTGGCCAAGCCCTGTGGGATCGTAGTTCCCCAACCAGGGATCGAACCCACACCCCCTGCATTGGAAGCTCAGAGTCTTAACCACTGGACCACCAGGGACATTCCTGGTCATTTTCTTATGAGTCTTTCTCCGCAAGCCACACTCGGGTGTCTCTTCCTCCTTAACACCTTTAGCATGTTCTTCTAGAACAAAGGGAAGGCCCAGCCCCCAGCCCTGACCCCAGGTGACTATGCCTCAGTTCCTGATACTCACCTACCAAAACTTCACCCACTGCAGCAGGCCAGGGTGTGTCCGGGAAGCCTGTGGAGCAAGGAGAAGGTCTGAATGGACAGCGCATCGTCCCCCATGCACCCTCTGGTCTCAGACCCCTTCTCTCGAGAGCCAAATTTTCTTTGGCCCAGAACTTACCGAGGAAGAAACCGTGACTCCCCCCTGTAAAGAGAAGATCAAAGGAGGTGAGATGAGGGCCTCCATGACTGCTCCGTTCTCAGCCATGTCCACGTTCTCAGCTCAGGAAGGGCCCGTGGCCCCGGCAGGTTCAGACCAGGGTCATCCCAGAGATCCTTTGGTCTGATGGCAGCCCTTCAGCCACAGCCAAGTTCTCATCCTGCATGCATTTTACCCAAGATGATACTGAATGTGGTCCCTGAGCATGCATTGACCAAGGGGAGTGGGAAGAGGAAAGGTACGTCTCCCTCTGCCTGCCCAGGGGATGAGCCAAGTGGATATAGCCACAGGAGTATTAACTGCAGCTTCACCTCCTTTCAGGGCAGGGGCTTTATTATTCTGAGAGATGGAGGGAAATACTGGCAGTTCGTTTGTTTGTTAACCAGCTGAATTAGTATTTAGCATATTCCTTTACTGAATTTATAAAATTGTTTCTTTGAGCCTGAATAAAGCAAAATCCTCACTTTCCTTTCCTGTTACTTCCTTTATGAAAAGGAACCTTCATTTTCCCACCAACCAAGAGTTTCTGGGCCAGCCTCCTCTCCCCCAGAAAGGTCAGCAGTTAGAGATGGACAGCAGATTTGCCTTGGGTCCTGTGATTTTTGAGGTGGCTTATGTTCCTCATTGAGAGGATCCCAGTTTTCTCCATGGCATGTGATGCAGTCACGTTCCCCTGTAAACTCTTCTGAGAGGGTGGGCAGTTGCAAGTCTTACCTTAGCAGGGGTCTTGGCTGGGTACTGCCCACCAAGGGCTGTAGGGGGTCCCTGCTGGTTGTAATTGTAGTTCTGTGGAAAGAAGCAGTGGAGGAGTGATGGGTAGGGGATCAGGAGAGAAGGGATGAAGGCATTTTATTCCCACCCCCCTGCTCTGGCTGGACCTTTCTCAAAGCCCCTGCCTCTTCCCCTCCTCATGTCACGAGTTTGCTTCCGTAGCATCTCCGTCAGCCACACCCCATGCCTTCACCTCACTTCACCTCCCGGCCCAGATGGCCTGGCTTCCCTTGTCCTTCTCTGCCTCTCCCAGCATCTCAGGTGTCACTGAGGAGGTGAGGAGAGGAGACCAAGGAAAAAGTGAAGTCTGAATCAGGTGGTCAGGTGGCAGTCAGCTCACCTTAGCAGTCACAGCTACTGCATCTTGCCATCCTGTGCCAGGCTGAGAAAATGATAGAACTGGGCGTGAGGAGGGAGAATTTCAGATTGGCCAAACCAAGAGCCGGGTGGACTTCCCAGGTGGCGCTAGTGGTAAAGAACCCGCCTGCCAATGCAGGAGACTTAAGAGATGTGGGTTCGATCCCTGGGTCAGGAAGATCCCCTGGATGAGAGCATATCAATCTTCTCCAGTGTTCTTGCCTGGAGAATCCCATGGACAGAGGAGCCTGGTGGGCTGCAATCCATAGGGTCGCAAAAAGTCGGACACGACTGAAGTGACTTAGCTTGCATAAGAGCTAGGCGGAGAGGGACCATGGGCCTTCTAAGGCATTCTGAGCGAGGGACTCACCTGGCCAGCCCCACCTGCCCTCTTCTGAAGCGATGGCATGTCCTCGCCCTGGAAGGAAGGGGGAGTCAGAATGAGGGCGGCCTCGCGGTCCTCCAGGTCTTGCCAGACTCTCACCACCCAGGCTCTGCCCTCCTTCTGGAGGCCAGCGTCCCACCTGACCCACCCACCCCTCTCGGGGTCCGTGATAGGTGCTGCCTGTGGTGAAGGCGGCGGGCCAGGAGGAAACTGATGGCCCGGATAGATAGAGGACAGGTTGCCACACTCAGTGGGCAGTGACGAGGAGAGAACGGGTTTGGCAGCCCCACCATCGCCCAGGCACCTGCAGCGCCGGCCTGAGCCAGGATAACAAGAGAGGGAACTACACAAGCTCCCAGGGCAGAGCCCGTGTCAGCCCCACCCATCTGCAGCCTGCGACACGCCCTGCTCCCCTCACAGGGGCATCCCTCTTCCCAAGTGCTGTTCTCTACGGGGTCTTTGGAAGGCCCGGCTGGTTCCCACGGAAGTCAAGTCAAAGGAGAGAGAGGAAAAGGAGAAATACAGGAAAGTAGGCAGAGCCCTTAAGAAGCACTGCAGGGACTTCCCTAGTGGTCCAGTGGCTAAGACTGCACTCCCAATGCAGGGGGCCCGGGTTTGATCCCTGATCAGGGAACTAGGATCCCACATGCCCCAACTAAGGGTCCCCATGCGAGAACAAAGATCAAAGGTCCTGCGTGCTGCAACTAAGGAAATGAATAAATATTTTTTTTAAAGAAGAAGCACTACAGATGCGCAGGCTCCCTCCCCTCCTCTGATCAAGGCAAGGGGCAATCTTGCCTGTCTCTTTCTCAGGCTCAGGTTGTTCTTCCCAAATCTGGCTTAACACTCCACCTTATCCATACCTGCCATTGACTTCTTTTTCTTTCTGTCACTGACTTCTAACCCCACTTCTCCAGGGGATCTTCCTGACCCAGGGATCAAACCCAAGTCTCCCACGTTGTAGACAGATGCTTTACCATCTGAGCCACCACAGAAGTCCTCTAACCCCACTCCTAGCCCCAAAAACGTGGACACAAACTGGAGGGCCACAGGCCTCCACAGGCATTTTTTGGCTTGGTCCGCATGTGTAAATTCAATTAGTTGTGAAGAGTTGATAGCCCTAGTTTTTCTAGAAAAAATCAAGACAATGTGGCCCCATCTGTCCAGTCTCACGTGCCCACGTGAACAAGGGAGCCTGCAACCCTGGCCTCAGTGCCCCAGAGTCCTGATTCCCGAAGGCCACTAGCCCCACGAAACCTAAGTGTGGCCTTCAACAGGCGCTAAGGCCCTGCCCATCCTTCCTAGAACGCAGATAACTAGACCCCCCCACCCCGCACCTGCCTGCACGCGACCTTGACCCTCCCTCCTCCTCCCCCCATAGATACTACCCTCCCACTGCCCTTCAGCTTTCCTCCTGAGTGACCCCGTTCCGGCCCTGAGAGTTGAGCCCAGCCCCAGGCCCCTCCATCTCCCCCACCCCGCGACCCCCGCCCCCTGCTCCCCCTGCAGTACCCACCCAGCTGTGGCTCCCCCCGAGCCAGGCCACACCCAGCAGGAGCAACAGCAGAGAGGAGACAGTGGCCGGCTTCATGATCTCCCGCCTTTGGAGCCCTCGACTCTCGACCTCGGCTTTTATCTCCGGGAGGACCTCCCACCCGGCTCCCTTCTCTGTGACTCACAGCTTCCTTCTCCCACCCCACCTCCGCTGGGCATGCACACAAGGAGGAAAGTGGGGACTGAGGGAGGCACCTTCCCTCGGCAGGGAGGAAACAGAAACGAATCTCCACGGCGCTACCCAGGGCCCCGAGTCCCGTGTCCCCAGAGCTGAGCGTCCTGACCCCCAAACCGGGGGTTCTATGGCCCTTACCTCAGTAATGACTTTCCAGTTCAAGAAAGGAGTGTTGTGTTTGAAATCCTGGAGGAAGAAGGAAAGATGAGTGGGCCACAGGGAAAGAGGATTCAGAGGGTGGAGTGTGGCAGGTTGTTGTGAAAGTTTCAAGATCACGTGCAAGAACGGGTTTTGGGGGTTTTTGGCACCTGGGTGTAGTTTGGGGTTAGATGAAGATAAGCCTCCAGGAGACTGAGGGTGTTAGCATTGCTGATGGTCCTGGTGATAAGACTTGGGGGAGATGAGGCATCTCAGAAGTGAGAAGAGGGGGACTTTTGTGATAGGTAGACTGGAGCAGAGGGGTAGCTGCCTTGAGGGAGGGAGGGAAGAGGGGCAGGATCACCAGGATTCCCAGTTCTTCAAAGAGTGAGAGTTCTCCTACCTCCCAGAGCCGCCTGAAGTAGAGGAGGGCACGAGTGCTGGGGGGTGGGGCCTGGCCCTGTGGATGAAAGTGGGGAGCCGGTGAGCAAGGAGCCTGTCCCCACCCACCCTCACCTGAACCCCTGCTCCTGTATCCCTCAGCCTTCAGCATTCACTGTGACGAGGTCTGGGGGGAGCTGGTGCCTCCAGGGACACCAGAATACTGTTTTGGGGGACAGGGAGAGGGAGGCTAGGCCTCTGGAGCCATTAGCCACCCCTCGGTCACCCCTGCAGCACATGACAACATTCTTCTCTAGCCCAGTCCCCCACCCCCAGCCTCAGGGAGAGCACAACCTCAGGCCTTGCCCCCTGGACCTTCCCACCTTACTACCTGCCCAGAGATGTGGAGCCGAAGTCCCCCCTTCCAACCACCCCGCCCCCCCACATCCCTCAGAACAACAGTGGAGACGTTAAGAAAGGAGCAGAGACCAGGAATGTGGGATAGCTAAGATTTATTTTGGAGCAAGCATTGAGGTTAGTAGGGAGATAGTGGTGATTTAAGAATGGGTGGGAAGGGGGCTCCCCTCCATCTGGTAGCTCCGTGTCTGGAAGTCACGGGGTGCGAAAGCTCCTCTGGTCCTGGGCAAAGAAAGAAGTTCCAAGGGGGAACTCAAGGACTAGGGATTTGGGGAGCAGTGGACCAAGGCAGGGGTAGATGGGAGCTCCACATCAGAAATCTACAGGGACCTTTGTGCCCACGGTTATCATGCAATCAAGTCCAGCTCTTGGGCTTGGAAAACCCCATACCTGCCAGGAACGTGTGGGCCCCTGTCCTCATTCCTCATCTGAGTCCTGGCTCCCTCATTGCCCCTCCCCCTACCATGAAGGAGGTGGATGGCTCCATCCTCTTCTCTGCCCATCTCTTGTGTCCTGTCCCTTTCCTGGGAGATCTACTCCTGGGGGAGCCACGCCCCAGTGAATCCCGCTTGGCAGCGAGCACTCCCTTTACTGCCCCCTAGATGTACAAAAACGTTTGACCCCCTGGGAAGTATCTGTGCATGCCCTGGTTCTCCCATTAAATTCTTAAGTCCCCATGCTCACAGGCCTGAGCATGGTCCACGGCAAGGAGTCTTACTCTTACCAGAGACCATTCTCTATGAAATAGAAAAGTCTGTTTTCTTCATTTTGTCCCTCCAAGCCAGGACTCTGCTGTAGCTGGGAGCTTCTGCAACTCCCATTTTCAGTCCCCATCTTATTCCCAGAGGGTGACATTCCTGAGGTGGGGACTGCCTCTCTGTTTCCCCACCGACCATCTCCCTCCCCCACGAGTTTTGGAGGGCAAGAATCCTAGTCTGCATTCTTTTACTTGAAGGGTCAGGAACTCTAGTTTCTCCAGTCAGGTGGCTGGAAGGACTGGGATGGGCAGGGGGCATCTGACTGCTAGAGAGCAAGCCCCAGTGGCAAGAAGCAGCTGCTTCTCGGCTCTGGGCTGTCACAGGCCGTAGAAAGAGGAGCCCAGGGTTGCCGTATTGTTCTTTGAAAATGAATCAAACCAAAGGATCAGTGGACCACCAATTCTAGCTTCTGCCTTTGGTATCTGATTCATTTACTTGTCCTTCACCAACCCCCCGCCACTTCCAGTCCACCCCCTCTGCTCTAGAGATACATCTGCTATTCCGGTATCAGACCAGCCTGGCCACGGCTTCCCCTGCGAGAGTAAGGGGTAGGCCGGGAGGAAGGACAAGAGGGTTCTGAGCCCTGAGCATCTCCTAAGATTATGTTTGTGCAGGGCCCAGCCTGATGCCTGGAGTGTTCACTCCCTTTTCCCTTCTCTCTTGGCATCAATCCTCAGGTGAACTTTAGCTCCCCTTGATGATTCAGTCCATGCCCTGCCTCCCTCTGCCTCTGCTCCCTCTCTTGTCCCTAGGGATTAGGTCTTCTTACTCTCCGGGGAAACTGAGGTTCAGGACTGTTCAGGTCTGCATGTTGAGACATGAAAGAGACCTGGTCCCTCCTTATCCCCCACTCCCAGCTGTTTTGAAATTCTCCCTCTTTTCAGGTCTCAGCTGTCCTTCCTCCTCGTTTTTATCTTTTCTTTTTAAATGACTAGCGGAAATGCTTTCTTAATGACCATCATCACTGTTCCCTGGCTCACCTAGCCGGAGTTTCGCTTTCTTCTCTACATCTCTCTCTTAAAAAGATCAAAATGACGTGGCCTTCAAGTCCTTACCTTGTTTAAGGCATCCCAGTTAATGAAGCCCAGCTTGGATTTAAAATTCTGCAGGGAAAAAAAAAAAAAGAATGGTCAAATTGGATCATAGTGTGATTGACTCAGGGCCTCAGGACAAGAGAGGCCAAGGGCCACTGCTGACAATCATTATATTGGGTTGGCCAGAAGTTTGATCGGGTTTTCCCAAAGATGGTATGGAAAAACCGGAACGAACATTTTGGCCAACCCAATAGCCCAAAGACTTCAGCCTGTGGGACCAAGCAACATAGGTTTGGTTTTCCAAAGAAGAGTGAGCAGAGCACTCCTGCCGAACTCACCTTCCAGAAAGTGTCAAAGTTGAAGGGCTCAGAAGATGTCTGAGAGTTCTAAGGGACCAATGAGAAATAGAATGAGAGTAAGAACCCACTCTGTGGGCTGGAGGCGGGGGTGGGAGGTATGGGTATTGGGGCGGGGGTGGGGAGGGCATGCAGGGGTCCTTGACACCATGGTCCAAGAGGAGGGACGTTCTCACTCACCAAGGTGTTGATTCCACTGACAGCTTCGCCTTCTCCACCAGAGCCCTGCCCCTGGGTCGGGAAAAGGGGACTGATGTTCAAGGCTCCATGCAACCCTGTCGTGCATGCCACCTATCACCTCTCTCTTCTCAGCCTTTGTACTGTGTACTCTCTGTCAAGCCATCCACCCCACTTCTTTCCACAGCACCTAAGAGCCGCCACCTCCAGAAAGCCTTCCTGGACTGATTTGCTGCTTGCTCTCCAGACTAACCCTACACAGTCCCTTGAATCAAATCCATATTCTTTCTCCCCCCTCCCCCATTCTCTGCTCCCCAAACACCACTAGTAGCCAATATGCAGTCCCACTGTGCACAGGACACTGAGCCTCTTTCCACCACTTTCCCATGTGGAGACGGCTCTGCTTTACAGAAGGAAACGGAGGCAGAGAGCTGTCCAGCAGCTTTTCTCAGCTCCCGTCTCCCTGTCAGACTCCAGGGCCAGGACTCTGAACCACCTTGGTATGATTACGATGCAGAAAGCTCTGCAGTAACTGACAGCGTCAACAAGTGAGCTTCGCTGTCCCTGCCTTACACAAGAGGAAGCCCCGGCTCAGCGAGGTCAGCTGACTTGCCTGGAGACACACATCTGACAGGTGATACTGCTGGTGCTCAAACCTCCATCTTTTAACTCAAAATTCACTGCTTTCCACTTGTCAATTCTGTCTTCTTACATTTGGTTTTAAAAAAATATCCCCTTGGGACTTCCCCTGTGGCCCGGTGGTTACGGCTCCTCTTTGCAACGCAGGGAGTGTGGGTTTGATCCCTGGTCAGGAAACTAAGGGGCTTCCCAGGTGGCACTAGTCATAAAGAACCCGTTTGTCAATGCAGGAGACATACAGGACATGGGTTCGACCCCTGGGTCAGGAAGATCCCCTGGAGGATGGCATGGCAACCTACTCCAGTATTCTTGCCCAGAGAATCCCCACAGACAGAGAAGCCTGGTGGGCTACAGTCCATAGAGTTGAAAAGAGTTGGACACGACTAAAGCAACTTAGCATGCATGCACGGGGAACTAAGATCCCACATACTGTGGGGTGAGTTCAAAAAGTAAATAAATAAAATAAAACAAATATCCTCTTGATGACAGAGGATGTGATGGTTGGATCGCATCACCGATTCAACGGACATGGGTTTGGGTGGACTCTGGGAGTTGGTGATGGACAGGGAGGCCTGGTGTGCTGCAGTCCACAGGGTTGCAAAGAGTCAGACACAACTGAGCGACTGAACTGACTGACTATTCTGTTATTTTTGTCTGTTTTTCCACCTCACTACGTATTTAAGACTTTGGTGTGCAAAAAGAAAACTAAAAATAGAATTACAAATGGAGTTTTCTTAAAACCTGCCTACCTATAAAAGGTTAATGTCCCTGATCCGTGAGGAGCTCTCCACGGAGCCTTCTCAGTGTAGCCCCTCCTCCCCACCAGGCCTGCTCCTCGCCCTCTCACTTGGGCTAGCAGCCTCGCCAGGATGCTTGTTGGAAACCAGAGTCTCAGCCCCACCCCAGTCCTGCTGAATCAGAATCCGTGTTTTCACAAGACCTCTGGGCGCTGCCTGGGGACCTTAGCGCAACACCTCCTCTGTCAGCACAGCAGGTGCTGACAGAAAGCCAGATTTCCAGGATAACTAGAAGGGAAAGGTATGCTTTCAAAATCAGTTTCAAAACTCGTCACTGAATTCTGTTCACTGGTCGTGTATAGGACATTTGAAACAATCCTGTTTCTAAAAGGACTGGTTTTCATACAATTGTTCACAGCCCCAGTCTGTGGTCTAACATGAGATAGCTCATGTAAGGACCTACAATTAATTATTATTTGGGAGCTTATTAGTCTTTTGAGGAGCATGCCCATGGTTTCCTCCCCCTGGATTGTAAATTCCCCACAGACAGGGTTGGGACGGAGGCTCGCATTAGGAGAGGGGTGAGCGGAGTTGCATTGAGGAGGGGGCACCGCTGCGGGGATGAACCGCAGTCGTTGCAGGTTCAGCTCTCACCTGACCCCCAGATCCCCCGGAAACTTGTGGGTTGTTACACTGTGGGAGAGACAAAGAGAAGACTCTCAGTCCCCACCCAGATACCTAGTCCAGCCCCGCAGACTGCAGCTTTCGCAACCCAAGGCTGGCCTGGGTCCATCACCCCATCAGCATCTGCCCCCGTTCCCTGCAGGGATTGGGGGAGCTGTCCTCTCCCACCATCACCCACCTTCCATGCCTCTTCACACTCACCTCAGGTTTGTTTCCTCCACCACTTCCAACCGTGCTCCCCGAGGAGTTGGGATTGTATCCCTACAAGGGAGAGCAAGAGTCCGTGTGGGGGCTTCAAAGGACTCGGGAGGACCCAGAGTTCCCGAAGTAGGGATTGTTCCCATCCCCTCACCCTCTCTTGGAACATAGAGAGGGGAAAGACCCCTAGAATCCTTACATGGGAGAAGCCACCATGATCAGAATTTCTAGTGTCCTAGATGCAGGGAAAGTGTGTGGTGCAGGGAGCAGTAAGTTATGGCAGCTTACAGCACCTGGTTTGTTCTTGCCTGAGACCTTTCCCAGAACCCCAAGGAAGCCAGCTGTACCCCCTCTCTGCAGGCCCCCTGGTCGGAGCTCCACCCTCATCCGCTCCCAGGTCATGGTCCCCTCCTGACCCTCTCATCCCTCATGTAGGGACACTATTATTAGCATCTACACCGCAGTTCTCTACGTGTCCTTAAGTCTCCACATGTGGTCGTGTCCCCATCCTCCTGGGAGCTTCCCAAGTAAGTGTCAGGTTTCCCTGGGCCCACCTCTCTGGCTCCATCCACCACCCCAGCTCTGGTCAGATTCACCAAGTAGACGTGCCTGCAGGAGCAGAGGTTAGGGGGCAGCATCCCCCATCACCAAGTGGCAAGGGGCTAGGGTAAACACAGTAGGCAGGGCACCTTCTCTGCAAATTAGAGCGCACGTGTCAGCAGTACCGCCTGGTGGGGCTGGAAGGTGGGCAACGCAAAACGGGGGGCCTGGAATAACAACCCCATTGACGCCAGCTACCCTGGGGCTGGCATCTTTCAGGAAGACCTTGGAGTGAGTGTCCTCAGCAGGGACCACCAGGGACCCCATCTCTGCCTGCAATAAATGAGTAGAACATACCCCGCTGGACCCGGAGCTGCCGCTGCTGCCTCCGCCGCTGCCTCCACCGTGACTGCTGCTGCCGCCACTGCTGCCGCCACTGCTGCCGCCACTGCTGCCTCCACCATGACTGCTGCCGCCACTGCTGCCTCCACTGCTGCCGCCACCATGACTGCTGCCGCCACTGCTGCCGCCATTGCTGCTGCTTCCCTGAGGGGCAGGAAGAGACCAGCTTCAGTCACTTCAGTCCTGTCCGGCTCTGTGTGACCCCATGGACTGTAGCCTGCCAGGCTCCTCTGTCCATGGGATTCTCCAGGCGAGAAGACTGGAATGAGTAGCCATTCCCTTCTCCAGGGGACCTTCCCCACCTAGGGATCCAACCCCCATCTCCCTCACTGCAGGCAGATTCTTTACCGTCTGAGCCAAGAGACCAGAGTGAGGTCTAAAGATGAGAACACCAAGAGAGAAGGCTTTCCTCCCTCTCCCTCCTCCCTCAGGAGTATTTCCCACCCAGTTTGAGAGGAGTAGAGTTTCTCTGTCTCCTCCCCATGCAGAAATGCTTCAGGTTGCCCCATCCTCTTACCTCAGAGTTGCTAGAGCTTCCACCTGAGCCAGGGGGGTTGGTGCACTGTGGAGGGAAGGGGACGGGTGGGTTTCCAGTTGAAGCTGTTCCGCCAGGCCGGGCTCTCCGGCATCCTTGGCTTGGCTTCCTGTCCCGGTGCATCTCCCCGCCGCAAGCCCAGCTCACTCTTCTGAGCCTCATCCCCACGCCCATCTCTCCCCAACCAGTCTGCCTCTTCCTTCCACTCCTCCCCTGCCCATCTTTCTCTCTGCTGTGTCTCTCCCAGTTTCTATCACATGCATCCAGACACCTCTGCCTCTCCAGGCTTTTCCTCTTACTTCTGTGTTTCTGTTGCTGCTGCCTCTCACTGAACCAGGTTGGGTTGCAGCTCCCTGCAGGAAGGGTGAGATGAGCTTGGGATCAGGAAGGACACGGGGAAGGCACCAAGAGTGTGGGCTTGAGGGGAGGGAGGGGGCAAGCATCAGGGTTGATGGTTACTTTACCTGAGGGTTGGCCCCCAGGTTGAATGGCCCTCTGTGGCCTCCCTGGCCCCAGGAGCCTCCCTGAGCATTGGCTCCAAAGTGGCCACCTGAGCCTCCAGAGAACACGTGGTCCCGGGTGTCCCCTGGGCCTCCAGGGCCGCCCTGAGAGCCAGGGATGCCATGGCCTCCGGAGGGAGGCTGCCCATGGGTACCCTGCAAGAACGACATGGCTGCGCTGAGTGTGTGTGACCTCCTCACTCTGCGGTGGGGGAGGGCGGGCAGAGCTGCTCAGAGAGAGAGGAACCAGAGCAGGACCCGGGGGGTGGCAGGTGGAGAAAGACCCAGGGCAGTGGGGGAGGGAGGCCTGACGTGGAAGGCTCGCCATCGATGAGGAGGCATCCCTCCTTTCAACTGCTTCCCGGGATCCTCAGCCCAGCTGCCCATAGCCTCCCATTTCCGCAGCGGCCTTCCAGCCACTCACCCAAGCTCCGTTGCTGCCGGGCGTCCCCTGCCAGGAGCTGTGGGCAGGGTCCACTCCATGTCCGATGATATTCTCAGCCTGTCTGCCAGCCTCGCTCCCAGTGTTTTCAAGAGCGTGGCTCGCTTCCTTAAGCTTGTGGGCAAGAGCATCCCCCAAGTGGGGGTTCCTGGCCTCCCTGATTCCCAAGCTTGCTTTCTCTCCAGTCCCTCTGTCAATGGCCTCCTCGACTCCGTGGATGACGGCTTCTCCCACCACGTGTCCAAGGGCCTCCCCTACCCCATGTCCAATGGCTTCCCTAACTTCTTTTCCGGAGTCCTCCTCTCCACCATGCAGCGGGCTAGCCTCCCCACTGCCCAGGAGCAGGAACAGCAGGAGGCAGGCCAGAGACCCCTTTAGCTTCATCTCTGCCTCACTTCCTGTCTCCTGAGTGTCTTCTTTCCACCCAGGTTCCCTTTCTAGCCCTGTCGCTTCCCCGGCGTCTGCCTGCCCTCCTCCCTTCTCTCCTTCCTTCTGGCTTCTTGTTCGCCCTCCCTCTGGGTCTGCAGCCTGCTCTCTCCCTCCCCAGATGCCCTTGTCTTCCCAAAGGCCTCCTCCACGCCGCTACTCCTTATAGTGTAGCTGTAAGAAGGTGGCAGGGCTGGGCAGTTCAGGGTCCCTCCCCACAGTGACTCAGATCCAACCACCCGATAGGGTAATGAACTGTAATTGTGAGGCTGAGTGTCTGTGTCGAAACAGAGAGGGAGTCCGTGCATCAGGGAGGGAGGAAGAAATGGGATGAGTTCAGTGCCAAAGTGTTCTGATTTCCTAACCCCAGGAATTTGGGGCGCGGGGTGGGGGTGGGGGCATCTGGGGAGCTAGGCTGGTGGTGCCTCCTAAAGGTGGTGGTGTGGAGGGGACCTAGGAGGGAGGAATCAGGCAGGACGTCAAAAGAGGGAGTGAGGGTAAGGAGCCCAGTGGAACAGGACCCATCCTAGGTGTAATCGAGCCTGGATCCGGGGCACCACAATGGGTGCAGCTGACCTTCGCCAGCCTTCCAGTCTCCTGTCTCGCTCCTCTCCCATACTGCCACCTACAGGTGAGAGCCTGACACTGCCACGCCTTTCAGCCACAGAGAGCCTGGGACCCCAGGCATCAGTCGGGGAGGGAAGGGGCCGCGACCCTCAGAGTGGTCATCAGGGCGTGTCAGTTAGCACCTGGGCTGAGAAAGCTGGGTGTGGAGCAGGGGAGCTGGGCGGGCCGGCCACCCCCAGGGAACGAGTGGGAGGGAAAAACCTAGGGAGGGTGCAGCTGACCCAGGCACCTATCCTGTTTGCCAGGCCTGACCCAGGCACCTATCCTGTTTGCCAGGCCTGGAGGGGGCACGTGTGTGAGCTCACAGCCTGCTGTGAGGGCTGGGAATACACCAGCTCACCCCACCCCACCCCCAGCTGCTCCCCAACGAGCCAGAGCAGCTTTGGCGAGGGAGAAGGGGTCAGCACAGCGGTCCTCTCCCCTGGGCCCAGCTCAGGGTGCAGAACTCGAGCATCCTCCGGAGGGCTCATGGCTCGCTGCTCAGCCAGTGTGGCCGCTTCTCCCACTCCCGTGAACCCCAGGTCCTCCCGTTTCACACTGCCTTGTATTGCTGGGACTCATCGCCCAGTTAGGAGGGGCCAGTTTCCATCTGCCTTTCTCAATGTCTCTCAGTCAGTCTCTCTCCACCCCAGCACCCGCACCCCGACTTGTAACATCCATCACCTCTCACGATGTAAACACTGCCTGTCCTCCACTGCTCCTTCCTACTTCCCTATTTTTCCATTGTTGACTCTTTAATGATAATAATAGTGGTAATACAATAGTAGTCGTCCTCATCTTTGTGGCTGCAGTTGATCTACGGCTTTGTATGTGCCCCGCACTGGACTAAGTGCTTTAAGGCTCAGACAGCCCTGGAAGAATCGGTGCTATTATTACCCCCATTTAGGGGCAGAGAACTTGGTGCTCAGAGAGGACATTAAGCGTACAGTGGTGGCAAAGCCCAGCCCAGGCTGGCTCGCTCCTGAGCTTGCTTCCCAGCGTACTCTGTCTTCTTGATGCCTGAGACCCTCCTCTGGTTTTCAGAACCTTCATTCTTCTCTGGGTAAAATTGGTTTGGGTTCTGCTCCGGGGTCCTGTGAGGGGCAGAGAGCAAGAGTAAATCTGAGGCCTCCGGGGTTAGTGACGGGACACCCCACGCCCCCCGGGGCTCAACTCGCTGCTCCCCACCTCCACAGGACCTCGGGGCAGGAGGTGGCACACGTGCTCGCCACCTCCAAGACTCCTTCCCACACTTCCCTCATGGGACATCCTCGCCATGGCATAGAGCTGCCCTGTTCCTTCTTCTTTCTTCTTTCTCTCTCCTTTTTGGAGCCAGCTTACCTTCTTAAGTATATTTTAAGAGAATACTTTATATCACTACTCTAAGTAGAAAGCCAGGATCACTGGCCCATAAATACAAAGTACAAAAAAACAAAGTGAGAAGCAAGCAATTGTATTACATTATAGCTGGAGGCAGTTCCTGTATCCTCTTTGTTTAAAAAAAAAAAAAAAAGATTAGCACATCTGAGAGAGGTGTTCTGAGTCTACCAGCACAGAAATGGAGTCTCCTTCTTCACCTAATCAGAAAGTTTCTTAAACATTTTAAGAAAACAGTGATTTTGATTCAGACTTATTCAAAGCCCTGTTCACAAGCCATCTAAATTCTCCCATGCCACCAGTAGTCCCATTTCTACCTTCTGGAAAATACTGCCCACAGACATCTGTGGACCTGAGGGGTCACTTCAGATCAGTCCGAAGGCATGTGTATTAAATACCTGTTGTGTATTAAATACCTGTTGGGTATTTAATAAACAGGAGATGAGGTGCTTTCACATGAATGATCTCATTTAGTCCTCACTATAATCTCGAGAGATAGATATTATTCCCATTTTACAGATGAGGTAACTGAGGTCGTGAGCTGTTTAACACACATACAAAATCATATACAAGACCATGGCAAAATGGAGCTGTCAGAATTTGACCTAGATCTGACTCCAAACAGTCTTTTCTCCTACAGCTCCGTGCCTCTTCTCTTCTTTTATGCACAACAGTATCCACAAATCTGATATGCCTAGACTCTCTGATTTCAGCTTTTCTCTCTAATTCACTACTTCATTCGTTCAACAAGTGTTTACTGAGTGCTTAGTCTGTGTCATGCCTGTTCTAGGCATGGAGTACAGCATGGAACAAGATCATGAAAATCTCCCTCCTTAGGGAACTCACGTTCACTGAGTGGAGATTGGACAATGAACATATCAGGTGATGAAGAGTCTTATAAAGAAAGATACAAGGGGGTGAGGAAATAGACAAGATGGAGTTTGGGGTTTGTTTTAGTTTGGAGTTTTTTGTTTTCTTGGCTGTGCTTCCTGGCTGGCAGGATCTTAGTTCCCCAACCAGGGATTGAACCCAGGTCACAGTAATGAAAATGCAGAGTCCTAACCACTGGCCACCAGGGAACCCCCTCATAGTGTTTTAAATAGCGTGGTCAGGAAAAGGCTCTCTAAGATGTGATGTATGACCCAAGACTGAAAAGAATTGGGAGTGAGCCATGAGAGTATCTAGAACCCGGGGACTCCAAGCAGAGAAAATAGGCAAAGGCCCTGAGGCGGGAGCCTGCTTATTCTGGGGACCACTGTGGCTGCTGCAGAGGGGAAATGCGAGCGGTTGAAGCCAGACACAACCAGGCCAGACTGTGGAACTTTGGGGACTATGGTGAGGACTTTGACTCCTAATGAGGTAAAACCAGCCAAGGGCTGGGAACCAAGGAAGGCTGTGACCTGATTCAGATGTTTAACTGAGCAACAGACGGGGGTGGGAGTGGGTCTGAGATGTACAGAGGCCAGGGAGGAGGCTTCGGGGGGAGGCCGGAGGCCGGACTCAAGGATGGAGCAGACATGGGGCTCGGGGCTCGGTGGTGTCTCTGCTCCCCTCTGCGGGGTCCTGGGCCTCAGACTGGAGGCTGCTGGCTCACCTCATCCTGCCCTGGAGCCCATGCTCAAATCTTGACTTGATTACTTACTTACTGCAAGAGGGGTGGATACAAGGATGACACAAGATAACACGCGCAGAGAGCTTAGGACGGTGCCTGGCGCATAAGAACACTCGAAATATGTTCTTGCTAGTGTCAGACACATCACTGCTGTTGGAATACTTTTCTGGCAGTTGTTTAATTTTGAGACACATGCACAGGCACACAGGTACCCCCTGAATGGGCCAAAGGCAGAGATTTACTTTTAAAGAGGACTTATTTGGGGAATTCCCTAGCAGTCCCGTGGTTAGGACTCCCCACTTCCACTGTGGGGGGTCACAGGTTCAATCCCTGGTCCAGGAACTAAGATCCCGCAAGCGATGTGCTTCCCACTCCCCCACCCCCAAAAAGAAGCAACTTGGTACGGGGAACTTATTTGGAAGCAGCCCTTCCCCCACCCAGGGTCACAGGGAAGCCCGCCGCTGCCCCTTGAGCAGAGATGCCCAGCAGGAAAGTGCTCTGGTCAAGGAGCCAGCCATCACTGCCTACTAGCTGGGTGGCCTCCATCAACTCTGTCCCTTCTCTGAGCCTCGGCTTCAGCGTCTCTTAGGGGGTGATCGTGGGACCCGCCTCAGGGGAGGTTATGAGGGTGACTGAATCATGTCTGTAAATGCTTAGTCCAGAGTGAACACCCAATAAAAGCTGGCGGTGACGGTCCCACCCAGTCTCCTCTCCCTGTTCTTCCACAGCCTCCGCAACTGGCCTCCTCTCTTTCTGACTCCCTTGCCTGACTCTACCTATCTGGCCCAGCTTTGGGCTTCTTGCTTAGACATCCCAAGCCTGCTCCAGCCGGTAACCTCCCCTCTACTACTTGCCAGACACCTGTGCCCGGCCTCGACCCCTCTTCTGGAACCTCTTAGTCTAGGGGAAATGGATATGAAACAGGTAAGGAGATAATTGCAGGCTTCCCAGGTGGCTCAGTGGGTAAAGAATCTGCCTGCAGTGCAGAAAATGTGGGTTCAATCCCTGGGTTGGGAAGATCGCCTGGAGGAGGGCATGGCAACCCAGTCCAGTATTCTTGCCTGGAGAATCCCCATGGACAGAGGCAGCTGGCGGGCTACAGTCCATTGGGTCACAAAGCGTTGGACACGACTGAAGCGACTGAGCTTGCACACACACACAAGTATATAATTAGTTTGTCGCAACACCTTGAAGACCAGGATCAGTGCACTATGGGAGAGTATCAGAGATAGCCCTTTGTTCAGAGGGGGAGGCCGGAAAGGACAGATAGGCAGGGCGAACGTCCCTAGCAGAGGAAGCAGAGCCCGCCAGGCCTCGAGGCAGGACTCAGCCATGCCTCTTGTAATCTTCAGATCTGGCTCAACTCCTCTCTTCCAGAAGCCTCCCAGGACTGACCCCCAGCTTTATCCTATATCTCTTTGGCACTTTCAGGAACTCCATTCAAGCCAACCTAGCAAGAAAATGGGGGCAAATAGAATCAACGAAAGCTTTTACTTTCTGAAAGAATGATTCCCCACTCGGAAGGGGTTCTTCCAGACCAGGTGAAAGGACGTTCACTACAGAGTAGATCCTCTGTTCCCACATGTGTAGGAAACATGTGGTATTGAGCTGGCCAAAAAGTTTGTTTGGTTAGTGAATAGTTGTTCGATAAAGTTCTTGTGAAAATGAAAAATATGTCTTTTATTGTTATTTAAAACCAAACGAATTTTTTGGCCAACCCAATAGAAATGAATGCTTCTGTTTATTGAAATGCCAGAAACAAAGCTCTGGGATTTACTTTGAAAAGCATCGAAAATGTATCAGTACCTGAGCAGAAGGATCAGGGGAAGGGACGGTTAGGGAGTTTGGGATGGACATGTATACACTGCTATATTTAAAATGTATAACCACCAAGGACCTACTGTATAGCAAAAGAAGAAAAAGTATCAATACATGGCTAGATGGCTTGGTGCGTGTTGAGTGGAAATGTGATAAAGCAAGCATAGTCATATGTTCATGGTGGAATCCAAGTGGTGAGGATGCAGGCACCCACTGTAAAATTCTTTCATTTTTGCACTTAAGATATTGCCAGGGAAGAAAAGGAGCATATGTTGTTTAAGCAGGGACTTCCCTGGTGGTCCAGTGGCTGGGACTCCACGCTTTCACTGCTGGGGGCCTGGGTTCTATCTGTGGTTGGGGAGGGAGCGAGGCCAAAAAAAACCCAATAAATAATAAAATAAAATAGTGGTAGTCTACAAACAAGGAAAAACACAGAGAATATGAAGTGCCAAGAACGTTACCTTTACTGTGCATATGAGGCCCCTCCGTCCCTGGTGCGTCACTTAGTCCTTATTGATACATCACTTTGGATTTGTTCTCAAATGCTGTTTGTGCTCTGTGCTTCATCACTCAAGTGTGCCCAACTCTTTGTGACCCCACAGACTGGAGTCCGCCAGGCTCCTCTGTCCATGGAATTCTCCAGGCAAGAATACTGGAGTGGGTTGCCATTTCCTCCTCCAGGGGATCTTCCCGACCCAGGGATCAGGAAGACACATCATGTCCCATGTCTCCTGCTTTGCAGGCAGATTCTTTACCCGCTGAGCCATTGAGGAAGCCTTCCCAGGAAGCTTCTAAATTCCCCAAGGGTAAAAACGCTGTCTCTATTTCTGGTCCCACGGTTGATAGAATTTTGGAGCTGGAAGCCATGTTTGTAGTCCTCTCTTGCAGACACCCGCCCCCCCCTTATATGGGAGGAAGTGGTGGCCCCTGGAGGGGACGGACGTGGCCCACAGGCACATGGTCTCCCAGAACTCCGCCCATGCGAGGTGAGTGATCTACAGACTTTATAGGCAACTGGGCAAGGTCAGGTTCTGACAATAGACAGGCCTGCTACTTTCTCACGGGTTATCCCAGGTAAGTGGCCTGGCTGCTCGGAGCCTCAACTTCCTCATCCATACAGTGTAGATCATATCCTTTGGGTTGTAGGAAGCTTCAATGGTTGTAGAGGATCTTTCATATGGTACCTGGAACCTACTGCATGCTCAGTATATAGTAGTTGCTAGCATCATTGCTCTGGGCTTTGAGCCATCCACAGATCTGAAGATGGACGGGGCCTTGTGTCTCACCATTCCTCTCAGAAAGAGGCCTCCCCCTGAGCCCTTTGTGGTCCTACCAGAGAGAAGGCCTCATACGTGTACCTCCTTCCTCTCTCCTTATTCACTGAGTCCCCTCCCTACTGATACTAAACAGCAAGAGGACTCTTCCATGGTGGTACAGTGGATAAGAATCTGCCTGCCAATGCAGGGGATACAGGTTTGATCCCTGGTCCTCAAGAAGGTCCCACAAGCCGCAGAGCAGCCAAGCCCGTGCACCACAACTACTGAGGCGGTGCCCTAGAACCCAGGAGCCACAACTCTTTAGCCCATGAACTGCACCTCCGGAAGCTGGCACACCCTAGAGCCTGTGCTCCGGAAACAAGAGAAGCCACTGCAATGAGAAGCCCACCCATCATGATGAGAGAGTAGCCCCCACTCTCCAGAACGAGAGAGAGCCTGCTCAAAGCAACAAAGACCCAGTGCAACCAAAAAGAAAATATTTTTAAAATGTTAAAAAATAAACAGCAAAAGACCTCTGGGTTTTCAGAATATCCTTTGTGGCTGGTTCTCCCTCCACTTGTTGTGTGACTTTGGTTGTGTTTCTTAACTTGCCTGAAACTCCGTGTGATTTTTTTATAAAATGGAGCAATAGCAGTACCTCTTACCTAACTGGTCAATTGAGAGGATTCGGTGAGGTCATGCATGTAATGCACGGGGTGCCTAGCATGCCTTAATTACACAATACACACAGGTTACTATTGGTATTCCTTTGGTGCCACACCCCTAAATGAGGATGCTAACTTTTGGGGCTCCACCAAGGTTCCTGCCATTTTTGCCC
Source organism: Muntiacus reevesi (assembly GCF_963930625.1). Classification (NCBI taxonomy): domain Eukaryota; kingdom Metazoa; phylum Chordata; class Mammalia; order Artiodactyla; family Cervidae; genus Muntiacus; species Muntiacus reevesi. The sequence goes on from NC_089250.1 coordinate 258,128,688, forward strand.
CGGGTGCTCCTGCCCCCACTACTGGCCCAGAGGGGCTTTTCCTGCATGGATTTCCTCCCGGGATCAAGCACAAACTTTGCAGTAGTGAAGCATAACCTGTACCTGTAACCACCCTCTTCCATCAGATCAGCCAGAAATCTCCAGCTCCACCCATCCTGTGCCTCAGACTCCCGGCTCCTCCAGCAAAGTAGAAAGAGGAGGAAAGACAAGCCTCCTCCCACAGATCCCCCGCTTAGGGAGCACAGTGGACCATGAGGTTGTACAATATGTTGTATTTATTCACAAGTCTCAGTATTGACCCCTTAAGGGACTCTAGAAATCCATCCTCCCCCTTCCCTTCCCCACCCCCACCCCCTCCCCGCCCTGCGGGCCCCAGCTCCTTCAGGTCACTTCAGCGGATATGACAATAGGAATGTCAGTCTCTTCAACCAGGTCAGTTCATCAGCTTAGGGAATGATGCTGGTGACGCTCTGGAGGAGAGAAGGAGAGAGGGAGTGGATACAGAGTCCTGCGCCCTCACACCCCCTAGAGAGGTGAAAGGGAGACTAGCTACTCTGGCCAGGAATTGCTTCTGTTCCAGGGACTATCTTAAGGAAGGCGGCACCTAGACTCAGGAAGAACCGGGAGCCGGTCCACCCAGACACAGGTGCCAGGAGCCTCGGCAGAGACTGAGAAGCCTTGTCTGCTTTGCCTGAGAGGATCCTCCACCACCTCCAGAGCCCGGGAATAAACATGGGTGTGTCTCTGAGTTTCTGGCATAGTTTTAGGGCTGTTCCACACCCTCAACCCATTGAATCCAGTTTCAGGCCGCTGAATGTACTGAGCACAGATGAGAGCTAGGACTTCTCTTTGGGTCTAGAGGGAGGCCCAGGATCCTAGAGGGAGGCCCAGGATCCCAGAGGAGCCTTTAGCCTGGTGGGGGTGTGGGTGGGGATGGGGAGGGGCTTGCTGTCCACCAGGGACAGAGCTGGGGTTCCCGCCACCCAGGATGTTGCCACAAGACAGCAGGGACAAGGCAGCCAAGGAAGTCACAGTGAAGGGAGGGGGTGTGACAGGAGATGCCAAGGCGGGTGGTGATGGGCACGCACAGGAAGGTTTCGGCAGCTCCCTCCCCCCAGCTCCTAGATGCACAGGGATGCCTGAAGGTCTCTTCTGCTTGGATGGGAATGGAGAGAGCCCAAAAGGTGAGCGCAGGATGTGAAGGGCAGAGAGCAGGGAGGCAAGGCAGACCAGAGCTGGGAAGCAGGTTGGCTGGCATCTGCAGAGCCTGAGTGTCTGTCTGCAGCGCAGCTCTCAATGAACAGGTGATGGAAGGGGGTGTGGGAACATCTCCCAGAAACCACCTGGGCACTCACCTTCCACAGGACTGACAAGGCCATGAAGGGCTTGTTGACCGAAGCCTGAAATTCAAGGACAAGAGGGTCAGGCCCCAGCATCTGTCCCACCTGCCACCTGAGGAGAGCCTCCGCACCCTGCACACCACCCTCCGAGTCCACGCTGTGTGCTTGAGACTTACTCCAGATGTTAAGGTTGTGGTTGCGGCCCCTCCGTGCTGGGCGGTGGATCCGCCTGGATGACCGTTCTGTGGACAAAGCCCAGACTGTCATTACAACCCCCCAGACCTTGAGGGTCTCCCAACTTCCTTTTCCCCGGTGGCCCATTTCGCCTAGGGTGACTGGGGCTGGGGTGGGAGGCATAAGATCACCTGCCGACCCATACTGTCCAGGAAGAAAACCCAAAGCCCACGTGGCTGTGGGAATTCCGTGAGAGATGGGAGGAGAAGCCAGGAACCATGTCTGCCCTTACTGGTCAGTCTTCCCTCAATTCCCTTTTGTTCTAGTTAATGAGATGTTCTTAGTCACTGAGAAGGGGCCCTACTGGAAAGGGAGCCCAGAGGAGCCACACAAATACCAGGACAATAGTTTAACCTCTGCCCTGACTTCTGACACACTCATCTACACACACTCCAGCTTGATCACTAACTCGGGTTGATTCCTATCCTGAATCCTCCCCAGACTCTCAGCAGTGCCTGTGCCTCTGCACTGCTGCTGCTAGCCTTGAATCCCCAAACAAACCACCCTCTCTTGGGCTCTATTCAGTGAATCCTGGCATCTGACTCACAGCCCTCTCCCTTTCAACATAGTTCCTTTCTCCGCACCCACCCATCCCTGGCTCCGTGGCTGGCAGCTTTCAAGGCCTGGGTCAGTCTGCAAGCTGGTGTCCCAAGACTCTGCATGGAGAGTGGGGAGTGGGGAACTGGGGCAGGCAGGAGTCAGCCTTTTCTTGCTCCTCCTTGGTGCCCATAATGCCGCCGGTGGTGCAGCTTGCCTCCCAGTATGTGTCCCCTCTACCTAAGTGGGGACCAGAAATCCCCCAGGAAGTCTCCCTGGCAATCCAGTGGTTAAGACTCCGAACTTCCAATGCAGGAGGTGGGACTTGGATCCCCAGTTGGGAACTAAGATCCCATATGCCACATGACTATGCTTGCTATGCTTAGCTGCTCCATCATGTCTGACTCTGCAATCGCATGGACCGTAGCCCACCAGGCTCCTCTGTCTGTGGGAATTCTCCAGGCAAGAATACTGGAGTGGGTTGCCATGCCCTCCTCCAGGGGATCTTCCCAACCCAGAGATCGAACTCAGGTCTTTGGTCTTGCAGGCAAATTCTTTACCATCTGAGCCACCAGAGAAACCCATGCTGCATGGCATGGAGAAAGAAAGAAACGAAGGAAGGAAGAAAGGAAGAAAGATCCTCTGGAAGGCCTCCTCTGACAGGGCAGTGTAGAGGAAGAGAAAGAAGCCTAACTTGCGATTCACCAAAGCTGTGTGCTAGCCACGTGACCTTGCCAAGTCCCTCAAACCTCGCTGAGCTTCCGGTTCCTTATCTGAGAATCAGGGAGTCAGCACCCTTACCCTGACTACCTCAGAGGCTTGCTATGAAAATTAAACAGAGGGGGCTTATCTCCCAAAGCTAGTCCTCAAGCTCATGCTGACGTTCTGGGTTTTCTCAACACTCATTCTCTTTGCTCCATAATAGATCTTGGCCTCAGTAACTGCTTCCTGTTCCCCAGGGGAGACTGTGCTCCTCCCTAATGATCACCTTCACTGGGAGGGCAGCTCCCTGGAGGTGGGGCTGGGGTACCATCCACACTCTCTGATACAGGGCTTTGCAGATAAGATGGCTTAATCTGTCTGACTGGTTGGCCACCAGCTCCTTTGTAAGGGAGATGGAGAGTGCAAAGACCAAGTTTCCCCCAAGCTTAGCCACCCAAGCTTCTTTCACCAAATGATGATGATGTGGGCTTCCCAAATGTCCCAAGGGTTGAACCTCTCCCTCCCCAACACCCTTCTCCCCACTTCCCCACCCCTGTTCACCTACATTCAGCAGCTGGTTGGCCTCCTTGCCGGCTTGGTTGACCCCATTATGAACATTCTGCTGCAACCTGTCCTCCTCCTTCCCGGCCTGGCCTGCAGCATGGTGGACACCTTGGCCAAGCTTCTCCGCTTCCTTTCCAGCCTGGCCAGCAGCGTGGTTGACCCCGTGGCCCAATTTCTCTGCCTCCTTGCCGGCCTGGTTGACCCCATCATGGACCCCTTGAGCCACTTTACCCGCCTCCTTTCCAGCCTGCTCAATGGCATGGTGGACCCCCTGACCAAACTTCTCTGCCTCCTTCCCAGCCTGATTCACCCCATGATGGACCCCCTGGACTATTTTTTCTCCCTCTTTTCCAGCCTGCCCGGCAGCATAATGAACATCCTTGCCAAACTTCTCTGCCTCCTTCCCAGCCTGGTTCACCCCATGATGGACCCCCTGGACTATTTTTTCTCCCTCTTTCCCAGCCTGCCCGGCAGCATGGTGGACTCCTTGACCAAACTTCTCTGCTTCATTCCCAAACTGCCCAGCAGCATGGTGGACTCCCTGGCCAAACTTCTCTGCCTCCTTCCCAGCCTGATTCACCCCATGATGGACCCCCTGGACTATTTTTTCTCCCTCTTTCCCAGCCTGCCCAGCAGCATGGTGGACCCCCTGGCCAAACTTCTCTGCCTCGTTCCCAAACTGCCCAGCAGCATGGTGGACCCCCTGACCAAACTTCTCTGCCTCTTTCCCAGCTTGCCCAGCAGCATGGTGGACCCCCTGACCAAACTTTTCGGCCTCGCTCCCAGCCTGCCCAGCAACATGGTGGGCCCCCTGGCCAAACTTTTCTGCCTCTTTCCCAGCTTGCCCAGCAGCATGGTGGGCCCCCTGGCCAAACTTCTCTGCCTCTTTCCCAGCTTGCCCAGCAGCATGGTGGACCCCCTGACCAAACTTTTCGGCCTCGCTCCCAGCCTGCCCAGCAGCATGGTGGACCCCCTGACCAAACTTCTCTGCCTCTTTCCCAGCTTGCCCAGCAGCATGGTGGGCCCCCTGGCCAAACTTTTCTGCCTCGCTCCCAGCCTGCCCGGCAGCATGGTGGGCCCCCTGGCCAAACCTCCCTGCATCACTTCCCGCCTGGTTGACCCCATGATGGACCCCCTGAATCACTTTGTCTGCCTCCTTCCCAACCTGTCCAGCAGCATGGTTGACCCCATGAGCAAGCTTCTCTGCTTCTTTTCCTGTGTGTCCGATGCCATTGTTGATTCCATGGGCTACCTTGTCCAAGCCGTGGTTGAGCCCCTGGATGCCCTTGTCCAGCTCCTTGCCGGCCTGGTTCCCCACGCTGCTGAGTCCATTAAAAACTTTCTCCACTTCCCTTCCAGCTTGAGTGATTCCATTGTTGATGCCTTCCAGGGCCTTGCCCACCTCTCTCTCTGCATTGCTCAGCCCTCGGTTGAACCCTTCAATGACCTTCTCAATGGGGTCATTGTTGGCCGCCCATCCAGGCAGGGCCCCCAGTAGCAGCAGGAGGGAGCAGGAGCTGAGCAAACTGGCAAGATGCATATTGCTGGGCAAGCGGGGAGGATGCAGAGAAGAGCCAGGGAGGCAAAGCTGCTATTTATCCTCTGCCTCCTTTGCTCTTCTCCACCCCTCATGACTCAATTACCCTGTGAGGTACTTAGTCCCCAGTCAGGGAGGTATTTCCCAGGGAGATCTGGGGTTGAGCAATGAGAAGAGGAGGAAGAGAGGGTGAGTCATGAATGGAGAAGACTCACGCGGCATCTTTGCTCCTTGCCCAGCTTGCGCCCTCCACCCCAGAGCCCAGATGTCTGTCCTTTCAATCACCTGCTCTTTTCATTCCTCAGTTACTATCCAGGCTTCATCTCTCCCAACCCCATCTTCAGTCACCCTCCATCCCTAGGACCCTGGCTGGTTCTTCAGCATCTTCACTCCTCTCAAGGGACCTAAGGATCCACCTTCCCCAGCAAAAGAGTCTGAAAAGATGGGGAGCAGGGGCCAGAAGCACCCCCCCAGGAAGTGGAAGCAATCATTAGACCTTGCTCTGATTGTTGTTGTTGACCCCCGCCCCCCGCACTTACTATTCTCCAGCCACACAGGTCTTCTCTCTGGTCCTCAAACACACTGAGTTCATTCCTGCCTCATGCCCTTGACACTTGCTCTTCTCTCTGCCTGGAATGAAGAACTCAGATTTTCACAGGCTGGGTTCCTCCTCACTCTCTTCTTGCCTCAGATGTCACCTTCTCAAAACACCCTTCCCTGGCCCTCCCCCAGTTATACTCTGAAATGCCATCCTTTACTTTTTATAGCTCTTACCACAATCCGAAATTATTTTTTATTGTCTGTCTCACCTATCAGATTGTACGCTTCCCAGGTGGCGCAGTGGTAAAGAACCCGCCTGCCAATGCAGGAGATCTCGGTTCGATCCCTGGGCTGGGAAGATCCCCTGGAGGAGGGCATGGCAACCCACTCCAGTATTCTTGCCTGCAGAATCCCCATGAACAGAGGGGCCTGGGGGGCTACAGTCCATGGGATCGCAAAGAGTCAGACATGACTGAGCACACACACACAAATACCCCCACACACCCCTATCAGTTTGTAGACTTTCAGAGGGCCTTTGTCTGTGTTGGTCATGCTACATCCTGAGCTTCGAGAACATTTAGTAAACATTTGTAGGTTGAACAATGGATGGATTAGAAGACACCAGGGGATGAGAGTCCAGGCCTGAGCCTGGGTCTCAGAGCATGAAGGAGGGAAATTTGTATGTGTCCCCAGAACAGCATCAGGTCCCGTGGTGAGGGTGGCAGATTTTGGAACCAGAAACACATTCTTGCTCCACCTCCCAGCCCTTGGGCAAGGGCAGAGGACTGATTGCCATGAGCTGGGACAGGACGCAGTGTCTCCTGAAAAGCCGGTTGAGGCAGCCACAGGGAGGAGCTGAAGACCCAGGGCAGCAGGAGTCAGTCAGCCAGAACCTGGGCTGGGGGCCAGGAGCTCATCCCTTCCTCCCTCCTCCCCCTGAGGCCTCCTAAGTCCCGACCTGAAGTCCCAAGTGTTGACATACTGGCAAGGGCTGGAGACAGAAACAGCTGAGAGTTTGGCCTCGGTGTGGAGCGGGACATCAGAGTGAAGGGCAGGGGGTGGTGGTAGGCCTGTCCTTGGTGGGTCTGTAGAGCTGGTTCAGAGGAACTAGAAGGATGATGGCCAGTGGGTGGGTACAGTTGGGTGCCAGGGTGAAAGACATTTGGGTTTTGGTGCCAAGGGGAGAGCCTGGGAGAGGGGGCGGAGGTGGGTCTGCAGGTGGGCAGCCCAGGCACGAAGGAATGTGCTGGGTGTGAACAGGTGGGGGCAGCAGAGTTATGCATGTGGGTGCCCAGGTGTGGCGAGAATCTGCACTTGTTTTCAGGCTTTGCTCAACAAGGGTGACAAGATCCACTCCCCCCAGAGGACCCAGGGCCCCATCTCAGATCCAGGGATCCAGACTCAGAAAGCCAGGAGGTTCTGCCTTCTCTAGGCTCTGTCCATGGACCATGATTAATTGTGCCACCACTCCAAGCTTGTGTTCACCAAGTGGGTTTCACAGTCCAAGGATATAGTCAAATCTCTGGGCAACCTCAGGTGTGGCTTTCCTGCCCTTGTCCAGCACCAGAATGAGGGAGTTTCCCGGGCCAGGAGGTTGCTAGGTGGGGAAGGGTGAGCTTCAGAAACTTAATCTGCCCCGAGACTGAAAGGTGGGGTTTCTCCTTCAGAAATGTACTCGGTTCCTCACCCCGCCCCATCCTACCATCTTCTGTCTGTCTCCATCCTTCCCTTCAGTGCCTAGTTCTCATTGTTGTCCTTCAGTCACTCAGTCATGTCCGACTCTTTGCGACCCCATGGACTGCAACACATCAGGCTTCCCTGTTCTTCACTATCTTTGCTCAAACTCATATCCATTGAGTTGGTGATGCCATCCAACCATCTTGTCCTCTGTCACCCCCTTCTCCACCTGCCCTCAATCTTTCCCAGCATCAGGGTATTTTCCAGTGAGTCGGCTCTTTGCATCAGGTGGCCAAAGTATTGGAGCTTCAGCGTGAGTCTATTCAATGAATATTCAGGGTTGATTTCCTTTAGGACTGACTGGTTTGATCTCCTTGCTTTCCAAGGGACTCTCAAGAGTCTTCTCCAACATCACAGTTCGAAAGCATCAAATCTTTGTGCTCAACCTTCTTTATGGTCCAACTCTCACATCTGTACATGACTACTGGAAAAACCATTCATTCTCACTTGCACTATTTAACTCAGGACTTTGGCATCTATCTCCATATATGAGATTAACCTGGAGTTGTCCTTTCTCTGCTGTTTCCTAGAGTGGTAGTGGAGGTTTCAGGGGCTGAGCTGTCATAGCATCCCCACAGCACTCACATGAAGTGTGCAACATGGATACACAAGAGTGTGCCTGCCACTCCATGGGGCCTCAGAGCCCAGGCCCTACCCAGAGCCTCTCAGCACAGGAGCTGCCACTAGGCTTCCCAGCTCCACTTCCAGCTTCCCAGGCTCTGCACTAGGTCCTGTAGAATGGCAAGTATTTGTTCCCAGGGCCTCAGCACATCTTGCCCATAAAATCATTGGGATCTGAGTCACCCTTTGGAAGGAAAGATCTTAACTCCTTGTTTCTTCTCTTATTGGCCTATGCAGATTTGCCATTTCCTCTTTTTTTTTTTTTTTTTTTTTTTTGGTGGTGCTGGGTCTGTGTTGCTGGGCATGTGTTTTCTCTAGTTGCAGTGTCCAGGTTTTTCATTGTGGTGGCTTCTCTAGTTGTGGAGCTCAATATCCAGGGCTTGTGGGCTTCAGTAGTTACTGTGTGCAACAGTTGCAGTGCATGGGCTTAATTGCCCCAAGGCTTGTGGGATCTTCCCAGACCAGGGAAGTTCCACCATTTCTTTTTACACCAGTTTTGATCCCTCATATTTTCTAAGAACATTTTAACTGCATCTAGTTTTTCATATCTATTATTGCAAAGTCATACAAAATCAGTCCCTTTTCAGTCCTGGTTTTATTTGTGCACACTTTTCCTCCAACTTGCTATACATGTTAAATTCAGCACCCCCCATCTCTGTTCTGTTTTTTGGTCTGGGTTTGCCGACATCTCCCCAACTGTTCACTCAACTTATTTTCAGTTTCACCTTTCCCATCCAAGCAGGAGGGCCTCACCCTTGCTCTGTCTCATGGCAGATGCTTAGCAAACTGAGTCCTTACGGAGGTTAGGGGAAGGAAGAGGTTATGTCATTCTGCCCTTTCTTGCTTCCACACCTCTCTTTGGGATGATGACTCCCTCCTGGCCCAAATCCCCCCTAAATCTTGGTCACAGCTGTGTATCAACTGGCCCTACAGGTGAAGGTGCCTGTCTGTGAGTCACAGATGAGCAAGCAAGCCCCCACACCCCATGCTCTGGGGGAAGGGAGCCATCTGTCCTTGTGTTCCTCCCAGAATGTTTGATGAAAGCCTGCTTTGTGTCAGACACAGGAGCTGGAGGACCAGTGATGAACAAAACAGAAAACAATGGGCCCAACAGGGAGACAATGAACAAGTAAATGAGTAACTGTATCATGGTAAACTAAATACATGAAAAGCCATCAGGAAAAGAACAGCATGTGTGAGAGGATAGGACTCAAGTTTGGGCATCAGAAGAAACCTCAGGAGGTTACATTTATTCATTCATTCTGGAATTATTTTTTGAGCGAGCACCTTTTAAGTACCATTCTTCTAGTCAATGGGATATAAAAGTGACAAAGGCAGACAAACCTTCTAATGGGCAGAGACAATTTTCAAGAAAAAAATGGATAAATAAAATGATCTTTAGAGAGAGACATATGCTGGGAGGAAAAGAAAATTATAGAGTATAACCCTAGAGCAGTTTGGCACATTTTCATATGTAACCCAGGATGGGAAGTCAAACAAGGATTCCTGGATGATGGGTAGATGGAGGGAGTAATGTTCATGGCAGATAGTGACTGAGAAAGGAGCGAACTTTAGATGTGGAGTTAGGAGGAACTCTCTTAGAGCGTGGCACCTGAGGGAAACCAAGAGGCTGCCAAGGGAAGAACTTGAATGAATATCAGAACAAATGAATTAAATACAGGACTTCCGAGCAAAAAGAAATAGCGAGGATAACTATCCAGAAGAGCATAGAGCCTGTGTGCCCAAGAACAGAACAGAGAAAGGGCTTTGAAGGCCAGTGCAAAATGTTATTCCATTCAACCAGCCAGGGCTGGTCTTGGGAGGGTGGTACACGGCCACAGCCACGTGCCTGGACTGGGACTGGGCCTTCCCACCGCCTCTTCTGTGACGTCACAGGTGACGTCTCAATAAGACTTTCCTGTCCCTCCAGCCCAGAGCCCCGTCAAGCAGTAACATCGCGGCGAGTGCCAGGGCGGCTGGCTGGTCCATGAAACCTTAGGAGGCCATGTCGAAACGCGACATCGTCCTCACCAATGTCACCGTTGTCCAGCTGCTGCGACCGCCGTGCCAGTGTGAGCGAGGTGGTGGAGCGACCCCAGGGAGGGAAGAAAGGGCGGTGGGTCCGAGCTCCTGCTGGCGGGAGGCGCCCCAGTAGTGTCCACCAGGACCCAGAAAGGAGGCGCGGGGTGAGGCACCACTTGCCAGTCGGGGCTCTTCCATCCAGAGCCGCTGCCCTCGCTCCCCACAGTCCCACCCTCCTCACCACCTGGTTTTCGGGCAAAGTGCATTCTATGATGATGGTGGAGGGGAAGGGGATCCCAGCCCCCAGGCTGGGCTTTGCGCCACTAGCGCCGTGGAAGGGTAGAAACCCGGCCTGGGCGAAGACGGGAGCCGGGTCTACGAGGCCCGGGATCTTCACTCCCTTCCCTCCCCACCCGCTTACCGACTGAGGGCTAGGCAGCCGGCAGCCTCTGCATCTCAGGGGTGGGCGAGGCCGCGGTGGGCGGGGCTTGGGCGGGGCTCCAGAGTGCTGGAGCCCCTGCAACGCCTGTAGCCCTTGAACCCCCCTCCCTGCTTATCACTGGCTAAGTGATCTCAGTCGTTGGTTTCCCCTCGGCAAAGTGGGTGTACGGCGCATACCTCACAGGATTCAGTGAGCTGATGCACGTGAAGAGCTCAGCACAGCACCTAGCCCTTGGTGGCACCAGGAAATGGGAGGGTCATTGTAAATAACTGATAGGGAGCGCGCCCAGTACCATGTTTCACCTACATGGGTGAGACTTCATCACTGAAGCTGCCCCCAGGCTCTTCCTTCCCAGCGCAGCAGCTCTCCTCCAGCCCATGTACCCGATCCAGGAGCAGAGGGAAGAAGGCAAGCCTGGGGGAAGTTGCAAAAGAAGGACCAGCTGGGGTTTCTCCTGAAAGGTCACAGAGTGGGCTCAGATCCCTACTCTTCACCATATGAAGAAATCCCCCCTTTTCACAAGAGCAGAAACAGAATCCCCAGGAATACAGACATTCTTAAGGTCACCAATAACCACCAATAAACACTGACCAATAGTTTTACGTAGCGCTACTGGAAACACACACAGCCCAGCCTCAGGTCACAAGGTCTTTGGCAGACTGGAGAGACTAGGAAAAGAGGTCGACTGACCCCTCAGCTCCTAATCCCACCCCTTCCAAGGTCCCTTTGATTCTGGTGCCAAACACAACTCCAACCTTCATCCCCCAGGCTCTCTCCAATCCCTTCCCTCTCCCTTTGCTCAGCAATACATTTACTGTCAGATGTTCTCCCCTCTATTAAAACCAGCATCGATTGTGCCTTGAGATCTCGCTGAGTCCTCACAGTAGCCCTCAGGTGAAGGGTCAGGTGTGACACCAGGAAACAGGCTAGTTTCATTACCTTGCTCAAGACAACTTGGCTGGCAGGTGGCTGAGCCAGGGCTGACATCCAGGCCTGACCCCCAGCTTGAAACCCTCTGCCAGTCAGGCTCCCTGGCTGCTGTCTCCACCAGGTCCCTCCTCCCCACATCAAGCCCTGAACTGTAGCTCAGACAACACAATTCAGGTATAGGTGTTTTAAATGTAGTATGGATGTGGACATGTGTGTCTGGAGAAGAAGCTGATAGGGGTTTCCATTTTGATATGTTATGATGGACTTTTTTCTGATGATAAGAATCACCTTGGAAACATGATTCCTGGGGCTCAGTGCAGACCTGCCGAGTCAGATTTCCCTAGGAAGAGGTCTTCCCGTGAGCCTTACCAGGACAGTTTGGGGACCACTACACTAGATCAAACAAATTTGGGAAACGATCTTCAAAATTGTGTGTGGCATGTTTCCTAGACTCTCACCTCATTTAATCCTTACAGCAATTCTCTGAGAGAAGTACCATTATCATCTCCATTTTACAGAGGAGGAACATGAGGCACAGAGACCATCACCCCAAGCAGTTGTTAAAAATACACACCCACTGAGTTAGAATCCCTAGGGAAGAGGCCCTGGCACTGATATTTTAAAGCAAGGCCACCCCCTATTCTCTCTGTGGATCGGGTAGTTTGGGGAAACACTGGGCTCAACAGTTGGCCACTAGGGGCCAGGAGCCAGCGGCAGATCCTGAGTGGCAAAGATGACTCGTTCTGTCGCAGTGATGGTACAGCTCATTAGCTCATTGTTCCTCTCCCCTGCTCCCAACAGTAACCAGAGCACCGCCCCCACCAGAGCCCAGGGTTGAGGCAGAGCCTGAGCGGGAGCCAATCAAGGCGGAAGTCCCACCACCTCCACCACCGCCCCCTCCTGCACCTAAGAAGGTTCGGGAGCTGACAGTTGGCATCAATGGGTGAGTCACCCCTGAGCAGTTCCCAAAGCTTTAGGGCCTACCCCTAAAGCTCTACCCCATTGGTAGAGGCTTTGCAGCCTCTACCCCATTGGGCTTCCTTGGTGGCTCAGCTAAAGAATCTGCCTGCAATGCAGAAGACCTGGGTTTGATCCAAGGGTTGGGAAGATCCCCTGGAGAAGGAAATGGCAACCCACCCCAGTATTCTTGCCTGGGAAATCCCATGGATATGGACAGAGGAGCCTGGTGGGCTACAGTCCATGGGGCTGCAGTCAGACATGACATAGCGACTAAACAACAACTCTCTATTACTAAGGGGGGTATTTCCTCATATCTCACCAATGCTTTCATCTTGCCTATCCTGGAGAAACACAGGGATAAAGTCAAGAGGGCTCCACCTTGAGAGCTCACATTTGGGTAGAAAGTCATAGAATACGGAACATGGCAGGTCAGTGGTGAACAGTGTGGAACTTGGGGGGACAGTAAGACTGAAGAGGGCTGTTAGCCAGGGACTCAGGGAAGGTCTCTGGAAAGGGACACGGGTCTGACAATGACCTGAGTGATGATGGGACAGCGAGCAACAGCTATGGGGTGTAGGGGGCAGCTCAGTGTTCTAAGGACAGGCAGGAATTCGGCACAGCTGGTGGGGGGGGGGGGTGGCACAAGCAAGGGAGAAGAGGAGGGAGATGGGGATTTCCCCCATCCCCACATAGGGGCCTGGAGGACCGTGGTGAGGAGTTTGGACCTGGTTTTACTGATAGATGGGGACAGAGGTGTTCATTTTTCAGCTCAAGAGATATAATCTGACCTGAAGTTGTACAGGATGCACCCAGCTATGAAGTGAGGAATAGGGGAGAGAGGACAGAGGGGCAGAGACACAAAGCAGTGGAAACGGGAGAGGTCATGTGAGCACAATGACACTAGCCCGCACAGGGATCGGACTGTCTTCCCCAGACTGAGACATCCCACCCAGTCCTCCTGAGCAGGCCTCTTCTCTGTTAGCCGCCCCCTCCTCTGCCTGCTAGCTGAGGAATCTGAGGACAAACCCCCAACCTTCTCCCTGGCAGATTCGGACGCATCGGTCGCCTAGTGCTGCGTGCCTGCATGGAGAAGGGCGTTAAGGTGGTAGCAGTGAATGACCCATTCATTGACCTGGAATATATGGTGAGCAGCAGACAAAAGGCAAGGTGGGAGACAGTGGGACCGGAGAGGGGAAGGGGTTCGGGAGAGCTCTCTGGAAGGCTCCCAGCTGCCCTGTGGACCCCTCATGGTGGGGGAGGGGGGTGCTGCTCCCTAGGGATGCTCACTCCCCATCCACCCCAGGACTAGAAGTCATTCTGTCTCCTGCAGGTATACATGTTTAAGTATGACTCCACCCATGGTCGATACAAGGGGAGCGTGGAACACAAGAATGGACAACTGGTTGTCGATAACAATGAGATCAGTGTCTTCCAGTGGTAAGGGCGGCTGTCTGATGCCAACCTGCAACATACTAATGCCGGGGTTGTAGGGGTGATTAATTAGAAGGGGATTCCAGCCTCTCATGGAGGGTTCAATTTGTAACCCCCCAAATTGTATGTGCATATGCTTCCAGGTACTGGTTTGGAGAGGTGATCTCCGAGACGCCCCTGACCCCTAGAATGGTGAAGCACTAATCTAGAAAGATGCCCCACTGTACTCAAAATACTTTTTAACACACATGTGCATGTTTTCTCTCAGACATATCAGCTCAACCTGTCTAAAATTCAACTCTTGATTATCCTTCAAGCCTCCAATCTATTTATCCCCCTGCCCAGGAAATGGCATCACCATCTAGCCAACTACTTCCATCCAGTTCCTACATAGCAGCCACAGAAGCCTTCTTAAACATCAGCTGGACCTGGATACCCCCCCATCCCCACTTAAATCCTCCAGTGGTTTCCCATCACCCCACAAACAAAATCCCAGCTGCTGACAGGACTCCCCACCAACTATGTGCCCCATGCCCCAGCCCCTCCATGTCACCAAAGACACACGGGCCATCAAGCTCTTGAAACCCTGCTCCAGCACCTCTTAGAACCCACTTCACCCAGTTCTCACTGATACACTCTTCCTTCATCTAAAGATGTATTTGTGGTTTTTTAAATATTTATTTGGTTACCTCAGGCCTTGGTTGTGGCCCATGGGCTCAGTGGTTGCCATATGTGGGCTTAGTTGCCCTGCTGCATGTGGGATCTTAGTTCCCCAACCTTCGGAATCAAACCCATGCCCCCTGCATTGCAAAGTGGATTCTTAACCACTGGACCACCAGGGAAGTCCCTTAAAGATGTTTAGACTCTATTAAGTCAAAATCAGTAACAACTAGATGTTTACTAAGCTTCAAGTACATTTTCAAAATAGCAAAAAAAAAAAAAAAAAAATTGAAATTTATAAAATGGGAATCAGTAAATCTCCTTTATCTAAGGTAAATTAGCCACTGCTGGCCCTGTGGCTGCCTTCCATTTAACATACATGCATATTTGCAAGCCCTCTCCAGCTGCAGGCAAGATCCACAGCCTTCCCAGCGCTCTTCCCAGCAGGTCCACTCTCAGCCCCGCTGTCCATTGGTGGTCAGGTGTGGGTGGAGGTGAGGACTGGAGAGTCAGAATGAGAGAAGCTGGCTGACCCCAATTTGAAGTCATGACAGCAAAAACATCTCCAGATTCCAGCAGAGCAGTCGTTGCTCAGACACAGAGTCCTTTCCTTCCTGGGCCTGGGCACCATTAGCCCTGTCCCCTAGGGTACTCTCCCAGTGCTGCTCCGCCCCCACACAGCCACCCCTCAGTGTGTGCCCCACTTCAGTGCCACCTTCTCTGGTGCCTGCAGTCCTTTTTCTCCCTTCCCCACTGCTCTGCACTGCAGCCCCGTGGATGCCCTCTGGGCTGTCTGCACAAGCAGTGTGGCTTATGTGTATGCTTTACCCTGCTCCACCCTTCCTGTTGCATGACCCTGGGCAAGGGAACGAAGCTTGGTTTCCCTGTGTATCTGACGGGGATGCTGATCATACCCACCACAGCCGGAGCAGGGAGAAGGGCCAGAGGTGTGCAGGGAGCACCAGGAAGGTCCTCCTCCCACCAGGCCTCACGCAGCCCCCCCGGCAGGGAGGGCCCCGTCAGTCTGCAGTACCACTGTTGCTCTGGCACCTGTGGCACAGGCTCTGGCCGCCTGGGTAGACTCAGTACTTCTTTGAAGAACGACTGAATAGAATCCTCAAAACAGGCCCCTGGGCAGGAGGGCAGGGCCCATGACAGCCTAGGGGAGGGGGCTGGGGTCTCCAGGGGCACTGACTCTGCCGCATGCCAGCTCCCCAACTGCTGCAGAGGAATTTGTTGAAGGGCCCTTCCCCCAACTTGGAAGGAAGAAAAAGGGGAGGGGGGGATAAGAGAAGAGCTGCTTGGGTCAGATGATGAAAAGGGGGACCTGCCAGATGACCACAGTGAGAAGAACCATGCGTGGTGCCCAGGGAGATGAGGAAGCCGCTCATTCCTGCCAGACGGCCTGGCAGGAAGGCCTCGGGTCAGCCTTTCTCAAATGGTGAAGGCCAGGGACTATGAAGGGGAGGCTGGGCAGGGGAGAGACCGACTGACGGCGTTGCCGCCCCTCCACAGCAAGCAGCCCAAAGAAATCCCCTGGAACTCTGTCGGGAGCCCCTTTGTGGTGGAGGCCACCGGTGTGTACCTGTCCTTAGAGGAAACTAAGGTAAGTTGGGAGGAGACACCCGGGGCTGCCTGGGTGGGGTGGCACTCGAAGCGCCTCACGACACTCTGCTTCTTCTCCAGCCCCACATCGAGGCAGGAGCCCAGCGTGTGGTCATCTGTGCGCCATCTCCAGACGCACCCACATTTGTCATGGGGGTGAACGAAAAGGAATATAACCCCGGCTCCATGAAAATCGTCAGGTAACGACGTATGGGCAGAATATTCTGCAGGGTGTGCTTGAAGGACAAGCCTGGTGGGGGGGGGGGGGTAGATAGGAATCCGTCTCACCCTCACCACTCCCCCTCGGCCCCTGGTGCTGTCTTCACTTCACTCCACTTCCCCTTCCCAAGGTCTTAGCAGCCCTCTTGTTCACGTTACCCTAAAGCCATCAGTTAGAAATGCTCTCAGAACATGCTTGGGGAGCTTCCCCTCCCCACTGCTCCCTCATCCCCAGCCCAAGTTTTCAACAAACCAAGTCTGGGTGCAAACCCTGAGGGTCAGGCAAGAGGGGAAGGGGCGGCTCTGCGGCTCACCTCACGGTGCCCTGGCACTCCTGGCTGTTTCAGCAATGCATCCTGCACTACCAACTGCCTGGCCCCCCTCGCCAAGGTCATCCATGAACGATTTGGGATTCTGGAAGGGCTGATGGTGAGCTGGGGAGAGGGGGTGGGGCAGGAGACACAGCTGGGAGCCTGTACCTCTTCCTCCCGTACTTGCTACATGTGTGGAGTTAACAGGGAGAGGCCGGTTTTCTGGGTGGGGAGAAGCCCACCAGTGGTGACATCCTTTGAACTCTGAATCCTGCCTGGATGTTTTCCTCCTGTGGATGGGTGGTGGTGGTGGCCCTGCCAACCTCCACACCTGGACCACTAACCTTGGGCCTGGGAAGAAGCAGCCTAGCAGCCGGGAAGGCCTCATCTTGGCCCTCTTCCTCCCCAAGACCACAGTCCACTCCTACACGGCCACCCAGAAGACAGTGGACGGGCCGTCAAAGAAGGCCTGGAGAGACGGACGTGGCGCCCACCAGAACATCATCCCAGCCTCCACGGGGGCTGCCAAGGCTGTGGGCAAAGTCATCCCAGACCTCAAAGGGTATGAGGGCATGAGGCTGCAACTGGGGTGGAGGCGCACCCCAGGAGGACTGGACTGGCCCCCAATCCTGGAGGTGTCCAGTGTGGGGAAAGCAGAGACAAGGGGGAATGGTGGTGAGTCCCCTGGGTTCTGACTTGTGCCCCTGCTGTGGATTTCTTCAGGAAGCTAACAGGAATGGCATTCCGAGTGCCAACCCCAGACGTGTCTGTGGTGGACCTGACTTGCCGCCTGGCCCAGGCTACCCCATACTCAGCCATCAAGGATGCCATCAAAGCAGCAGCCAAGGGGCCCATGGCTGGCATCCTTGCCTACACGGAGGATGAGGTAGGGGCTGAGGAGAAGGGACCCTGGGAAGAGCCCTCTGGGGAGGGAGCGTGATTTTCCATTTGCCAAGGAGTTGTTTGCAGTGTGTTAGGACAGGACCTGCAGGACTGGGAAGGTCAGCTCTCCCCACCAGATCAGGGTTTCTGCACTTGCTCCCCTTTGGTCTGGACTTCTTTTGCCTCAGGGAGCCACAGAGTGTGTCCTCACCTTCTCCAAGTCACTACTTAAACTTCTCACCTCTTCTTTTTGTAGCCCTTGTCTTTACCTGAAATGTCATTTCAATGGTCACTGTTGGCTCTGCTAGCATGAACAGTCCGAGACAGTAGTGACCTTGGGACTCCTTTTTCACTTCCGTAGCTCCAGCCATCTTCCCAGGGCCTGGCATGCAGCAGGTGTTCAACACATGCTTAATGAACAAGACAAGGACTCCCATTTTTCAACACTTGCTTTGGGCTGTCCACAGCCCATGCTTCCCTATGAGGAAAGGGTATCACCTCCCTCTGCTCCACCAGTCCACTTTGGTGCTGTCTCCCTGCTTTAGCTCCTTCAAGTCCACCCTCCCAAAGCTGCCGGGATCTCTTAGATCACATCATCCTCAGAGCTGGAAACCTTCCTGTAGCATTTCACCATGCTAGGGTCAAACCACCAGGGCCCTGGTGCTCCAGTTCCTTCCACCTCAGACCCTACTGAGGGGTGGAGCTGACCAGATCCTCCTAGTCGTCCAGAGTAGGGCTCACCACCTCCCCTCAAGGACCTGTGGCGACTCATTCCCCTTACAGGATTCCCAGGAAGAGATGTCTGTTGGTGCAGCATCAAAGGCTGTTTGCAGTCTGTATCCTTTAGCCTGGTCCCTACCTCCAAAGCCCCCCTTGAGTCTCCCTCATACCCTGTCCCCAGAACCTGGACAGAGTGGGGCTCCATCAAACACCGTGCGCCCAAGAGACTGAGCTCCTGAAGGTCCTTCTTCTGCGACCCACGCTTATCTTTGAAATTCTGATGTTCAGGTCGTGTCCACGGACTTCGTTAGCGACACCCACTCGTCCATCTTCGATGCTAAGGCCGGCATCGCGCTCAACGACAACTTCGTAAAGCTCATTTCGTGGTAAAGGGGGAAGGGGTTCAGAGACCTCGGTGGGCAGAGTGGCAGTGGTCGGAAAGGTTCCCCTGAACCCCCTCCATCCCTCCCCCCCTCTCCAGGTACGACAATGAATACGGGTACAGCAACCGGGTGGTGGACCTCGTCCGCTACATGTTCAGCAGAGACAAGTGAAGCAAGCTGGCCCGCCTCTGCTTCCCAGGGCTCCCGGGCCGGAACCTGTTTCTCCTATCCCCGTCCTCGGCCCCCTAGGGGAAAGGTGGGCGTCCCCGCGCGAGGGGCCCGTGCCGCTGGGCCAGCGGTAAAATAAAAACCCAGAGTGCTCACAGTTACGCGCCATGTCTCTGCGCCGGTCACGACGGGGTCGGGTCCGAGATCCAGACCCGCGCCGCACGCGCTAGCTCGGTCCGGGCGCCCGAACCCGGATGCCGCTCCCGAGAGGCCGGGACGGCGCAAGTTCCAGCTCCGGTTCGGGGTCCTTGCTGGCCGCCACCGGGCGCCGCGGCGGAGCCGGATGACGTCAGCGCGCCGCGCCACGGACTCAGGCTCCCAGAAGGCCGCGCGGGCCGCGGCGAAGGCAGGTGGGCGCCAGGCCCGGGATCGGGCGCCAGGCCGCCGAGGCGGAGAGGCGCGCTCCGGCGGGCCGGGCGGCCGTCGTCATGACGCTCTTCCACTTCGGGAACTGCTTCGCCCTGGCCTACTTCCCCTACTTCATCACCTACAAGTGCAGCGGCCTGTGAGTGCGGGGAGGCCGCGGGGCGGTGGGAAGGGGGGCCACGGGACGGTGGGAAGCGGGGGCCGCGGTTCGAGCCGACCCTTCACCGCCCACTCTCGCAGGTCGGAGTACAACGCCTTTTGGAAGTGCGTCCAGGCCGGGGTCACCTACCTGTTCGTGCAGCTGTGCAAGGTGAGGGCGCCAGCGGTGCCGCGCTAGGGCTCGGGGGACCCGCGTCTCTGCTCCCGCCCGGACCCCCGAGGTGGGGCCACTCCCCACCCCAACTGAGTGCTCCAGAATGGCCGGGGAAGCCGAGCTTAGAAGGGCTGGAACCCGAGGAGAGGTCCCCGAGCAACTTTTGTATAGCACTTTTAGTAAAACTGAGAACATTCAATTACATAGCCAAGAGGGTTTTGGATACTAACTAGTAAGAGCCGCTGACTAACCCCGAAGTCCCACCAACACTGTTACCACTGCCCTGGTGGGTAACCAGCCCCCGTGCCTCCAGACCTGACCTCGATCCCCTCTGATCACCACAGAACCCAGACTTCCGAGCCCTTGCTCTCAATCACCCCAGCTCCTGCCTTCTTGCTGCTCTCTGGTTGATCCCTCTTCCACATGGACCCCCCACAGAACCCCAATGTACTCCCCTCGACATACTATCTTCCCACCCAATCCACGTGGTTGCTCTCCCTCACCTTGAGGTGACCTCTCTGTGTTCTGGTCTCAGATGCTGTTCTTGGCCACTTTCTTCCCCACCTGGGAAGGCGGCATCTATGACTTCATTGGGGTGAGTGGGGGCAAGGGAGGGGGAGGGAGTACAGGCGTGGGGGCCCCTGGCACCTGTGCTTACTCAAGCCTCAACCTGACCCACAGGAGTTCATGAAGGCCAGCGTGGACGTGGCAGACCTGATAGGCCTAAACCTTGTCATGTCCCGGAATGCCGGCAAGGGGGAATACAAGATCATGGTTGCTGCCCTGGGCTGGGCCACCGCCGAGCTCATTATGTCCCGGTGTGTGCAGCAGCCCGGAGCCCAGACTCCTGAGAAAGGACACCTGGGTTCCAGGGGGTGCTGGAGGGCGGGGGCTCACTCAGATTCTGGGTGCTGAGGGTGCCTGGGTACTGGAGAATCCCTCCCTTTGCCTTCCTCAGCTGCATCCCCCTCTGGGTTGGAGCTCGGGGCATTGAGTTTGACTGGAAATACATCCAGATGAGCATCGACTCCAACATCAGCCTGGTATGCAGTCCCACTTACCCCACACACACCTCCTTTGCTGGTGGCTCTACTCCTCTTGATGCCCAGCCCTGACTCCCTGCCTCCCTCCAGGTCCATTACATCATCGCCTCTGCCCAGGTGTGGATGATAACACGCTACGACCTGTACCACACTTACCGGCCAGCAGTCCTCCTCCTGATGTTCCTTAGCGTCTACAAGGCCTTTGTCATGGAGTGAGCGGGGTGGGGTTGGAGGCCGGGTCCAGATGGGTCAGGTTTTCTCTTCTCCCTCCCTCATTGTGCTGTTTCCCCACAGGACCTTTGTCCACCTCTGTTCCCTGGGCAGCTGGACGGCACTGCTGGCCCGAGCACTAGTGACGGGGCTGCTGGCCCTCAGCACCTTGGCTCTGTATGTCGCTGTTGTCAACGTGCACTCCTAGGCTTGGCATCTCCCCGTCCCCAGGTTCAGTGAAGTAAACAGTATTTGGAAAGTTGTTTCTGCCTCCGTTTCTCTCTCTCGAACTGTCTGCCAGTACTGTGCTCACCTGGGTCCCAGAGGCCCTCGTTTTGGTTTTGGAGCCAGGTAGACAAGCCGGGAAACTAGGCAGCATTGATTTGTCCTATGTTCCTGGACCAACTCCTCTGCTCCTTGTTTTCCCTGAGTTGACTGAGGGCTTGTAGACAGTGTTTGAGCAGTGGCAGAGCCTGGGCCCTCAGGGAACAGGTGACAGAGGGGAGCTAGAATCCAAGAAATGATTCTTGAGGGCTTCTCCTCACTGCCTTAACCTGGCCGTCTCCCACGTGGCCCTTCCCTGGCTGGTCACCTCCTCAGCTCCTGGTCCCAAACCTTCCCCCCATCCACCTTTTGTATGGGAACTAAGGGAAT
Source organism: Muntiacus reevesi (assembly GCF_963930625.1). Taxonomy (NCBI): domain Eukaryota; kingdom Metazoa; phylum Chordata; class Mammalia; order Artiodactyla; family Cervidae; genus Muntiacus; species Muntiacus reevesi. Next base: position 258,149,879 of record NC_089250.1, read on the forward strand.
CTCTCTGAAACCCCCATCTTACTAGTTCACCCTTCTCTGCTTACAATCATCTAGGGCTCCTCACACCAGAGCAGTCCACTGGACCCTTGGTTTTATCTTTGAGGATCTATTTTGTGATTCTGAGGTTCTCAGTGCACTGACTCGTTTCTGTGGCCCTAGGATTAAACCGTGGCCTGAGTCTTCTTAGGGTGGAAAACAGAGACAGCTGCAGCCCAGTAGCAGAGCCCACCAATGTGGCTGTTACCCTGAATACCACTCTGCTCATCCCAGTCCTTCCATGGTCAAGTGAGGCCAGCTTCCTTCTGCTTACCTCCCCTTCTCTAAGGGGGATAGGTTAGAAACAGGGCATTGTATGACATTCTTAAGCTCCACCCAGCTGCAAACCCTGACCATGTGGGAAGGTGCACCCCAGCCCTGGTGTTCCCAGTGGGATCCCCCAGGACATGAGATAGAGCAGGTGCCCCTTCCCTGCCTCTCTCCCTTCCTGCCTGCCTCCCTCCACTAGGCTCTCCAAGTCCTGCCATAATGTTACTTGCCCCGGGGCCTAGGAAAGCACCAAACACAGATCTTTGCAGCTCTGCTCTGAGTCTTGGTGTTTCCACAGGCAGCATTTACCTTCAGATGGGGCAACCACCATGTAGCCCTCCTCCTCATTGCTCCTAGTCAAGACAGGGTTCCCAGGGGCCTTGGGATGGGGTGGGGAGGGGAGTGAGAGGTCACCATGAGTTTGATAGGTAAAGGGGGTGGATGGGGCGCTCCCCAAGCCCACATGGGTGGATGTATAAGGGCATTGCTTTCTCTCATACCCCCCTCCCATGCCCCACCTAGCCCTGAGCACATACAGGGAAGGTTGCAGAAATGACTATTCAACAACTATCTGCTGAGCAGGGACTCTGATCCAGGTCTCCTACTGGTAGCCATCTGTCTGTGAAGTAGTCCCAGCTTTCATGGGGCTCAGGGACTGAATGGGAGCATGCAAGCCAGAGGGATCAGGACTGACGGTGAACCCTGGCCAGGATGGTGGCCCTGGTAGGCTACAGTGATAAGGGTTGGGAAGGAAAAAGACAGCTGTCTGTCTCCTGGAGGAAAGGGCGTGTGAGCTGAGACTTAAAGAGGATGAGTTCATGGGGCAAAGAGAAGAAAGTGGGTGTCAAGGCCCTGCTTTTCAAGGAGTTAAGTCCTTGAAATCAAGAGAGAGGGCCTGACCTTTGCAATGAAACAAGAACTGGTTGGAATGAGTTCAGGGAGCTGTGTGTTTTTATCTTGCCAGGTGGGCTGGGGGTGGGGAGTAGGGAGATGACCAGTGAGAAAGGAAGGAGTCCAGGGTAATAGAAGTGTGGTGTTTGTGAGCACCCCTGAGGGCTCACGACGTTTCCCAGGGAGAAGGAGCCAGAATGATAGGAGCAGGTTTGGAGGATGATGCAGAGGCCAGTGTAGGCCCCCTTGAACATGCCAGGGGAGGCTGGGGACAGATGTGGGCATCACTGCAGAGACAGCTGAGGCTGGTAGGGGTGTGGGGACTGTGCCGATGAGGAAGGAGAAGCCTGGGGTCCAGCCAGAGAGACTTGTGAAAGAACAGGGAAGAGAGGCAGGACAGAGGACTGGGGAAAGGAGTGGCAAAAGTAGGTGGGGACTGTGGACAGGGGAATTTCCAACAGTTGGAGGATTAACTTTTCAGGTGATGGGGTGTGAGGAGGGGACCTGTGACTTTTAGCCTCCAGGAGTCTATTGGGACTAACCAGCAATAGGGTGCCCACTGCAGCTGCAAAGGTGTAAGTGGAATCCGGAAACTCCTGTGAACAGGGAGGGGCTGCTTCAGGTGGAAACGACTCTGACACCTGTTGAGGAGCTTCCAGAGATGGAAAGGGGTACTAAGAAAGGAAAGCCCAGAGGCGGTGTTTAGCTAGTGGTACAGTTTAAAGGCACTACTCTGGAGCGTGCCCATGGTCACACCAGCTTGCCCAGAAATGCTGTCACTCTCGGCAAAGAACTGGGAATTCCTTCTCCCAGGCAATGTTTACTGAGTACCTACTATGTGCCAGGCTGTGTTCTAGAAACTGGAGATAACAGCCTGGAACAAACAGCCCCTGAGTTGTAGGAAACAAAGGGGCTCATGAAAAAAAACCAAGATGACAATGCCCAGCACCAAATAAAAGCACAGTCAGTGTGAGCTGGTTTATTACTATCATGCAGACACAAGTGTGTTTTTAAAGAAGACTTGCTGGCCTGGAGTCCTAAGGAGAGACCCACCTCGTAGGAGCTGTGAACTCCCACTCCTCTTCAAAGCACCCCCTACCCTTCAGGTGGGGGCTTCCCTGAGGCCAGCTCAGAGAACTGGGCCTAGGGAAGGGAGGGTGGGGAAGGGGAGTGGGGAAGGTCTCTCCGAGGTTTGAGTTGTGGGCTACAAGAGCTGACACAGATGGTGCTGGAGCTCGACTGCTCAGATGTTTTGGCAGCTGTTCAGAGGGTTCCAGGTGTCCCCCACCTCCACCCCTACTGTGGCGGGTACGAGGATAATTTGAAGGCAGCGGTCCTTCTAATAGTAAAGTTCCTGGTCCCACCAGCCTGGGGGGGGAGAAAGAGAAAAGAGACTCAGTGCTGGGGTTTTCGGGTGAGTATGTGGGAGCCAGGGGCTCAAAGGCGATAGCTCAGTGGTGGTTTCATACGGCAGGTCAAGGGTTTAGAGGTCAAGTACTGGAAGTCAAACGTCAAGGCAGCAGCTCCAAAAAAGTTTCAGCCCTCCATCCCCAGGCCTCCAGGCTCCACACTCACTTCCTGGGCAACAGCGGACTCCAAGTTTCCGGATCTCATCATAGACAAAGATGAGCAGGCCAAAGGGCATGGGGACCAGCCACCACTGGTACCTGAAGCCACAGGCGAGATGGCAAGGTCAAGGCTACCCCCAGGTCTGTGTCCCGCAGGCCCACCCGATGCCCACGGCTCATAGCCCCTCACCGAATGGGCATGAAGTTGAAGATGTTGGGCATGCCAGGGCAGTAGCACAGGAAGCAGCCAATGCAGACCTGGAACACGATGGCAATCACCAGGATCCTGTTCCTGCAGGTGGGGCGGGCGGGACAAAGACAGGCCAGGAGGAGATGGGGACCAGATGGACACCAGGGCGCTGGGTCAGAGGGGGTCAGATAGCAGCTGCAGGGAGATGTTCTAAATACCGAACCCTGGCGTCCCCCACTGGACGCTGGCCCTACCCCAGGAGTGGTCAGTATCACCCCTTTAGCTGATGAAACATGGAAGAGCCAGTTGAGATGCACGGGGTGGGAGCTCTTGGCCAGGAATTGATAAGGAACATTAGCACCTGGCCCCGGCACATCCAGTGCTGGGGTCTGCTGGCTGAAGCAAGCCCTGGTCAAGACCTGCTGGGGCTCCGAGGGCAAGGTGGGGGTGGGGCTGTGGCCGGCTGGGGACACCTGAAGAAGCCCTGCTGGAAGGCAGAGAGGCGGCGTGTCTTGCGGATGAGCACGTCAGCGATCTGGCACATCTCGATGCTGATGAAGAACACGGTGTAGCAGGTGTACTGCTGGTACAGGCGCTGCCCGAACGTCTGTGGACCCAGAGGAAACAAAAGCAGCCTGAGCCCAGGCGGAGAGCCTCTGCAGCCAGCCAGGCACACAGGGCCTGGGGCCACGAGCCCCTCAATACTCTGTCCCTTGTGTCAGAGGCTGGGGCGGGGACAAAGGAGAGATGCAGGATCTGCCAGGTTTGCAGGACCCCAGAGTGCAGGGCCTAGAAACCTGGTCTGGTGAGCTCAGATGTCAGTGCCTGGCCTGTCGGTAGGTCAGGTCAATGGCCTTCATAGTGAAAGGAGGGATGCAGGATTTCCTGGGCACCCTAAAGGGAGCACCTGGGAAAAGGGAATTCGAACCCTGAGGCAGGGTACACAAAGTCTGGTGACTCCAGGACCCGGGAAGATAGCAAATGTGAGCCAGACGGGCCTTTAAGGAATGTGGCAGAAGCCACATTTAGAGGCGGCAGCCACGGTTCGTCAGTCCATGTCTTCAGTGTAACTATATCTATACACACCACTCATTGTGTAAGGAACAATTACTATGCTCCAAGTACCAAGTGTTTTGCATGTATTATCTCACTGAATCCTCCCAATATATTCTATGAGGTAGATTGGTGGTATTCAAACTTTGACATACATCAGAATCCCCCAGAAGAACTGGTTAAAATGCGGGGGCCCCACCCCTAGAGTTTCTGACCCCAGGGGACTGAGGGAAAAACTGAGATTTTTCAAACAAGTTCCCAGGTGTTGCTGATGCTGCTGGTCTGGGGACCACAGTGTAAAAATCAATAAGGTGAAAGTCACCAAGATAAGACATGAGTATGCTGTCCACTTTAGAAGTGGGAAAACTGAGGCACAGAGAAGCAAATGACTTCGCCTAGTCTCACACAGCTGTGAGGAGCAGTGGCAGACAATGAACCCAAGCAGTCTGGTTCCAAGATCTATTTTCTTAACACAACAGTAAATGTTCAGGGGGAATGTCCAGATCTGTCACTTCACAGAGCAAAATAAACACACTTGCCAGCCAGATCTAGCCTCTCTGTGTGGCAGCTTTCACCTAAGTCAGTCACACATGCAAATACTCTGTAAATCATGCTGCTGCAGGGAAAAAAACAGGATACTGGGGTGGGGGTGGGGGGGGCGGGACCCTGATTCCACACCTGAGATGATGTCTTGCTATCAGGGCAGAGAGATGACCCATCTGCAGCTAGGGTCATCAGAAATGAGAGTTTGGAGCTCAAGACTGTGGTGGGAAAGACCCCAGAACTGGCAAAGAGCTTGGGTGTCCAGGAGGCTCTGACTGAGCTCAGTCATGCATTGAAGAGTGAATGTGGGCCATGCTCAAGGCAGGTGGCACTGGAAACTCAGAGGATGGGGGCAGGGACTCACCCACTCCTGGCCATAGCTGTCCTGCAGATCTTGGAGGTGGTGGTCCTCCCACTGCGGCCGCAGTCCCACACACAGCAAAGGGAACCAGCCCTCCTGGGCCATGGCCGTGAAGTAGTCAGTGAAGCCAGCGAATGACTGGATGGCACCTGGAGGAGAAGCAAGGAAACACAGGGAGACAGAGATGGAGAGACAGTCAGGAACACACAGAAATAGTAGCATGGAGACAGACAGAGAACACTCCAAGAGAGATCGACAATGACACAAGAGACAGTCCACAGGGAGAGGCGGGGACAGACACACACCCAGAGAACCCGAAAAAGACAGGAGGCAATGACCCAGAGGCAAGGTCAAGGAGAACGAGGCCAGAGACAGAGGAGGGACCCAGGGAACCACAGAGGCCATCGTGTACAGGCAAAGACTCAGAGAACGACAGACACCCAAGATGAAAGGCAGACACCAAGATCCAGAACAAGGCAAAGCCCCAGGTAGAGACCCCGCGGTCAGCGAGCGGTCCCTCAGGACGGCCCTGCACCGCCCGAGCCCGCCCCCACGGGCACACACCGATCTGGAAGTAGGAGTAAGCAGCCAGGGGCTCATTGACCAGTCGGTCCCGCTTTGGGTTCCGTGGACGCAAGTGCATGATGTCACTCTCAGCCTTCTCGTATGCCAGGGATACTGACGGGAACTGGCCAGGAGTGGAAAGAACCAGGGTTGGCAGTTTGCCTGGGCCCCCGCCCCTGACTCTTTGGACCCCCCCTTCCTCTCTGCAGTGGACAGGGACAGAACTGAGGTTAGGAGGTGAGACCCACAGTGATCACACAATCACACCTGCCTGGACAGCCTGAGTTCATCTGGTCCTTTTCCACATGTGTGTCCACATCTGTGCTGGTGTCCATCTCCATGGGAACGTCTGTTTATCTCTGCTATTGTGTATTTTCTCTGTCTCTGTCTCTGTCTTTCTCCCTTCCTCCTCCTCCTCCTCTCTGTTTCTTCTCTGGGCTCCTCTGGTCTTGACAGCTTTCCCTGTTGCATGTTCTGTCTCTCTCCGTCCCTTACTTTCTTGGTTTTTTTCTTGTTGTTGTTCCTGTCTCTTGTCTCATGCTGTGATTATGTCTCTGTGTTCCTGTCTCTATATCTCTCTTTGTCACTATCTCTGCATCTCTTCTGTCTCTCTGTGGTCTCCTCCTTGTCCCCTACCCGTCTATTTGTGGCCGCAGAGTGGCAGCAGTGTACTAACCGAGGACAGAGGCTCAGGGCACCAGCCTGCCTGGGCTTGAATTAGCTGTCTGACCTGGGGCAAGGCACTCAAGCTGTCTAAGCTTCAATTAGCTCATTGGTAAAATGGGGATGATGAAATAAAACTCATCTCATAGAGTAGTTATGAGGACAAAATGAAGTAATTAACATATACCTGGCCCAGAGCAAGCATTGTGTAAATGCTGTCAAATAAACCTGTGACATGACCATGCATCTGGCTGTATTCGTGGCTGTATCTGAGGCTCTTTTCTGTCTGTCTGCCTTGAGGTCTATTTGACACTGTTTATCTGTCCATCTCTGTTGGGGAATGTCTGTCTGCAATCCAAGCAGACAGATAGCTGTGTCTGTTAAAATCTCTGAGTGTCCATATCTGAGTCCATGTGTATCCTTGAGTCTGTCAATGCCTACCTAAGTGTCCACCTGTGTGTCTATGTCTGTAATTCTGTCCATGGCTATCTTCCTGCCTTCTTGTGTGTCCACACCTGGCTGTCTGTTGTACACACATCTGTGTCACTCTGAGTCCACGACTGTCCGTGATGGTCTCTATCACGCCTGCCTGTGGGCATATGTCTCTGGGCACTGTATGGGTGGGGGCATCGGGGCCGTAGACTCACGATGTCAGTGCAGAGTTCTATGAAGAGGATGGTGATGCATCCGAGCGGCAGGGGCACACTGACAGTGATATAAATGAGATACGGTGTCAGCTCAGGGATGTTCTTGGTCAGCGTATAGGCGATGGACTTCTTCAGGTTGTCAAAGATTAGTCGGCCTGTGGGGGGACAGCAGGTACCTCAGTCTCCCCCTAACCCATTTCCTCCCACACCCACACTGCTGGCCTCCATCTCTGATCTGGCCCAGACCCTGCTCCACGCCTGTCACAATGGAGGCGAAGTTGTCATCAAGCAGGATCATATCCGCTGCATTTTTGGCAGCATCCGAGCCGGCAATGCCCATGGCCACGCCGATGTCGGCCTTCTTCAGGGCTGGGGAGTCATTCACACCATCTCCTGTCACGGCCACGATGGCACCCTGCAGGCAGTGAGTACAAGTGGGAGGGTGATCAATGACAGGGCAGCCCAGGGCCAGCCCAGCCCATCTGCCCGCCTTCATCATCAGGGTCGCACCAGTCGCTGGCAGCTCTCCACAATCACCAGCTTCTGCTGGGGACTGGTACGAGCGAACACCATCTCAGGGTGGGTCCGCAGTGCCTCGACCAGTTCTGATGGGTCCATGTCCTTCAGCTGCATGCCATTAATCACACAGGCGCGGGCATCCCTAGAAAGGGAGGCGGGAGGACATCACTGGGGCCTCAGTCCATGTGGGGTATGGGAAGAACTACAAGGAGGACATAAGGGGGCTTACTTCCGGTTAACCTGGTCCACGGGCACACGGAGGCGGGCAGCGATGTCCTCCACTGTCTCACTGCCTTCTGAAATGATGCCCACGCTGGCTGCAATGGCCTTGGCTGTGATGGGGTGGTCACCTGTCACCATGATCACCTGAAGGAGGAACCAACAGACCCCTGACCCCTTCAGATTAACCCACTCTCCCTGTCTGCCCCAGTGGAATTCCTCAGCCACAGTGATTGGTTCAAGGATGAACAGGTAACTGAATGTGGAATAACTGCCAGAGATGCACTCTTTTTTTGGCGTGATGGCTAAACAGGTGGGATGTTATTTAGTTGGAGCTGCTGGGTGGTGGTCAACTTTGCCCACCAAAATGGAGGACTGCTTGAAAATAAAGCCAGCAGAGAGAAAAGCAGAGCTGAGACGTGGAGAAAGGCAAATTCCTAAAGACACTGAACTCCTGGATCCAGCTATACCCAAAACTTTATTCCCCAGAACTTTTCAGTTCTTGAACCAATGTATTCCTTTGTGGTTCAAGCTGTTCTCAGGTGGGTTTCTGTCGCAGGGTTGCTCATCCTCAAATACTGTCACCCTTTGTTCTCACCCCTGCCTGGCCCTCTCCCCAGGGGCATACCCGGATGCCTGCTGTGCGGCACTTGAGCACAGCATCAGGAACAGTGGCCCGGGGTGGGTCTATCATGGATACGAGTCCCGCAAAGCACAGGCCACTGGTTGGAAAGTTCATGGCCTCCACGTCAAAGGCGTAGCCATGTGGGTAGTCCTTCTCACTCAGGTAGAGCTGGCAGAAACCTGACCAAAAAACAAGGAAGTCAAATAGGAGTCCTGGATGAACTGTTCCATAGCAAAACCAAATGATGAGTAAAATAACCACATCTTGCACCAAGCATCTGTGAATGCCTAGCCCTGTGATGAATCCTTCATTCACAGTACACTTAGCCCTCTGTATCCACAACTTCCACATTCACAGATTTAACCAATTGCAGATCAAACATATTCCCAAAAAATCTTCAGAAAATTCCAGAAAAAACCTGAGTTTGCCACACGCTGACAACTACCTGCATAGGTACATCTTACCTAGTACATTAGGCACTCCAAGTAATCTGGAGATGATTTTAAGTATACAAAAGGAAGTGCATAGGTTATATGCAAATACTACACCATTTTACATGAGGGATTTGAATGCCTGCAGATTTTGGTATCTATGGCGTAATAAGGATGTGGAGGGAATGTGGTGGGTTGTCTTGGAAGCCATCCCCCATGGACACTGAGAGACGACTGTGTTGGAATCCATCCCCACAACCACTCTGGGAGTTACTAGCATCCTCATCTTGCAAACGAGGAAACAGGTTTGGAGAAGGGACTCTTCTTGCCAGAGGTCACACACCAAGCAAAGTGGAAGATCCGAGGCAGGGGTTATGGAGGTTTAAGGAAGCAAGATAAAACTTGGGAAGGGATCAGAGGTCAGGACAAGGATTGGGGAAAACCTTGAGTTGAGGCAGAGACGGAAGAAAGTCAAAAGGTTTGGAGGAGGATGCTGAAAGGCAGAGGAGAAAGAAAACAAGGGCTGGGCATCGGGTGTGGCAAGAGTTGGGGAGAATCAAGGGATCACAGGTTGAGTCAGGAGAGGTAAGATCCAGGTGAGGACAGGTTGGGTGGAGGTAGGCATTGACGACAGGGATCATGACTGAGATAGGGAAAGTCAAAGTTGAGAGTGTAGACTGGGGCAGGTCAACTGTCGAACAAGGATGGGAAAGGTCAGGGCTAGGGCTGGCCCAGAAGGTTGGGCAGGGTCTGGGGTCTCACCCAAGACGCGTTCGCCCAGGCCTCCCAGGCTGAGGTAGGCAGTCTGGAAGGCCTCGCGCCATTGCTCATCCAGTGGCAGCTCCTGGCCCTTGATGAGGATGGAGCTACAGCGCTCCAGCACGCGCTCGGGGGCGCCCTTCATGACAAGCACGTGCCTCGGGTCTCGCGGGTCCTCCAGCGTATGGATGGACAGCTGTGGGCGGAGGAAGAGGTGGGGTTGTGGGCGAGGTCAAGGGGGAGAGGGGAGACTTGGGGAACTGAGGGGAACCAGCCTTGGGTGGGTCAGGGGGAGACTGAGCGTGAGGGGCTCGCTTGCTGGGCAGGTCCTTGGTAGAGGCTGAGGGTTGGGGAGGGCCTACCGGCCTGGATAAGGGCCTGGGCGTGGGGAACGTGCAGAATTTAGGTCGGAGTTGGACAGGGGCGCGATTTGGATTGAGAGCTTCTCCCCACCGAGGGCCTGACTGCTGAGAGCTGGCGGAGCGCCCGGGCCCTTGTTGGGCTGTGGCTGTGTAGAGGGAGGGGCCTGAGAGTGAAGGCCGGCCGCAGGCCAGCCCGGAATGTGGGTGGGGCCCTCGGTGGGCGGGACTTGTGGTGGGCGGGACTGGGCCGTGGGCGGGGCCGGCCGCGGTGGGTGCACACCTGGAACTTGTTTGTAGAGTTGAAGGGGATTTCGCAGACTTTGGGGAAGCGTTCGCGGTAGCCCATGGAATTGCCCAGCGTCAGCTCGGAGAACTTGAGCAGCGCCGTCTCCGACGCGTCCCCGATCACGATGCGCTGGGAACGCGGGCGGTGTCAGGGGCGAGCAGAGCTGCACCACCAGTCCCCCGGGATCCCCAGGCTTCCTCCCCCGACTCCCCTGAGCGCCCGCGGCTCTCACCTTGGGCACCGGCACTGCGTCCTGGCCCGACTTGAAGGCAGCACGGTTACACAGGGTGAGCACGCGGCACAACGCCCGCCACGTCTCCGAGGATTGGTCAAATGTCTGCCCTGGAGGCCAGGCATCCAGGCTGGGGCTACGAAGGGGCTCTCCCGCACCAGAATCGAGTCCCCCAGCCCCCTAGATTCAAGACTGAATCCCGGCCTGGGTGGGACCCACACACCTCCACATGCCTCGGGGCGGAACTTTCTCTCCAGACCCAGTATCAAGTCTCTTAGGAGACCCAGTAAATATCAAACCTCTTCACAGACCCGGAGCTTAGCCACCCAGGACCCAGCCTTTGCCTGATGACTGCTGGAGCCCCTTCTCCAGTAATGCAAAGCCCTCCCCAGACTTCATTCATTAACTTTGGTGCTCCCTTCTAGATCTCCACCATCTACCAGATCCCGCCCAGCCACCGTCCCCCACCCCCACCCTCACACCTGACTGGTCTTCTGTAGTGTCCGCGGAGTGGATGTGGTTGTCGAACCACAGATGGGACACAGTCATGCGGTTTTGAGTGAGGGTCCCCGTCTTGTCAGAGCAGATCACCGAGGTGGAGCCTAGAGTCTCCACCGCCTCCAGGTTCTTGACTACACAGTTCTTGCTGGCCAGCCGCTTGGCTGTCAGGGACAGGCACACCTGGGGGAAGGGTAGGGAATGCAGGCGTGGGGATCAAGCCTTGCTTCCCACCCCACCTCCCTCCTTTCTCAGCACTGGGGATCCTTTACACCAACCACAGTATGTAGCATTAAACCGCCACAGTACTGCATACACAGCATCCCCCCTGCAAAGACTAGGCTTTTTCTTGCCTCCAAACTTTTGTCCACTCTGCTTTCCACTTGGGATGCCTCCCCAATCTGTCCAGATAAATGTAGCCAGGCCCCTCTCTTAGCTGTCCTAGCTAAGGTTCTGTAATTTCTTATCAGCACAATCAAAGTAAGAAAACTAACATTCCCTAGGCCCCCTCTTGGACTGGCCCAGGACTGGGTGCTCACTATGGAAGGCTGCCCACAGCAGCCTTCGACACCCAGCCTCAGCCTCCTCCTGCCAAAGCCCTTTCCCTGTTCATCTCTGAGTGTTGGGTGTGTGGCACAGGACCCAGCCCAGAGCAGCCCCAGTGGGTGTTTGCTGAATGGATGGGACAGGTGGAAAGATGGGGGTGGGGAGGAGGAGAAGAGGTGATGGAGGATGGATGGACAGATAGGGAGAGGACACAGGGAAGCCTGGATGATCGGAAAGATGGATGGACAGGGCTCTCAGCTCACTGTATGGTTCTTCTGCATCCCCAGCTCACCGTGACAGTGGCCAGCAGCCCCTCAGGCACATAGGCTACCACAATGGCCATGAAGAAGACCATGGCCCGCAGGAAGGTGTAGCCAATGCACATGGCCACTATGAAAAATGTGCCACCAAAGAGGATGGCCAGGCCTGCGATGATGTCCACAAAATGTTCAATTTCGATGGCGATGGGCGTCTTCTCATTTTCTACTCCTGAGGCCAGTGATGCGATGCGCCCGATGATGGTGCGGTCACCCGTGTTCACCACCAGGCCCTGGGCGGTGCCTGTAGTGGGGCCAAGAGGGTAGCTCAGCGTCAGGTGAGCGGCACTGGGGTGGGGGTGGGGGGCACGTTGCAAAGCAGCAGCGTGAACCAAGGAAGGCAGTCTTGGAAGGCACTGGAGGCAACAGGGGGAGCTAGAGAGGCGGTGTGACCAGAGAGGCAGCAATCACATCAAGTGGGGAGTCAGTGGGCCTCAGAATGAAGCAGAAGGGGGCAGTGGAGGCAGCAAAGGGCAGCGCAGAGGCAGTGCAGTCAGCCGGACGGGTGGGTGGGGAGCTCACAGACCCTCGAGGCACATGGTGGAGAAGAAGGCGATGTTGCGGGTCTCCAGGGGACTCTCGTGGGTGCACTCGGGTGAGCGTGTCTGCGGCTCAGACTCTCCAGTCAGCGAGGAGTTGTCCACCTTGCAGCCCTGGGCCTGGAGGATGCGGATGTCGGCCGGCACTCGATCCCCGCCTTTCATCTCCACCAGGTCGCCCACCACCAGCTGATCTGCATTGATCTGGAACTTGTCCCCGTCTCGGATGACAGTTGCTTGCTGTGGGACCAGAGGACCAGAGTTGAGGGGGGCAGGGAGCAGGGGTGGAAGTTGCCGCATGCAGTGGGAAGGTGGGGAGGTGAAAGCGGGGAGAGGTGAGGACCTGTGAGGAGAGCTGGGGGCAGGGGATGAGGGGCCAGCTGGGCCTGATGGGAGGAGCCATGGAAAATGCCAGTGGCTGGGGGCTGGGGACCCACCTGGGGGACGAGGTTCTTGAAGCTGGCGATGATGTTGGTGCTCTTAAACTCCTGGTAGTAGCCAAAGCAGCCGGTGACCACGACCACAGCAATGAGGGCCAGCGCCAGGTAGAGCTAAGGGAGGCAGAGAGGGGTGGGGAATGACCAGGGGCTGGAAGCTCCCTGCCTGAGGCCACTGCCTGCTTTCTGGTCCCCCTGGTGATTTCCTCCAGGGTCACCTCCATGGTTTTCCCCACTCTACTAGGAAGCCTCAGGCACTATTTCCTCTGACCTGTGTCCCTGTCCCCATGAGCGTCGCATCCCACATTCAGCTGCCCTGTGCTCGCTGTGGGCACAGATCCCACTTCCCTGGCCCCGTGGCCCCATGCCCCTGACTGCGCCCCACATCACCGTGCAGCTTGGTGGCACGTGTTCCCTTTTCCGGTGCCCCCAAGTCTTGCGTTCTGCACCGTCCTCTGCCTCACGTTTCCGTGTCCCATGTTCTCTGTGTTCCAAGGTTCATAGTCTGTATTTTCAAAATTCGTGTACTCCTCCTTGTCCCTGGTGCCCAACAGCCCCCGTGGCCTCATGCCACCGCTTCCATGCGTGCTGTCGATCTCATGTGTCATGTTCTGTGTCGCCCACAGCGTCCCAGGTCCCAAATTCCGGGTCCTTGTGTCCTCTGTCTCCACACGTCTATGTACCCTTGAGTCCCCATCCTGTGTCACATGCCCTATGACTTTCAATCCTCTGTCCAATGTCACATGTCCCTGGGCCACCCCTGTCCCTTGTCCTGACCCTGTCACGTATCCAATGTTCTCTTGCCCTGCATCTCAATATCCTTCATGTCTGTGTGCTCCAGGTCTAGTAGCTTAAGTGTCCCCATGCGCTGTGTCCTGGGTCTTGTGTCCCCATGCCCTTGCGTCCCCATGTCTGAGTCCCACTGTCCCCTGGGCCCTCTGTCCTTGGTCTGTCTCATGTCTTCATGACCTCTGTTTTCCAAGGACTGTGGGGTTTTTGTTTTTATTTTCATTTTAAAGTCTTCATTGAATTTGTTACAATATTGCTTCTGTCTTATGTTTGGGATTTTGGGCCCTGAGGCATGTGGGATCTTAGCTCCCCAACCAGTGATCGAACCCGCACCCCCGGAATTAGAAGGTGAAATCTTAACCACTGGACTGCCAGGGAAGTCCCTTCCCAGGACCATATCTTAATTGTTGCCTGCCTATGTCTTCCTCCCTATGTCCTCCATCTCTGCGACACAGACTCCCCTACATCCCCTGTGATCTTGAGTCTGTCCCAGTGTCCTTCAGCCCGCACGACCCACGTCTTAGAGCTGTTTTTCCGTGTCTCTAGATCCCCATCCTATGTCACTTGTATCCTGAGTCGCATGCTGATTGCCCTCTGTCCCCCAGGTCCCTGTGTCCCAGGTCTGGCTCCCAGCACCCGCCACTCACATTGTCGTCTGTGGTGAGGTCGCCCTCGCTGGCCTGGATGGCAAAGGCGATGAGGCAGATGGCAGCGGCCACCCACATGAGGCACTGCAGACCGCCCGCCAGCTGCCGCGCGAATTTGACGTACTCGGGGGTGCCCCTCGGCGGCCTCAGAGCATTGGGCCCATCCCTCAACAGCAGCTCAGCAGCCAGGCTGGCAGACAGGCCCTGGGGATGGGCGGGGTGGGGTCGTGGTGGTCACCAAGGGCTCTCCTCTCATTAACAAGAGCTCTTCTGCCTCTGTCTCTCTCACCCGCCTCCTGCTCCCTGTCTGTCTCTTCCTGCTGTCTCTGTCTCTCTGTTTCTTTTTATCTGCCTCTCTTATTTGTCCCTTTCTGTTTGGCCTTTTCTTGTCTTCATTTGACTGCCCTTTGCAGCATGTAGGATCTTAGTTCCTCGACCAGGGATCAGACCCATGCCTCTTGCATTGGGAGCTCAGAGTCTTAGCCACTGGACCGCCAGCGAAGCCCCTGTTTGGCCCTTTCTAATGTTCTTCTCTCTCTCCCCCTCTCCTTCCCTGCACCCACGTCTCTCTTGGCCCCAGCTCACCTTGGTCGCACTGGTTCGGTATTTCTGTTCCAGCTCCGGCACTGACAGCTGGTGGTCATTCTGCATGGAGGGGGCACCACACTCACTTTCTGTCTCTCGGGCCCCCACCCTTGCCCTCACCCTCGCCCAGCCCCGCCCAGCCCCGCCCAGCCCCTGCTCACAATCTCCATCTCCTTCTTCATGTTCTCCAGCTTTTCCTTCCTCTTGCCCCCTCCACTGGCCGCCTTCTTCTTGCTCATCTTGGCCGCCATGTCCCCACCAGGGCCAGGACCCAGCTCTACCTGGTGCAGCTCGTAATTCTCCTGGAGGGAGGGTGGGGGGAACAGAGAAGGCATCAGATCCCACTAGAGCCCTGCCTCCAACCTCCACCCCCCACCCCTGACCGCACTCACTGCCTTCCCCATGGTGCCCAATGCAGTGCCCTCCTTTGTTGAGACCGAGCCTGGGGTCTGGACCAGCCCTGATATACCCAGGGAGGTGGGGGGGGTGGAGCAGGACAGGCTTGATTACAGCTGATTACGGGGCTCCTTGGGGTGACCTCCAGGCCTGAGCAGCTCGGGCCTTTCCTACCGGGCTGCCCTACCAGCCCAGACCCCATTGCAATCTGTTTCTGTGATCAAGGGCCCACTGGGGAAAGCCGTCCTGACAAGAGGAATAGCAAAAACATAAGGTGCTCATTACGTGCCCAGCATTGTGCTAAGGGCTTTCATGTATTAGCTTGTTTAAGCTCACAACTACCCTTTGAGGTAAGTGCCATTCTCACCTGCCCCCCACTTACAGATCGGGAGACAGACACAGGGGGGTGAAGTCACATGTCCCCACATCCCACAGGATGTGAGAGGTAGGACTCAGAAGCAGGCAGCTTGACTGCAGAGTGTCTGTCCTATTTTAAGCTGAATAGCAGGCGCTGGACCCCTGGGTGTGTGGGGGTCACAAGAGTGGCTCTAATGCCTGTCGTTCAGGGAGCACTTATCCCGTGCTGGGTCAGCCCTGTGTGCTTGGCTCGAATGTTTCCTTAGCTCCTCAGAACCGCCCCACGAAGCTTATTAGCTTCTCTTATTAGTTCTCTTATTAGCCCCCATTGTATCGGTGGGGAAACCGAGCCACAGAGAGATCGAGGACTTTGCCTGAGGTTGCAGTAATTTAGTAACAGGGACCGGATTCCAGCCCAAGTTTGACCCTGGAGCCCGGCTCTCATAGGCGCTCACCAATGAAAACACCCCAACTTCACAGCAGCAGTGCTAAGCATGGGCCAGTATTGAGCACACGGGTCCCTGCGAGAAATTCCTGTGAAGGTGGCAGTATTATTCCCATCATACAGAGGGGGAAACTGAGGCTCAGAGGACCCCAGAGGCCTGCCACCCTCCAGCTACAGCCATTACAGCCTTCACTCACTGCCCTGTCTCCACCCCAACCTGCCCAGGTGGGAACCACGGTGCAAAGTGGGGAAGGGAGTTTTAGAACTTGGCGCTTGGTACCAGGTGTGAGGTTTGGAGACCCCCCATCGAAACCTCCCCAGGCAGGGACCTCCATGGGAAGCCGTGAGGGCTGCCCTGGTGGGATGGCAGGTCCTCGATATTCTGCTTGAGCCTCACAGTGTCTCCAGGGGCATGTGTGGGTAGATCTGATAACTGCCTGGGTGATGTCCTTCTCTTCTGGGGCGGGTCACCTGGGAGCAGTCGGAACCCCTCACCGCCCCTTCCACCTGGCTGCAGGAAACCCCAAGAGAGGAGGCAGGGCCAAAGTCACACTCACTCACTCACCGGGTACTTTTCTCTCTGAGTCACACGTGTAAAGCGGCTTGTGTTACTCCTTCCCTGCTTACAACCCTCCACAGGCTTCCCTTCACACTCAGACTGAACTCTGAAATCATTCCTGTAAGACCTGGCCCCGGATCACCTCTCCCAGTTCAGCCTCTACTGCTGTGCTTTGTCCAGACCAAGGTCATTTCTGCCCCAGGGCCTTTGCACTTGCAGTTCCTTCTCCCTGGTACGCTCTTCCAATCAGTCAGTCAGTCATGTCTGGCTCTTTGCAATTCCATGGACTGTAGCCCACCAGGCTCCTCTGTCCATGGGATTCTCCAGGCAAGAATGCTGGAGTGAGTAGCTGTTCCTTCTCCAGGGGATCTCTCCGACCCAGGGATTGAACCTGGGTCTCCTGCATTGCAGGAGCTGAGCCACCAGAGAAGCCCTTCTTTTCCTCAGATATCAGCTGGCTTTTTCTCCCCTCCAGGTCTCAAATCATATGTCACCTCTTTAGAGAGTCCTCACATATAATACGGCATCCCCACCAGGCTCCATCCCCTTACCCTGTTCATTCACACGTTAAACACAACCTGACCTTGTATCTTATTTGCTTGGTGTCATCAGTGTCCCAGTGGAAGGGACTTGGCTGTGTTTGCTGCTGTATGCACAGCGCCCGGAAAGGTGATCTCAGGCACCCAGTAGATGCTCGACAGACACTGTTGGATATTGAACAGGATTTATATCTTTGAGTGGTTGGGAACATTCACTAACAAACCTGGAGCACCAGCCAGGTTCTCAGGAAGTCTCATCACTAGGAACTCCTCTGGTGTCCCCTCGCTGTGTGCAGGGCTGGGAGCAGACAGGCAGGCTCGTCTGTATCGATTAGGGAAGCCCACAACCTAAGTCACAGGTGCAGAGACAAGGCACCATCATGGGCAGCAGAGGGCTGACCTGAGATACAGTGCAGACCCCCATCAAAATTCAGGGACTGCCTTTCTCTGGTCCCTACCTCATTTGTATTTCTCATTTCTTAGTTGTATTATGTTCGTTTTCAATGATTTTAAATATTTTAGACTTACAAGTCACAGGGATAGTAAAATGAACTCCTGCTTACGTTTCCCCTAAATTTAATGATTTGACCATATCTGCGCTAGACAGATGATATAAATAGAAAGATAGATAGATTTGTTATTGCTGTTCAGTTGCTAAGTTATGTCCAACTCTCTGCAACCCCATGGACTCCAGCACACCAGGCTTCCCTGTCCTTCACCATCTCCCAGAGTTTGCTCAAATTCATGTCCACTGAGTCGGTGATGCTATCTAACCATTTCATCCTCTGCTTCCCTCTTCTTTTGCCTTTGGTCTTTCCAAGCCATAGATATTAATAAACACATAGCCACCTGATGGGAAAAGCCAACTCATTAGAAAAGACCCCGATGCTGGGATAGATTGAAGGCAGGAGGAGAAGGGATGAGATGGTTGGATGGCATCACTGACTCAGTGGACATGAGTTTGAAAAAGCTCCTGGAGATGGTGAAGAGCAGGGAAACCTGGCATGCTGCAGGCCATGGGATCACAAAGAGTTGGACACGACTGAGCAACTGAACAACAAGATAGATGATAGGTTTTTTTTTTAAAGTTCTAGCTGAATCACTGACTCACTTGAGAGTAAGTTGGAAACAGGATGCTTGTTTATCTATAAATACTTGGGCATTTGTCTTCTATGAACAAGGGCACTTTCTTACACAACCACAGTCCCCGATCAAATTCAGAAACTAATGTGGATATGACATTATTAACTGATTTAGAGAATTTATTTGAATTTCCTCAGTTTTCCTGCTTATGTCTCTTTCTTGGTCTAGGACCCAATCCAGAACCAGACTTTGCGTCTAGCCATCCTGGCTCCCCACTCCTTCAGTCTGTGACATTCCCCCAGTCTTTCCTTGCCTTTCATGACCTTAACATTTTGGAAGAGTATCTCTGTTATTGTGCAGAATTTCCCTTGGTTTGGTTTGGCAGATGGTTCCTCGTGGTTGGCAGGAGCACGGCAGTGATGTTTGTGTTCTCTGAGTATCATGTCAGGGCGGGCTTTATTTTCGAGTTTTCAAGCAGCCTGGAATGGGTCAGACATGGACATCAAGAGGTTTAGGGAATGACCAGAGGGCTGTTCTATGGTCTTTTTATTTTCTATGTGGCAGTCGTGGATGGCACTCAGCTGGACCAGTGATTCAAGTAGTGGAAACAGCCACTGTCTGAGCCCCCAGACCTCCCACACCCATCCCAGCCCGACCTTGCTCCAGCCCCATGGCCTCATCCATTCTGACTAGTCAGTGTCCTGTTAATTTTTTTTTTTTTTTTTTAACAAGCCCCCTGCTTACACGGTCTTCAGCTGGTACTCAAGTTCTGCATCTTTGGCGGCGGGGGGCTGGGCGTGGTCTTTGCTTGTGCATTTATTTTTTTCATTGCGTGTCCAAGCAATCCTAACCCTGTCTCCGCGGTGGACAGGCAGGTGCCCCAGGCAGGATCTGGATAAAGTGGGAGGTGTACTAATGTTGGCACCTGGAGCGGTGCCCAGGTGGATTGTGCCATGTGGGGAGGGGACAGGCAACTCCCAGCACCACTCAGGGGCAAAGACTTCTCTCAAGAATGTCACAAAGCGTGACATGATCCATCTAGCACAGGGAGCAATTTCCATGAACCTGGGGCACATGGGGCAATAGAGACTTCTTGAGAACAATTAACGTTCAGAATTGAACATTTTTTCCTAACTATCAGAGAAGGCAGACTATTAAATGAATGGCAAATATTTGAATGGGTTTTTATGGGCTTCCACGGTGGTTCAGATGGTAAAGAAACCACCTGCAATGCAGGAGACCTGAGTTAGATCCCTGGGTTGGGAAGGTACACTGGAGGAGGACATGGCAACCCACTACATATTCTTGCCTGGAGACCTTCATGAACAGAGGAGCCTGGTGGGCAACAGTCCATGGGGTTGCAAAGTGTGGACTTGACTGTGCAGCTTTCACTTTCAGGAGAATTTGAACAAGAGTCTCCTAGAATTGTGACCGCACACACTCTTAGGGATTCTGCATCCTACGAGACCTGCTGGCTGTCCCTCCTTCGTCCCATGTGCCACTTCTGCTTCATGTTTTAAGATGTCTGCTTATCAAAATTGTTATTTCAAGGGAATTCCCTGGCAGTCCAGTGGTTAGGACTCCACACTTTCACTGCAGGTTCAATCCCTGGTCGGAGAACTAAGATCCTACAAGCCAAAAGAAAAAAAAAATCATTTCAAGACCTTGAAACATACAGTTTTCTCTGCCTGAGACACTCACCTTTCATCCTGCCCACGTTCAACTACCCCTCATCTATCCTGCTCCAGCACAGACGCCCCTTCCTCCAGGAAGTCTTCTGGGACCACCCACCAGGCTGGATCAGGTATCCACACTGGGCCCCCACAGACCTCTAGGTTTCCCTATACTAGCCTGAGACTAATCTGACGCTTAGTTCCTCCTTCACAAGCCTGACCACTCTGGGCTGTCGCTGTCTAGTGACATTTCCTCTCCCCTCCTCCTCCAGAGGATAGAGTCCCAGATGTCTCGGTCACCATCCTGTGCCTGCACCACCCAGCCCAGAGTCACCCCGGCTGGCCTCAGAGAGTGTTTGTGGAGTGAAAGAGCTCATTGTGACCTTGGTTTTCTGTGTTTGGTCTCTGATAAGATAGTGGGCTCAGCAATGCCCTTCGCCTCCTAGGCAGGTCACCCTTCCCCCACCTGCGCCTCCCCCTCCAGCTGGACGCTAGGGGCCCAGCAGGCAGGGACCTTGCTTCCCCTTCTCCTTGAAGCTGGCAGAGGAGTAGGCAGTGGGTCAGCGAGGGAGGGGCAAGGTCACCCCAGCCCAGCTGAGCCAGCAGCCTGGTCTCCTGGGTTCTGCTCCCCTCCCACCTTTGTACAGATGTGCAAAGGTCAGATGTCCTCGGGGGTTCTTTATCCAGGATCTTAAAATCATATCCCCAATCCAGCCATCTCTCCCATCTCTGCTCCCTCTCAGGTTCAACTTCCATCCCTTCCTGCCTGGGTTCTCCGCCTCTGTCTCCCTGCTTTCATCCCCCTGCTCCCATCCCTGTCCCCATATACGCAGCCAGAGGGAGCCGGTGAACCCCTGAGTCAGAGCAAGGCCCTCCTGGCTCAGAGCCCTCCCGGGGCTCTACCTCACCCCAGCTGAAAGCAAAGTCCTCACATTGGGGCCTGAGGTCCTGGTGCGCTGTCCTGTTGCCTCCCCATCCTCACCTCTTCCCCCCACCCCACCCCCACACCACGCCCCTGACCCCAGCCACACGGTGCCTCAAGCACAATGAGCAGTCCTGCCTCCTGGCCTTTGTAACATCAAACCTTGAAACATCAAACCCTTTGCTGTTTCCTCGTCCTGGAATTGGAGGAAGGCATGGCAACCCACTCCAATATTCTTGCCTGGAGAATCCCCATGGACAGAGGTGTCTAGCGGGCTACAGTCCATGGGGTTGCAAAGAGTTGGACAAGACTGAGCAACTCAGCATGTACGCATGCGTGTCCTGGAATGATTTTCTCCCAGATTCTGCATGGCTCCCTATCTCCCTCCCCTGGGTCTTTCTCTCTCTTTAATATTTATTTATTCTTGGCTGTGTTGGACCTTCGTTGTCATGTTGATTGTGTCTGTCGTGTTCTGTCTTTGGTTGCGGTGCACATTTTCTCTGGTTGTAGTGCGTGGGCTCTGGAGCATGTGAGCTCAGTAGTTTCAGCTCACAGGTTAGCTGCTCCAAGGCATGTGGGATCCTAGCTTCCCCACCAGGGATCAAACCTAAGTTTCCTGCGTTGGAAGGTGGATTCTTAACCACAGGACCACCAGGGAAGTTCCTGAGGGGCTAGGATTTTGGAGGCATCTGAGGTTTGATCAAGAGAGGGGCTTAATCAGCATTGAGTTTTAGGAAGCTGCCCCTGGCTGCTACAAAGAGAGTGAATCAGAGGAGACTAAGGTTAGAAGCCAAGGGAGAAGGCTGAGGAAGGAGCCTGGGGGAAAGGACAAAGGGGGCAGCTGGGAGGAGGGGTGCTCAGGAGGTCCCCTGTGGGGACAGGGGCTGGAGAAGGCAGTGTTCAGGTGAGGCCCAGGGCTCTGGCCTGAGGGCGATGAGGCCGCCCCAGAGATGAGGGCTGGGAGGAGAGGTAGACTCAAGGAAGTGCTCAGATATTGTAGGAACCAGGGACATGCAGGGGAGATGACCAGGTGGCTTCGGAACAACAGGGTCTTGGAGCTTACAGGAGAGTCTGGAACTGGGGACTGAGATAAGGGTGTTGTCAGTGTAGAAACTTTTTAAAAATACATTTAATTTATTTGACTGCCCCTGGTCTTAGTTGTGGCACGGGGGATCTTCTATCTTCATTGTGGCATGTGGGACTAGTCCCCTGACCAGGGATCGAACCCAGGCCCCCTGCACTGGAAGCACAGAGTCTTAGCACCAGACCACCAGGGAAGTTTCCACGGGAAACTTAAAACGAGGCTACAGGAGATGAGACAACCTCTGGCAAGGGTGGGGGAACAGCAAGGTGGGGAGGGCAGGGCCCGGACGCAGCCTCTGGGAGCCACACTATTAAAGATGAACACAGTCGGGGAGGTGTGAGAATCAGCGACGAGGGTGGGATGGAGGGTGTGCTCAGGAGGCAAAGGAAAAAGGAGCCCTTTGAAGGAGGGTGGGTTGAGCAGTGTCTTGTGTTTCTAAGAGCCCTCAGTGTCCAGCACAGAGCCTGGCACACGGCAGGTGGCTCGCTGTTCGCTGAATAAAGGCATGGCTGGAGGAGTCGAAGGCAAAACTCACAGACGTTTGATAGAAACCGTGAGAAACCAAGGACTGCGTTTTGTGACTAGGGCATGCCGACTCCCCTTCCTTTTGCCTGGCAGGGAAGCTTGAGAAAATTAGAGTTAGAAAAGGTAATCTCGGATAGAGAAGTATGCAAATATCAGAATGGGGTTCAGAAGCCAAGAATGAGGCATACAGTTCTCTTGACCTTATCGTCTAATTCTGGAAGGAGGGGGAGGGGCAAGGAGCCCGGACATCTTTTTCCAACTTCTAGCCAATCAGAAGAGGAGAATCAACAAGTGGGACTGAATTAGCGTCATCAGGAAAGTGAGCCTGTCCATACGACTGTCAGCCAATAGGTAAAGAGAAACATGGGGGATGGGGGGCCGTGGATGTCCAGGACACGCCCCTTGCACACGTCAGCCAATCATGAGAGGAGGACCAAAAAAAAAAGATGATGGGGCTGGACCACCAGCTGACTGATACAGATTCCTAGACTCTGTACACTTTCTTGGCTTTCCAGCCAATCGGGAGTGGAAGCAGGGGAACAGCTTTGTTTTTGTTGTTTTTTTTTCTTTCAGTACTTTGAAAGTGTCACACTAGTGTCTCCTGGTTTCAATTATTTCTGATTAGAAGATAGTTCTTGGTTGCTGACACTATACTGTATAACTGAAATGTGTTAAATTTGTTAAAAGAGTCAAACAAAAATGTTCTGTCACACACACAAAGGTAAATAAATATTGATATGTGACATGATGGATGGGGAGAATCCTTTCATGATATATATGTATATCAAATGATCATGTTGTACACTTTAAATACCTTTTGTCAGCTACACCTCAAATAAAACTGGAAAAATAAAGAGAATAGTTTTAGGTTTTTTTGTTCCTTGAAGTTCAGGTGTCTTTTCGGAATTCTCTGGTGATTCAGTGGTTAGGACTCTGTGCTTCCACCACAAGGGGTACGAGTTCCATCCCTGGTCAGGGAACTAAGATCCCACTAGCCACAAGGCACAGCCATAAAAAAGGAGAAGATTCAGCTGTCTTTTCTCTGTGGTCACTAAGGTGGTTAATTTTATGTATCGACTTGGCTAAGCTATAGTGCCTAGTTGTTTGATGTTACTGTGACAGTGGCTTATAGATGTGGTTAACATTTACAATCAGCTGACTTTAAGTAAAATAGATTACCATTCATAATGTGGGTGAGTCTCTTCCAACCAGTTAAAGCCTTAAGAGGGGCAACTGAGCTTTCCTGGAAAATTAGAAATTCTGCCTCCAGACTGTATCATAGAAATCCTACCTGAGTTTCAACCCGTTGGCCTGCCCTGTGAATTTGGGACTAACAATGGCAACATCGATTCTTATTTGAATTTCCAGGCTGCCAGCCTGCCCTACAAATTTCAGATTTGCCAGTGCCCACAATCACATAAGGGCTTCCCTGATGGCTCAGATAGTAAAGAATCCGTCTACAGTACAGGAGACCCAGGTTCAATCCCTGGGTCAGGAAGATTTCCTGGAGAATGGAATGGCTACCCATTCCAGTATTTTCGCCCAGAGAATCCCATGGACAGAGGAGCTTAGCGGGCTACAGTCCATGGAATTGCAAAAAGTCAGACACAACTGAGTGACTAACACTTTCACTTTTCTTCACAATCACATAAGCCAATTTCTTAAAATAAATCTCAATCCCCACCCCCATCTCTTTTTATCAATATCTCATATGTGCATGCTAAGCTGCTTTGGTCCTATCCAACTATTAGTCTGCCAGGCTCCTCTGTCCATGGGATTCTCCAGGTAAGGATACTGGAGTGGGTTGCCATGCCCTCCTCCAGGGGATCTTTCCAACCCAGGGATCGAACCTGCCTCTCTTATGTTTCCTTCACTGGCAAACGAGTTCTTTACCACTGGTGCCACCTGGGAAGCCCCATCAGTGTCTCATCGTGTTCTGTTTCTCTGGAGAATTCTGATGGATAGGACACTCTCTCCAGACCTTTCTGAGCTTTGAGAATCAAAGTTTTCTTAATGTTTTCTCATGATTTAGAGAAAATTATCAACCATTATCTCATCACATATTGAATCTGCTGTGTACCAGAGCTCCTCTACATATAGGACTCCAATTACAACCATGTTACATAATTAGACAGTGTCTGGTAGCATTCAGACAGAATGATGCTTTTTCCTTCCTCTTCTTCTCTGTGGTTCACTTTGGGTGATTTCTATTAAATTGGTTTTAAGGGGCGTTCCTGGTGGTCCAGTGGTTAAGATCCACCTTCCAGTGTAGGGGACGCAGGTTCATCCCCGGTTGGGAAACTAAGATCCCACATGCCCTGGGGCAATTAAGCTTGCGAGCTGCAGCTAGAGAAGCCCACGTGCCACAGAGAAGATCCGGTGCAGCCAAAAATTAAAACAATAACGTAAAATAAAATCTTACCCTCACGAAATAGATAAGTTGGTTTTGAATTTATTGATCTTTTCTACTTACCTCAGGGATATTATACTTGGTAGTCTATCTAATTCATTCTCTCTTCTCCTGGTAATTCTATAGCCCTCACCTTCTCATGCTTCAGGCAGGCCACAGCTCAAATATCGCCTCTTAAGAGAGGCTTTTCCTAGATACACGCATCCCTGTGTTCATTGTTGTTGTTCAGTCTCTCAGTAGTGTCTGACTCTTTGCAGCCCCATGGACTACAGCAGACTAGGCTTTCCTGTCCTTCACTATCTCCCAGAAATTGCTCGAACTCATGTCCATTGAGTCGGTGATGCCATCCAACCATCCTCTGTCATCTCCTTCTCCACCAGCCCTCAATCTTTCCTAGCATCAGTGTCTTTTCCAGTGAGTTGGTTCTTCACATCAGATGACCAAAGTATGGAGCTTCAGCTTCAGCATGATTTCCTTTAGGATTGACTGGTTTGATCTCCTTGGGAGATCTCTTGGGACTCTCAAGAGTCGTTTCCAACACCACAGTTCAAAAGCATCAATTCTTCATGCTCAGCCTTCTTTTATTTTTTCCATTTATTTTTATTCGTTGGAGGCTAATTACTTTACAGTATTGTAGTGGTTTTTGCCATACATTGACATGAATCAGCCTTGGATTTACATGTATTCCCCATCCTGATCCCCCCTCCCACCTCCCTCTCCACCTGATCCCTCTGGGTCTTCCCAGTGCACCAGCCTCGAGCACTTGTCTCATGCATCCAACCTGGGCCATGCTCAGCCTTCTTGATGGTCCAACTGTCACATCCATACATGAGTACTGGAAAAACCATAGCTTTGACTAGATGGACCTTTGCTGGCAAAGTGATGTTCTGGCAGCACTATTTATAATAGACAAGACATGAAAACAACCTAAATGTCCATCTACAAGTGAATGGATAAAGAAGATGTGGTGCATATATACAATGGAATATTACTCGGCCATAAAAAATAATGAAATAATCCCATTTGCAACAACATGGATGGACCTAGAGATTATCATATGAAGTAAAGTCAGACAGAAAGACACATATACAATATCACTTACATGTGCAATAAAAAATATGACACAAATGAATTTATCTGCAAAACAGAAATAGACTCACAGACATAGAGAACAGACTTACAGTTTCCAAGGAGGAGGGGGTTGGGGGGGAATGAAATGAGAGTTTGGGGGTTAGCAGATTGCAAACTATTATATATACCATGGATAAACAACAAGGTCCTACTGCATAGCACAGGGAACTATATTCAATCTTATAATAAATCAAAGTAAGAAAGAATATGAAAAAGAATATATATAACTGAATCACTTCGTTGTACAGCGAAAACTACATTGTGAATCAACTATGTGTCAACAAACTTTCACCACCCACCCCCAAAAGAGAGGCTTTTCCTGAACACATTACCATATCTGTCTCCCTCCCATTTTCCAGCCTCTTTTAGATTGTTTATGATGATCTGAAGTAACCTTGTTAATTTGCATTTTCTTATTTCTGTTCTAGCCTCCCTCAAGATAACATATATTCTGTGAAGCCACAGCCAATCTGTCCCATTCAACACTGACTCTTAGGCTTTAGCCCAGGCACACAGGAAGTACACAATAATCTGTTGACTGAAACCTCCAGGATTCTTCCAGGAGCTGTTAGTACACAGGGCTGTATAAGGGCATATCCCAGCCACACAAACACACATACACAGTTGTGTAGAAGGCATCATATGGACTGCTCCTAGAACTGCTGAGAGAGAGACTTCCTCCATGGGGCAGGAGCAGGGCGCTGATATCCAAACCAAGTTCAGAGATTCTCAGGGGAGGGCTTCCCTGGTGGTCCAGTGGTTAAGAATCCACCTACCAATCCAGAGGATACAAGTACGATCCCTGGTGCAGGAAGATGCCACATGCCGAGGAGCAACAAAGCCCGTGGGCCACAGCTACTGAGTCGGCACCCTAGAGCCCATGCTACGAAACATGAGAAGCCTGTGCACTGCAACTAGAGAAAATCCACATACAGCAATGAAACCCAGTGCTAACAAACAATAATTAATTAATTAAAAAAATAAAAGATTCCCAGGGAGCAAAAAGGCCTTGCAGTTCCTGGTACAATGAGGGGCACAGGGCATGCCAAAGAGGTCTCTGTCTCCCGGTTCTGCTAGGTCATCTGAGCTGTCTTGGGGCATAAAGATGGACAGCACCACCAACAGGCCCAGAATGATGGTCACATTGCTGAAGCCCAAGGGCAGCTTAGAATTTTTCTTTGCTCTGAAAAATTCTTCAGTGTCCAAACTGTTTGCTTTCCACACCTGCAGAGGTGAAGACACACTGATGTTTTTCTGAATGGGGGAAGGGGCCCCTGGAGAGAACCTGAAAGCCGTGATTAGGATGAGGGGAGAGGGAGTTAGGTGGATGGGAGGAGGAAGCCAGGGAATGAGCTGGTGCAGGAGGTCTGGGCGGGGCCAGGTAGAGGGGGGCACGCAGGGATCTGTGGGAAGAAGCAGGGTGGTGAACAGGGTGGGGACAAGCCCCAGGGTGGCCAGGAGGGTTGGGTGGAGAGGGGGCTGAGGTTAGTAACCAGAG
Organism: Muntiacus reevesi; assembly: GCF_963930625.1. Taxonomy (NCBI): domain Eukaryota; kingdom Metazoa; phylum Chordata; class Mammalia; order Artiodactyla; family Cervidae; genus Muntiacus; species Muntiacus reevesi. The sequence continues at coordinate 258,177,078 of NC_089250.1, forward strand.
AAGAGGGGGAGCTGGGCAGGGGCCAGCTCCTCTGGACAGGGAACACGTGGGGGTGTTCTTCAGAGGCAGGGCTATAGCTGATCCCCGCCCACCAAGCAGACACTCGCAGGTATCCCCTAGTGGGAAGAAGCAGAAGACTGAAAACAGGAACAGCAGGACATAGTTCTTCACAGGAATGGGGAAGGCTGTCTTATAGATGGACTGCATCCCAGTGGCCCTGTGTCACCGAAAGAGTGTGTGTGGGATCTGGCTGCTGGCCACTCAAAAGCCAATAAACAGGCCAGGCTGGTGGAAAGGAAAGTTTGCCTCATTTCAGATGCTGGCCACTTGGTGGGGAGGGTGGCATATATCTGTCCCAAGGCTGACTCCCCCACCCCACCCCACCCCACCCCCCGACAGGCAGGGGACAAGAGCTTTTAGAGACGGGGTGGGGGGGGGTGGGAAGCTGCTACATGTAGAAACAGCACAGTCAGCTCTGACAGTCATCTTCAGATTGGTCACCAGTGGTCTGACCAGCAGCATCTTGATCTTGGTTGTTTTAGATAGTTCATCGTCAGTTCCAGGGTCCTTTTGTTCCCATTTCTCTGAGGCCAGTTCTCAGAATTGTGGCAGCTCACGTCCTGGGTACAGTCTGGTCACTATGTAGTTAACTTTTCCACCTGCTGTTTTGGTATCTATAAGACAACTCATAGGATATGGCTCAGAATATTATCTATAGCCCTTGAGAAGGAACCAAATGTCCTTGACTATGCTTAATGACTACATTACTGTCATTTAGTGTCCTTTGGCTGTTTTCCTCTGTATCTGCATTTCTCACTTCTCTGATTAAACTTATTCTTTGACTAAAACTTTCCACAGACAAAAGGCAGGCAGAGGACATGGTGGGGGAAGGACAATGGGGTCCTGCTCCATTTCCCTCGAACTCTGGGGCCCTTGAACTCTCAGCCATGGACTCCAGGAGAGGGGATGGGATGTACAGAGGGAATGAGAAGGGTCAGCAAATGCTGAGTAACCGGGATTCATCGTGTTGTGGAATCCGGAGTTATGAAACACACTTCGGAGGACACTCAAGACGGTGGAGTACAGTTTATTATGCCAGTGGGTCCAAGGGGAATCAGTTCCCAACAAGAACCCTGATGTTTCTGAGAGGTCCAGTTTTATACCCCCCACTACATGACTGGTTACATGCTAGCAACCTCTTTGTTGTACATGATTGACTTTTACAACAAGTAGGTGCTAGGAGAACAAACAATTAAGGTTAGAGGTGGGGGGGAACAAAGATTATACATCAAGGGGGGATGGCTCCATGGTTAATCTAACAGGGGCAGCCTGATCTCAACTACAATCTCTGTTTGTCATCTGTAGGGAGGGAAGTCTCCAGGAGAAGTGGTTTTCACTAGCAATGATTTTCTCACTTTTGGGCAGGGTTCAGGCCCAAAAATGTCTTTAAAATGGATGACAGGTTTCAAGATGGAGTCTCCCTTGCTTTCCTCACACTGGCCCCAACATTCTCCCCTCTTGATGCTCATCTTACCTTTAACGATGGGCATCAGTCATGGGTAAATACCGCACACAGGGACTGTGTAACGGTAGCAGAGCTGTCAGTCTGGAGGTTACACATCAAGTTATACACTGGAGAATACAAAGCCCCCAAATTAATAATATAATGATTAACAAAATAGCTACAAAAAGATTTTCCACCAATCACTTTTGATCCAAGAAAATACCGATGTCTAAAAAGGAGGATTATCATTAGACATAGCTTTTACCTTGTTTTTCATGTCATCTAGAGTAGCTGATATATTGCCAGATAAATCAGGGATATATACACAACATTCAATTTTAATTAGAGCACAGGTCCCTCCTTGGGTGGCTGTAAGTAAGTCTAAAGCCATCCGATTTTGAATCATTGCCTTTCTCATTGTCTTGGATTGCCTTTGCATTGTCCAGGAGGGCCTGTTTCATGAAGTTAGTTAGAGCTTTTATTTTAATCATCACAGACCTTGCCCACCATGCATGTAAATAAGGCAAATTTACCGGGGCTTGTTGTAAGGATGGTTTAATACTTCCATGAGCAAAGACAAATCCTAATGTGCAGTAGCCAACCCAACCGACTGGAAGTCAAGGCCATAAATTCAATCCATTGGGTGCCATTTGGGGTCACCCATCAGATCCCAGGGTTGTACTGCTAATCTGAGCCAGGCCCATGAGCTGGTAAATCTGGGTGATAAGTGGCCTCTGATATTTGTTAACATTGCTCAGAGGACAAGTATCCTATATATTTTAATTCTTTTGGATCTATGGGACGGTCACCAAACCCAACTTCTTGCTCTCTGTGTCCCCAACAGATAGGGGCAGGGACAATAGGTTGGCCTTTTTCTGGGGTAATCCAAAAATATTCATGCCATATCAGGTATTCAAATTACCTGATGGATTGGCCCTTCTCACCAGCTACTGAGTTCTCATTCTTTCTATTTTTTAAGTAAAAGGTATAGGCTTTGGTCACTTTTATAAGGCTTGTATTTACCTCAAGTGTTACCCCATGGCCTTGACCAATTTGGTTAAAGTCCAGGTTACACCAAGGAAGAAGCGACAGGTTGTGAGTTACCAAGGAAACAAACACCTCTTGTTGCTGTCTCAAAAATGAGCAGAGGGAGCTAAGGTCCCCTCTGTGTAGGGGAGACACCCACCAAGGAAGTCCATCCATTACTGACACCACACACCTAACTGTTAGAAGTATTTTAGAAGCTTGTATCCAAGTGGGCCCAAGATAGGAACACACTATCCTGAGTTTGCAGTCCCAGGAGGGTAATCGTGCCGATCAGGAACAGCAGAGTTATTTGTAGCGGCTCCAAACTGAATCTGTGGTTGCTGATGGAAGACAAGTCAGGTCTTTAATGGTTCCTCCAGGTTAGGATGGGCAGTCCAAGGTCCCTTTTCCTCTGCTGCTGGTGTGTGGTGAATCTAGAGAGTAATACCTGCAACTGTAACCACAGTGGATGTGGTTAGTACAATTGTATATGGCCCTTTTGGGGGAGTAGGGGGTGGACAGTGTCTGTTGCTTCCAATCCTTTACCCATACTAAATCTCCTGGTGAGTATGGGTGTACAGTAGTGTCTAGAGAAAATGAAATTTTTTTTAACATAAAAGGTGATGTCATGGATCAACTTTCCCAACTGTTCCAGTTGCCATAACACCTCCATCGCCTCCTGTTTGTAATAAATTTCTCTTTACTTCCCAAATAAGTGGGTGAGGTCTCCTGAACATTATCTCATAGGGGGAATACCCATGCCCGGGGGGTCATTCTGATCCTCATTAACACTAATGGCATCACGTCCATCCAAGACGGGGCACCAGTTTCTTGCACCCATTTTGCCAAAGTCACTCTGATGGTCCAGTTCATTCTCTCAACCATTCTTGAGCTTTGTGACCTATACACTGTATGTAGTTTCCATTTAACATTTACTGCTTTGCAGACCAGTTGGAGTAATTCAGCCACAAATGCGGGCCCATTATCTGATTCTATACTCAGAGGAAACCCAAACCTAGGAATAATGTCTCAGCAAGAATCAGGCCACTTCCTTCGCTTTTTCAGTCTTGGTGGGATAAGGTTCTACCCATCCTGTAAAAGTACATACCATTACCAGCAAGTATTTGTAGCCTCAGCATGGCTTTACCTCAGTGAAGTCCACTTCTAGATGTTCAAATGGAGCTGTCCCCTTTAATTGTATTCCAGGAGGCGCAGTCCCCTTGGGAGATGCATTATTCTTGGCACAGGTTACAAGCTGGGTGGCTTGCATCTGCCCACAAGGCTATTAGACGTGGTATGACAAAATAGCGAGCTAAAATCTCACAAGTCTTTGTTTTCCCTAAATGGGTGGACTGATGGAAGTCTGTAACCAGTTGAAATGCCAACCTAGGAGGGACAAAGAGCCTCCCATCTGAGAGTTCCCACCATCCATCCTCCTGTAGTGTTCCTTGCTCAGTTCATGCCAGGTGGTTTCTTTTCCTCGTCATAGACTGGGGCCACTTGGGCGGTTAGCAGGCCAGACACCACAGGCGTCACCATAAGTCTGGTTGCTATTTTGTCCTGGGTGGCTGCTTGCTTTGCCGTTCGGTCAGCCAGACAGCTCCCTTTCACCTGAGGTGGGTCCGACCACTGGTGGCCCCTACAGTGCATTACTGCCACTGTAGCGGGTTCCCACACTGCTTCCAACAGCAGCAGAATTTTCTCTTTATTTTTTTATCTCTTTGTCAGTTGCAGTTACTAGCCCCCTTTCCTTGTATATGGAGAACAGCTGGTAGTAAAGAACAGTGGGGCCAGGATGAGTGTGCCTGTCTGACCCCACTTGCAGTGCCGCCTGGACTTTCCTAAGAAGCATCTGCAAAACCTCTCTGTCGAGGTTTCTTTGTAGACCTCAGCCACATCTGAACACTCAGCTATTCCTTTTTCCCATACTCTGAACCAGGGAGGGCGGGTATAATGGTGGCGCAGTCGCTCCCATCACACTTGGTGGTGCAGTAGGAGGGAAAGGAGCCTCCTCCACCGGGGGAAGTGGGGTGGAATCTCCCTCTTTTCTCACTTCTTCCTCCTTTTCTGGGTGTCCCTGTAATGTTCCCCAGTATGGGGGTGGAAGTGGGGGCTCCTCTTCCTCTGGATCATGATATTTTTTTTTCTTTTTCAGCTTCTCTTGCCTGGGTTCTGCCTGTGCTAGCAAAATCTTGCTTTCTCCTTTTTCAAGGTAACATACCCAGGCCCAAGGGGGTGGGTTTTGCGCAATTAGTAGCCATGAGTCAATGTACGGAAATTGATCCGGGGGGCCTGGCTGCCCGGTTACCAGAGTATACAGCACGAACTTTGTCCAATTTTAGGGTTCCCTCTGAGGACCATCCTACCCCAAAGGATGGCCAGTCTACCTCACAAAAGGTTTTAAGCTCATTTGGGGTTAACTTTATGCCAAAGTCTCCTCCAAAGCCCTTTCTCAAGTTTTTAATCATGCATCCAAGAACAGTCGGCTTGGATTCTCCACTACCCATCCCACTTTCACTTTCCTTCTACAATACCTCTCGGGCTCCTCTTGCTCTCTTGGCAGCCAGCCAGATCCACTCAGTTAAGGCTTCCACGTATTCTTCTTTGCACAAGTCTGATCCTTGCTAAACCCAAGATCATTTATCACTGCTTGGTGCAGCCAAACGTGCATGCAAATCCACAGTTCCTAATCCGACCCCAAGCAATGCCCGGGAGGCCCCTGAGTCCCTAAGGATGGAAGAGTGTCGCGGCAAAGGGGACAGTCCCTTGGAAACTAAAAGCTATGTTGACAAACAATCAGTACAGGCCTAGTTAACAGAGTACCACTTATTTCAGTAAACAGTTTCCCACTGAGCCTAGGAGGACACAGCCGCCACAGACTCATCCAGCCCCAAGGGGCTGATCAGGCCCCTTCTTCCACTATTTCAGCGGGACGAACCTGTGCGCTTCCCTTCTGCCGTCCACAGTCTTGTGAAGTCCGCCTGTAAGGACGAGTCGCTAAAACAAGAGCCGATCCACAGGCAGAGGCTCAATGGGCCTGTCTCTCCAAGGGCTTCCTGGCCAATGCACCAGAAATGTGGAATCCAGAGTTACAAAACACACCTCGGAGGACACTCAAGACAGTAGAGTACAGTCTATTACACCAGAGAGTCCAAGGAGAACCAGTTTGTACACCCCCCAATGGATATAAAACTGGGCCTTTCAGAAACATCAGGGTCCTTGTTGGGAACTGATTCCCCTTGGACCTGCTGGCGTAATAAACTGAACGCCACTGTCTTGAGTGTCCTCTGAGGTGTGTTTTGTAATTCCGGATTCCACAGCAATAGAACCAACCCCACCAACAGGAGGGTGCTGGAAGTCCTTGCCCCACAATGACCCTGGCTACCACTATGGGAAAACAGACCCTGTGACATCCCAATGGTTCCATATAATACTCCTGCTGGCCCTATATAACACCCTTCAAGAAACAGAAACCCTGCAAGCTTCTCCTGTCCTCCTACACCCATTCCTGCTCTCCAATAATGTGCTCCATCCTGGTTTGCCATGCAATCCAGTTAGTTAAGCCTGGTCCTACCAAATTAATGAGAGCTTCCCTTTTAGTTTAGAAAATCCTCAGTTTGGATGTTAAATGGAATAGTCACTTTAGCCCAGTGATGCTAAAACAAACATACAACAGAGTCACATGGAGGACTTACTGAAACAGGTAACTGACTGTCCAGAATTGCTGATTCGGTAGGTCTGGGGCAGGGCTCAAGAATGTGCATTTCTGGGACTTTCCTGGTGGTCCAGTGGCTAAGACTCCATGCTCCCAATTCAGGGGGCCTGGGTTCAATCCCTGATCAGGAAACTAGATCCTACATGCTGCAACTAAGAGTTTGAATGCTGCAACTAAGGATCCCAAATGCTGCAACTAAGGATCCCAAATGCTGCAACTAAGGCCTGGTGCAGCCAAAAAAGTAAATTAAAAGAAAAACCTTTTAAAAAGAATGTGTATTTCTGACAAGTTCCCAGGTGAAGTTGCTGCTGCGGGATAGGGACCAGGCTTTGAGAACCACTGCTTTAAATGATGACTTACTCTCTGTACCCCTCTAACCCTCTGGTCACGTCTGTAATCCTTTTTGTGTACCTCATATTCCCCATCCTGTAACTCTGTCCTCATCCTGCTACACTCCTCTTCTGATCCAGTAAAAACCTTCCTGTCTCACTTAACACCTCCCATAACCTACCCTCCTCCTATAACCTCTCCCTGTCCCCTAGAACTCCCTTTCTGCTCCACATAACCCTTTCCTAAACCCCTATAATCCCTTCCCACAACTCCTTCTCGGTCTTATACTCCCCCTGCCTCTATAAACCCTTCAATTTCTTCATATAAATCCCTCCCTGTTTCCCCTCAAACCCTTTCTCAAGACCCCATAACCTCCTGGATCCTTTCCTAACACTCTCCCTGTCCCATGAGAACCTCCTTATCCCATGTAACCCTCTCTTTGACCCCTATAATCTCGTTGTCTCTCACAACTTTTTCTTGTTCCTTTCTAACTTCCAACCTCTTCCCACACAAATTACTTCCTTTCCCCCCAAGAAAAACTTTCCTGTGAATTTACAATTCCCTCCTGGACACCCAGACACCCATCATCCCCCTGTCTATCCCATACTAGCTCTGGCTGTCCTCTTTTGACCCCTTCCTGATGCCCTTAAACTCCCCACTATTTCTGGATCATCATCCACAAACCCAGTTAATGCCACAACTGACCGCCCAGCCTAGCCCTGGGGCTGCCCTGGAGAGCTGAGTCACAGGGGCGTGGCCTCTGTTGGTTACCACTTCATTGTGATTGGCTGCCCTGATACGGAGGAGGTGGGGGAGGGTCAGATGATGGTGTCTCAAAAGGGTTTAGACCCAGATTCTGGTTGGTTCAGTGGAGGCATTACTTACGCACTCCCTATCCCTGTTCTCTGCCTTGTCCCCTTCATTGATTCAATGAATAAAGAGGTAGGGTTTCAACTATTTGCCTTTTCATTGTTGTTCACAGTTTGAGCTCCTGATTGACTCAATGAATGAACCTCAAGTACAGGCTATTAAATTCTGGACTGACTCTTTGTTAGGCTCCATAAGTGCAAAGGGCAGGGTGTAATGTTGTTGCTGTTTTTAGAATGAAAATATCGAAGCCTAGGGTGCACCTGGCAGCACTCTGCTCTCGAGGGCCAAGTGACAACCAAGAAAGGCAAAGCCACAGCTGTCCTAGAGTTCATAGACCTTGCAGGAGATGGGGAGATGGAGAGGGAAAACCTGAATAAAGAAGTCAAATGATTTCAGAGATGACCAAGGGCTACGGGGAATAACTAAGACACAAGGGCGAGGAACCCAGGAGGGTGACATGAGGGCAGATGGGTAGTGAGGAGGTCAAGGAAGGCCTGCCTGGAAGAGGACATCCAAGCTGAGACCATGGATGAAGGGCCAGCCACGAGAAGATCAGGGGGAAAGAGTTCCAGGCAGGGGGAATGTCAAGTGCAAAGGTCTTGAAGTGAGAAAGAGATTTGTGTGTTCCAGAAACAGAAACAGGGGCAGTGTGAGTAGAGTGTGGAGAGGCAGGAAGAGAGTAGCCGACCAAGGCTGAGCCTGAATACCTGGGTGCGGGATTTGGGTTTGATCCCAAGAGCCATGGGAACATGGAGGGTTTAATCTAGGGAGGGATATAATCTGGTTTAGCTTGTGGAGTTTCTCCAGCTGCCCTGAGCTGAATGGAGAGTGGAAAGCAGAAGGTTTTTGTTTTGCCTGAAGACTGTCTGGCAGTTTTATTCTTAAGGAGAATGGCACAGTGCCCTGAGCCCTGAATCCCTTGAACATGGTGGGACTTGGGGATGGAGAAAAGGAGTATCTGGCAGAGAGAATAAGCCAGGAAACATCAGCCAGGAATAGCCATGTGGGATCTGAGAGTGTCTGTCTCCTAAAATGAGGACTCAGTGATGCATTCTTCATCTTAGGTTGTCACCCTCCCCAGTCCCTGGAAGCATGGAAGCTGAAAGGTGCAGGTAGGACTGGTGTAGGCAGAAATCATGTTTCCAAAGAGTCCTTCTCACCTTCTACCAGAGAAATCATCAACACAGATTGATAAGAATGAGCGCCCCCAGGATTTCCCTGGTGGTCCAATATATAAGAACCGAGGGGACATGGATTTGATCCCTAGTCTGGGAAGATTCCACATGCCACAGAGCAACTAAGCCCGTGGGCCACAACAAGGGAAACCACTGCAGTGAGAAAGCCTGTGCATCGCAATGAAGAGCAGCCCCCGCTCACTGCAGCTGGAGAAAGCCCGAGCACAGCACCGAAGAGCCAGTGCAAGCAAAAAGAAAGAAAGAGAACCCTCATCCATGGCTGAGAGTCCCGTGGCTGGTGTGTTTCTTGCCAGGTGGATCCTATGACTGGTGGTCATGTGTCTCTTAGCCAGTGGGCTACATCCCAGGGAGGCCATCACTCCCGCTGCTCTGTCTCACTAACGGTTTAATGTGCAACCCTGACCAGAGCCATTCTTTGGTGGGGTTTCAGCAAGTGAGAGTGAACTGCAAGCGCTGTGCCAACTGCTGCTCTCTCCAGGGGCTCACCCAACTTCTGAAATTCCCTTGAATTAACATTCTAGAGTTTTCTTTGTCCACAAAACCAGGTATAAGCGTAGGGCTGGGAGAAAAGCTGGAAATAGAGCTAGGTACTTGTGCCTGCAACCTGGTTATGGTAAAAGATTAATAAAAAGAAATGTCAATCAAGTAGAGTTAGGATGCCAGAAGGGGGCACTCTGGTACCTTGCATCAACAGCAGAGTCCTACAGGAAGAAGAAAGATCCCCTCCTCTTACCTGGGGGTTTCCTTGGTGACTCGGATGGTAAAGAATCTGCCTCCAAAGCAGGAGACTGGGGTTTGATGCCTGGGTTGGGAAGATCCCGTGAAGAAGGGAATGACTACCCACTCCAGGGTTCTTGGCTAGGGAATCCCATGGACAGAGGAGCCTGGCGGGCTACAGTCCATGGGGTCACAAAAAGTCAGACATGACTGAGTGACTCACAATTGCTGGAGAAATATCTGACGGTCTACTTGTTTCAAGTCAACACTACTGTGTGCTTGTTCTGTAAAAGAATCAGTTTTCCTCTCTGTTACTTGCAACCAATGACTACAGATGGATTCCTGCGTTCTTACCAAAATTTGCTGGCAGTAGTCTTTTTAATTTTGGTTTCAGTTTGAATTTCCCTAATGACAAAGGATAATAATCACCTTGCACATGCTGTGGCCGGGTGGAAATTACATTTTGTGAAATGCGTGTTCATGTTTGTTGCTCATTAAAAAAGCTGAACTGCTTGGTTTTTCTTATTGCAAATATTTTTTTCAATTTGTAACAACTTTTCACCTTCTTAGTGGTGTCTTCACAAGCAGAAGTATTAAATTTTAATAAAATCCAACTGTCATTTTTATTATTGTGCTTAGGTTTTTTTTAAGTCTTATATAATAAATCTTTGTCTACCTATGCAAAGGTTATAAAAAATACTCTCCTGTGCTTTCTCATAGAAGCTTTATATTAAGTTTTAGCTTTCATATCTAGGTCTGTGGTCATCCTGAATTAATTTTGTAGTTAGCAAGTTCTCGTGTACAACTCTTTTATGACTCCGGCCAACTGTAGCCTGCCAGGATGCTCTGTCCATGGGATTTCCTAGGCAAGAATACTGGCATGGGTTGCCATTTCCTCCTCCTGGGGGTCTTCCCAACCCAGGGATCGAGCCCATGCTTCCTGCATTGGCAGGCGGGTTCTTTACCACTGGGTCACCAGGAAAGCCCCTTCAGATGGTCCCCTCAGAGCTACTGAGAGACTGTTTCCTGGGATATAGTTCTCAGTAAGTTCCCAGAATAAAACCTAAATTCACAGCTCTTATGCATTTTTCTTTAAGTCTTAACAAACGTCTCTATAAAAACCCCAAAGGATGATTCAGAGACCTTCCGGGCTGGCGAACAGGTGAAGGTGCTAAGAGGGTGTTTCCCCTAAAGAGAACATGGAAGCTCTATGACCTTTCCCCAGACCTTTCACTGTGCATCTTTTCCATCTGATTGTTCCTGAGTTACATCCTTTTATAGTAAACTGGTAATCGTCTAAGATCTACTGGAAAAGATCTTAATAACCCAGATAACCACAATGGTGTGATCATTCACCTAGAGCCAGGCATCTGGGAATGCGAAGTCAAGTGGGCCTTAGGAAGCATCAGTACGAACAAAGCTAGTGGAGGTGATGGAATTCCAGCTGAACTTTTGCAAATCCTCAAAAATGATGCTGTGAAAGTGCTGCACTCAATATGCCAGCAAATTTGGAAAACTCAGCAGTGGCCACAGGACTGGAAAAGTCAGTTTTCATTCCAATCTCTAAGAAACGCAATGCCAAAGAATGTTCAAACTATCGCACAATTGCACTCATCTCACACACTAGCAAAGTAATGCTCAAAATTCTCCAAGCCAGGCTAAAACAGTACCTGAATTGAGAACTTGCAGATGTTCAAGCTGGCTTTAGAAAAGGCAGAGGAACCAGAGATCAAATTGCCAACATCCGTTGGATCATAGCAAGAGAATTCAAGAAAAACATCTATTTCTGCTTTATTGAGTACACCAAAACTTTTGACTGTGTAGATCACAACAAACTGTGGGAAATTCTTCAAGAGATGAGAATACCAGACCACCTTACCTACCTCCTGAGAAATCCGTATGCAGGTCAAGAAGCAACATTTAGAACTGGACATGGGACAATGGACTGGTTCCAAATTGGAAAAGGAGTACATCAAGGCTGATTATTGTCATCCTGCTTACTTAATTTATATGCGGAGTATATCACACAAAATGCTGGGCTGGATGAAGCACAAGCTGGAATCAAGATTGCCAGGGGAAATGTCAATAACCTCAGATATGCAGATGATACCACCCTTATGGCAGAAAATGAAGAGGAACTAAAGAGCCTCTTGATGAAAGTGAAAGAGGAGAGTGAAAAGGCTGGCTTTAAATTCAACATTCAGAAAACTAGGATCATGACAACTGGTCCCATCACTTCATGGCAAATAGATGGGGAATCAATGGAAACAGTGACAGACTTTCTTTTCTTGGACTCCAAAATCACTGCAGATGGTGACTTCAGTCATGAAATTAAAACACACTTGCTCCTTGGAAGAAAAACTCTGACCAAACTAGACAGCCTATTAAAAAACAGAGACATTACTTTGCTGACAAAGGTCCATCTAGTCAAAGCTAGGGTTTTTCCAGTAGTCATGTATGAATGTGAGAGTTGGACCATAAAGAAAGCTGAGTGCCAAAGAATTGATGCTTTTGAACTATGGTATTGGAGAAGAATCTTGAGAGTTCCTTGGACAGCAAGGAGATCAAACCAGTCAATCCTAAAGTAAATCAGTCCTGAATATTCATTGGAAGGACTGATGCTGAAGTTGAAGCTCCAATACTTTGGCCACCTGATGGGAAGAACTGACTCATTTGAAAAGACCCTGATGCTGGGAAAGATTGAAGACAAGAGGAGAAGAGGATGACGTAGGATGTGATGGTTAGATGGTATCACCGACTCGATAGACGCTGAGTTTGAGCAAGCTCTGGGAGTTGGTGATGGACAGGGAAGCCTGGTGTACTGCAGTCCATGGGGTCACAAAGAGTTGGACATGACTGAGTGACTGAACTGAACTGAACTGTATCTACTAAGTAAGTTGTTTCTCTGAATTCTATGAGCCACTCTAATTAATCAGTCCTGAGGAGGAGATTGTAAGAACCTCTGATTTACAACCAGTCAGTTAGACATACAGGTAACCACCCAGACTGGGGACTGGTGTCTGAAGCCTCAGGAAGAGGTTGTGGAAAATGGTCAGGCTTGTGACTGACATCTGAAGTGGTTGGGGAAGGTGGGAGATGCCTTGTAGGACAGAGCCCTCAAACTGTGGAATTTGATGCTAGCACCAAGCAGTGTCAGAATTGAGTTTAATTGTAAGACATCCTGGAGAAGGAAATGACACCCCACTCCAGTACTCTTGCATAGAAAATTCCATGGACAGAGAAGCCTGGTGGGCTATAATCCGTGGGGTCCCAAAAAGTTGGACACAACTGAGTGACTGAGCACGCATGCACATAGGACATCCAGCTAGTGTCTGAGGGTAGTTATTAAGTGTGGGGATCACCCCTCCAAAATTGGAGCTGGCAACAGAGCCTATTCAGAGATATTTTACATTCGATTTAGACATGGGACTCTTTTTTTTTTTATTTTTTATTTTATTTTTTTTCCCCGGTGGGTTTTCTCATGCATTGATATGAATCAGCCATAGAGTTACACGTATTCCCCATCCCGAACCCCCCTCCCACCTCCCTCTCCACCCGACTCCTCTGGGTCTTCCCAGTGCACCAGGCCCGAGCACTTGACTCATGCATCCCACCTGGGCTGGTGATCTGTTTCACCATAGATAATATACATGCTGTTCTTTCGAAACATCCCACCCTCACCTTCCCCCACAGAGTTCAAAAGTCTGTTCTGTACTTCTGTGTCTCTTTTTCTGTTTTGCATATAGGGTTATCATTACCATCTTTCTAAATTCCATATATATGCATTAGTATACTGTATTGGTGTTTATCTTTATGGCTTACTTCACTCTGTATAATGGGCTCCAGCTTCATCTTGAACTGATTCAAATGAATTCTTTTTAACGGCTGAGTAATATTCCATGGTGTATATGTACCACAGCTTCCTTATCCATTCGTCTGCTGATGGGCATCTAGATTGCTTCCATGTCCTGGCTATTATAAACAGTGCTGCAATGAACATTGGGGTGCACGTAGACATGGGACTCTTTTAAAAACAGAATCCAGAGTCTGTGTTCTCCCTGTTTAATACCTATAATAGCTTCACTTCACATTTAAAATTCAAACTTCTTCCTGTGACCTTCCAGCCTCTCTGTGACCTGCCTCCTGCCCACCCTCTGAACTTATTCTGTATCACTCCCATTGCTCCACCTCAAACCCACTAGTCTTCTTTTTCTTCTGGGGACAAGCCAGGCTCCTTCCTGCCCCGGGGACTTTTGACTTGCTGTTCTGCTTAGAACTCTCTTCCAGAACTTTCTAAGGCTCTCCCCTCCTCTCACTTCAGACCACAACTCAGTTATCAGCTCTCCAGTCAGGGTTTTCCTTAGCCACTCTGTCATAAGTCCCTCTTCCTACTCTCCCAATTTTTTTTTTTTTTCTTCTTCATAACGTTAACACTACCTAGATCTGTGCTGTCCAGGACAGTGGCCATTACCCATATGTGGCAAATTTAATTTAAATTAATTATAATTAAGTTACAATAAACATTGAGCTCCTTAGTTGCACTTAGCCTCATTTCAAGTGCTCAACAGTCACCTGTGACTGGTAGGTACCATATTGGACAGAGTGGATTACAAAGCATTTCTCTCATTGTCAAATGTTCTGTTAGACAGAGTGGACCCAGAACCATCTTCTTGCTTTACATTTTACCCTTTTTTCTGTGTCCTCTCAAAATAGAGCAAGTTCTATGGAGGTAGATCCCTCATCTCTTGAATCAGCACTGAATCACCAAGGCCTAAAACCGCCTGGCACAGTAGAGTGGTTGCCAAATAAGTGATTTGCATATTCACCAAATGTGTAAATAAGCCCATGGAACTCTGACATGGACATGCAGGGGCATGAGAACATGTGTGCACATACACATACATACAGAAGATGAAAGGAAAGCAGAAACTTCCTCATAAACTTTATTGCTCTCAAAAATCCAGTGGTGGGGAACTTCCCCCCAGTATTAGGTAGGTTACTGATGTTCAAGTTCAAAGGCTCCAAGAGGACCCATGAGGTACAGTTCATAACTTTCTGAGGGAGCTGAGCTCTCAGGATGATCTCATTCTCACTGTTTCATGACTCTGACAACAATGGAGGAAATAATGAGAGTGGAACCCACCAAGATGCTTGAGAGGCTGAAGCCCAAGGCCAGTCTGGAATTTCTCTGGGCTTTCCTCTGGTCCCCAAGGATGTTGGCTTCACGGGTCTGTGGGGATGAAGGCAAGCTGGTGGCAATGTTTCCAAGGAGAAAGGAGACAAGGGAAGGGCATCCCTGGGGAGAGGCGAGGTGTGAAAGACCAGTAACAGTGGTGTGGGGGTGGAAAGTGCAGGGGTCAAGCCCTTCAGTGGAAAAAGGAAGAAAGAAGGGAGCCAGGATGAGGGTGTGGGCCTGGGCAGAACACAGGAGTGGGGAGCAGAGAGGGGACTCCTAGAGAGGAACAAGGGCAGCTACATGGTGAAGCAGAAGTAAATACCCCAGGAGGAAGAAAGGGGGATTGTTAGGGAGGAGCAGGAAGGTAGGGTGGAACAGAGAAGGCAGATCTGGGGGCAACAGGAGTTGGTGGTAGCTGGGTGGTACCCACCTTGAAGGAGAACAAGAGGGCTGGGATTGCCAGCAGAATGAAGAAGAAGAAGGAAGCAATGGAGAGAAACAAATAATCATTCTCCGGGGGATTCAGGGGCACCAGGACGACTGGCTGCATCGGGTAGACCTTCTGCATCGGATGGACCTGCTGCAGTGGGATAACCTGCACTGGAGCAATCTTGGACTCTCGGTTCTTGGGGTTAGTCTCAATAGCCATGGACCTTGGCCAGAGGAGGAGACGCTGAGCAGGTGCAATCTGTAGATGAGGGAAACGGGGCCCAAAGAGGGGATATCTTAGTTCCCAGGAAATGAGGACTGTCCAAACCAATCCCTCTATCTAGAAAGGCACTGAAAACAAGACACTGCCCCAAACTAGAGGACAGCACACCAAACCAGAACCCACCATACCGTATATGTGCCTGCATAACAGTTTCGATGGCCCTATAGCACGATTCAACCCTCCTCTATCCTCTGGCAACTCCTCTGTACCCTGCCCCATTACCCACTCCGTATCTCCCTCTAACTACTTTCCTCCGCTTAACTCTCCCAACATCCTCCACATATACACACTTAACTTTTCTGATAACCCACCACAAACCTAGTTAACGTGTCAAGGACTTCCCTTCACCTCTCAGTCCCGGAGGCAGTCTCCGGCGTTTGAGTTACTGGGCGTGGTTTCCCTACTGACCACCACTGCATTATGATTGGCTGCTCCCGTATAGTTGTGCCGGTGGTACCTAGCCAGTCCCCTTTCTTCTTGACTTCTTAATTGATTCGGTGAAAAACTGGACTAGGTACTCGCCCTTTACGTTGTCCTTCCCAACTTGAATTCCTGACTGATTCAACATACAGTGTGTGGGTCTTATATTCAGATTGAATCTGGGTGCAAAAGGCCGATAGATACATCTACGAGGAGCCTACTGAACACTAGACTTAGGCTGGGCACTGAGGACCGTGTAGTAACTAAGGCAGACAAGACCATGGCTTTTCTGGAATTTATAGTCGCTGGGAGAGAAGGGGAAAAAACACCCAAACAAATAGATGAAACGATTTAATGGAGGATTAAGACCTACCAGGAATAACTAGAACGGGGGGGGGGGGGGGGAGAGGGAGCCCCAGGGCCCACACGGGACTGCACGGTGGGGTTGAATAGGCAGAAAACGTCCCTCTGAGAAGGAACATCTAAGCTGAGACCTGAAGTACAAGAAGACTTATTCCCTAGAATATTTGGAGGAAAGAGTTTCAGGCAGGGGAAACAGCAAGTATTAATACAAAGGTCCTGGGGTGGGAAAGAGGTTGGTAAGAACAGGAACAGAAACAAGGGCCATGGACTCAGTGATGGATCAAGATGCATGAACAGCACACATAACTGCACATATCCAAACACACACACAGTCTGCAAGCCAGCAAGTCCTCCTTAGAGTTTTTCACTTTGACGGCTTCCTTTGAATTAATAGCCTTGTGTGTGGCGCTGGTGCAAGAAAGTGAACTGCCTCCACTCATCCCCTTGAACAGAGGCTGAATGACCGAAGGATGCCTCTGTTGCTGGTTCCTTGGCTTGGAGATTCTTTGGTTGAGTGTTTCTCTTGGCTTTTCCAGGCCATCAGAAAATAAAGCTGAGAAAATTGTAAGATGATAACCCTCATGATTCCATATTCAGCAGAGTGACCCATATTGAAAAGGTCTCATCTGTGACCCACTTGTTCTTGTTAGCTTTCCTGGTCTGTGATGATGGAAGGGAAATGTGCCTTCATGATGTTTGCTCTGGGAGAACTTTGGGGATGGGACCAAAGCCATGGCTGAGAGTGACAGCCTTCCAGTGACAGCCCATAATGCCATAGGATGGAAGAGATGCAGAGGGTGGAGGCTGTCAGTAAAGCATGACACAGGAGAGTGGCAAGAGCTCAGAGAATGATCAGCCTTGACAGAGAAAGCCAGAGATGGAAACTCCAGGGAAAGAATTGAACCTAAACAGTGGTTTTTAAAGCATGGTCCTCTGACCAGCAGAGCCAACATCACCTGGAAATCTCTTTTAAAAACAAATTCTTGCCCACCCCAGACTTTCTGAGTATGAAACCCCAGTGGTGCCTGAAGTCTGTTTTAATACACCTCCATGCAATTCCAATGCAAGCTAAAGTTTGAGAAACACCAGACTATAGGAATGAATAAGAAAGGATCCACGTGCCAAGGACCCTCTAAATGCTTCACTTTGAACTCTGGACTTTGTCTTTAGGAGGTTCTTTGGGTTCTGGAAGTACAGAGGCTCTTCAGCTTAGGGTTTTATGTCCAAAAAGAGTGGGAAAGGATAACAACATAGTTTCACCTAAATCAAAGAAAGACATTGAGTCTTCAAGTTGAAAATACTTACTAGGAATCATTTATAGACAAGCACACATAAATCAAGACATATTGCCACCCAAATCCTCAGTGCCAAGGACAAGGGTAGAATTTTACAGGCTTGTAGACTGAACAAATAAGATTTTATTCTAAGTACTGTGGGAACCTGTCATGGAACTATACATTTTTGAGGTTCTTTGGATACCCTAAGCAGAATGGACAGTGGGACACAGTAGGTTCCTGATCTTCTTATGGGTACAGAGTCTGGAGACCTTGTGCCTGGAAAGAGAAAGAAGAAAGGCCCAGATTGTGTGGGCTCTGGGCATGTCTGAGATATTTCTGAAACAGACAAGGTCTTGGGAATGTCAGGAGAGAACAAGCTATGCTTGACTACAAAATTGTGTGTGTGTGTCTGTGTGTGTGTGTGTGTGTGTGTGAGAGAGAGAGAGAGAGAGAGAGAGAGAGAGAGAGAGAGATGTTGATGGGCCCCCTGTGCCTCCTGGGAAGTTACTGACCCTTGTTGCCTGGTAGGGTGGCCACTGGAGGTGGGGGCTGAGTAGGGCAGTGTTAGGAATCAGACTGACCTCCCTCTTGCCTTCATAGTTCCAGACAATGTCACATGTCATCAAAACTGAGTCCACATGCAGTCTTGCAAATGTACAATCAAAGCCAAGCACAGTCACAAACTCACCTACATGAAAAACATATGCATTTTTCTCTCTCTCACACAAACTTATTCCACAAACCAGCAGGTCCTTCTTAGAATTTCTAGAGTTTTCAAGATTTCTTCCACGATAAAATCCCCATTGAAAGGAGCTAGAAGGAATAAAAGCAGTTAAATCCACTCCTTTTGGTGATCCCCTTTGGGTGAGCAGTGGATATGATTGGCTCAACAGTCTATCATTGGTGGGAATCTTGCCTGGAGGGTCTCTCCACTTGAGCGTCCTTTGCCTGTGGGGTCTGTTGCCTGAGGTGTTCTTTGTCTATAAAGTTTCTTGGTTGGAGGGTCTCTATCTGATGTTCCCCTTGGCTTTGCCAGATCAGCAGAGAAAGATGAAAATATATATATGATGAGGAGGAAGGTTCTCCAGATTCCATATATTCTCTGCCAGTTGCCTCACACAGAAAAATGTTCAATTCTAGCCCAGTTATTCTTCCTGTTAATTTTCAGTCAGTGGTGATGGGAGAGTGATGTGATTTTTTAAAGTCAAATGCAGGGTAGTGGGGGTGAGGGTCCTTGAAGACTACAGTAGGGACAACAAACCCCACCCTCAAATTCCTAAGATTAGAAGAGAAGACTTGCAGGGAGTAGAGACTTTAGAAAAGGATTTGGGGTGTGGATTTGGGGTATATGTGGGGGGCAAGGTCTTTGGCAATGACAAGCCTTGAAAGAGATACAGACTGTCCAGAACTCTCTCAAAAAGTCTTGATTGAATAAATTTCACAAGGACCCTCAAATTCTCTCCTTTAAAATATGGAACAACATCCAGCCCTTCTTGAATTTTAACTGCTGATTGATACTCCTTGGCAGGGCTATCTCTCAGCATATTTCCTATTGGTGATTGGCTGCAGACTATAGAAGATGGGTCTTGAATGTATCCCCTCCACCCTGCTTAGAGCACATGGTTGGGGAGGTGTCAGTGGAGCAATGGAGGGAGTAGAGGGAACCCTAGAGAGAGAGGCAGAAGAAGAGGTGAGAAGGGGTACTTAGAGACTAGTGGCCAATGTCCTTGAGGAAGAGAGTGGTGCTTCAGGAAAGGGCATGGCCGTCAGCCATTAGAAGAATCTCCTCGGCTTTGCTCTAAGAAGTGGGAGAGGTCAGCCAGCAGTTGATGGGGCAGTAGAAGTAAAGCAGCACCATCAGAATCTCCTGGAGGGCTTCTTGAAACAGTTTTCTAAGCTACATCCCCAGAGATCTATTTAGCAGGTCTGAGATAGGACCAATGAATTTGCATTTCTAACAGACCCCTAGGTGTTGTGCCTCTGGCCCTGAAATCGCAGGTTGAGATTCCCCTCTGGTAGCAACCTCTTTCATTAGGTTGCCTGAGGAAGAGGAAAAAGAAGCAGGGCTCCCAATTTCTGAGGTTGGACCTAGGGAAAACCAAGGACAGGGGAGGTTTTCTACATCCCCCACCAACAGAGCAGCAGATTAAATACATCAAGATTCCACCTTTCGTGCATGTTCAGTTGTGTCCAGCTCTTTTTGATCCCATGGACTATATAGCACACCTGGCTCCTCTACCCATGGGATTATCCTAGCAGGAACACTGGAGTGGGTGGCCATGCCTCCTCCAGGGGATCTTCCCAACCCAGGAATCGAACCGGTGTCTCCTGTGGCTCCTGCACTGACAGGCAGATTCTTCACCACTGAGCCACCAGGGAAGCCTACGTAAGATTTGTTGGTAACCATTTTGCATGTTAGAGAGTTCTTGGAATGGGGGGAAGTCTGACATCCAAGTTGTTATTCAGTGGATACTACATTTTTTATGAATACTAAATTTAACAGTTGACCTGGTGATGACATTGGTTATGTTATTATGAGATTTATTTGAATTTTTATGAATTCCAAATATTCAGTCAATAATTGTGAAGCCAATTTGTGTATGTGTGTACTTGTGAGTCAAACTTTTTCTGTGAGCATCCCTTGGACAGCAAGGTAGTCAAACCCATCAATCCTAAAGGAAATCAACTCTGAATATTCATTGGAAGGGCTGATGCTGAAGCTCCAATACTTTGGCCACCTAATGTGAAGAACTGACTCATTTGAAAAGACCCTGATGCTGGGAAAGATTTAGGGTAGGAGGAGAAGGGGGCAACAGAGGATGAGATGGTTGGATGGCACTGTCGACTCAATGGACATGAGTTCGAGCAAACTCCAGGAGATAGTGAACGACAGGGAAGCCTGACATGCTTCAGTGGGGTCGCAAAGAGTTGGACATGACTGAGCAACTGAACAACAACAAGAAAGGTCATTCTGACACTGTCCAAAACAGAAGGAAACATTTGCCATTCTCTTCATCATGGGTACTCAGGAGCAAAAGTTTTTTGCCTGCTGCTCCCAAGAACCTCCTATCTACTCTGTGAAAGGAACCTGCCACCAGCAGCCTGCAAAAGAACTTGTGACTCTCCCAAGTGACCTCAGAAGTTCTCTAATTGACCACCGAATTAGCTTAGGGGCTTCCATTGAATCTGTGGAAGAGAAAAGAGTTCTTTATTAAAGAGAGAGGTCTCTAACTGATACCACTATCCTACAAAGTTTATCAGTTAAATTAAATGATTTTTAAAATTATTTAATTTATATATATCAATAATTTTTAAATATTCAACAAATCTAAACTTGATATACAGTGCATGCATGCTTCGTACTAAGTTGCCTCGCTTGTGTCTAACTCTTTGCAACGCTATGGACTGTAGCCCACCAGGCTCCTCTGCCCATGGGATTCTCCAGGCAAGAATACTGGAATGGGTTGCCATTTCCTCCTCCAGGGGATCATCTCTACCCAGGGATTTGAACCCAAGTTTATTGTCTCCTGCATTGGTTCTTTACCACTAGTGTTACCTGGGAAGAATCGAAATAAACAACTAATTTGTTGGTCCAGATAATTAGAAAATTTAATTCAGAGAAAAACAAGAAAACAACACAAGAAAAAAAGTTATTTAAAAGGTCCAGGAGATCTAATAGATATTAGGTAGGAATTTTCAGAAAAAGAAAGGACGTTAACAAGGTAATAATAAGATATAATTTTCCCAAACTGGACAAAATACTGCTCATGGAAAGAATTCACAAAGTTTCTGACAGAACAGTGCAAAACACACACACACACACACACACACACACACACACACACACACACACACACTCCTAGACTTGTTCTGGTGAAGTTCCTGAATTCTAAGAGTAAGACAAACATCCCAGGAAGTCCTAGACAGTTACTTAAATGGAGAGATAGGGAATTCCCTGGTTGTCCAATGGTTAGGATTCCACGCTTCCACTACAGAGGGCACAGGTTCAATCCTTGGTTGAGGAACTAAGATCCTGAAAGCCTTGAGATGGGGCCTAAAAATAAATTTTTTTTAAAGGAGAATTAAGCTGGCACCAGACTTACTGCCGTCACTGAACATGGACATGAGAAAATGGCTACAGACCATTGACAGAGTGACACAAAAATATTATCCCCAGTAAAATTGTTCATGTGTTCCAATTACAAAATCTTTTTATTTTATCCAGAATTTAAGTTAACCACTCATGTATCATACCATAGGAAGTCCTGGAACTCTAACCCAACAAAAATTAAGACATCTCAAAATATAAGACAGAAAGGAGACAGACAGTGGCGAGCAAGCTCTGTTTGTATATGTTTTGAAAGTCATTGTGAAAGTGTTAGTTGTTCAGTTGTGTCAGATTCTTTGCAACCCCATGGACTGTAGCCAGCAGGCTCCTCTGTCCATGGGATTTCCCAGGCAAAAATGCTGGAAGAGGTTGCCATTTTCTTCTCCAGGGTATCTTCCAGACCCAGGGATTGAACCTGGGTCTTCTATAATGGCAGGCAGATTCTTTACCAACTGAGCCACGAGGGAATGTATAGACAGTCAAAACAAATGGGTTCATGTTGATGGTGAAACTGGAAATTTGTAACCTGTGTTCCTATTTTTTAAATCAGAGAGATATGTTCTCTGTCACTTCTCCCCTAAAACAAAAAGGGAAAGAAAAACATGGATTCCAGGAACTAACAACAATAAGAAAAAGTGTGACACCCTAGGAAGACTGAAGGCTGCCTCCAGCTGGTATGGAGTGTTTATAAGGTGCACAGGTGGCCACAGGTGGTGTGGAGCAGAAAGTGGCTGGAGGGGCCAAGGCTTAATAAACTGAAGGAAAGGTGAGCATGTGTGTGTGTGTGTGTGTGTGTGTGTGTGTGTGTGTGTGTGTGTGATTTTTGTTTCCTAACGGTAACCTTTGATATTTTTTAAGTATTTATTTATTTATTTATTTACTTATCTGATGCACTAGGTCTTAGTTATGGCTCTCAAGATCATCAATCTTCATTGCTGTATGCAGGATCTTTGATTGCGGCATGCTAACTCTTAGTTGCAGCATGTGGGATCTAACTCCCTGACCAGGGATTGAACCTGGGCCCCTGCACTGGGATAAGGAGTTTTAGTCTCTGGACCACCAGGGATCTCAAGTTCTCTCTTCTTTTTTTTCACTTTTTGGCTGCACCATGAGGCATGCTCAATCTTAGTTGCCCAACCAGGGATTGAATCCACACTCCATGCAGTGGAAGCACCGGAGGGTAACCTTGGAGTTTTAAAAACAATTTATTGAAGTATGATAGGTCTACCATGACTCAAAGAATCTGCCTGCAATGCAGAATCACCCAGGTTTGATCCCTGTGTTGGGAATATTCCCTGGAGAAGGGAATGGCTACTGACTCCAGTATTCTTACCTGGGAAATCCTGTGGACAGAGGAGCCTGGCAGGCTACCGTCCATGGGGTCATAAAGAGTCAGACATGACTGAGCGACTAATGCATCACTGAAAAGTGCACGTATCAGAAAGGTACAGCTCAGATCTTTTCCAACTGAACTCATGTGCGAAACCAGCATTCAACCTCTTAACCCCAGGCCTCCTTCCAGTCACTGCTCCCCAAACACTAATTTAGCCTGCTTTTGTATGTTCTACAGTACACATGGCGTGGCCAAAAATAAGTAAAATTAAATTTTAAAATCTCAGGTAAAGAAACAGGTTTAATGATCCAAAGGAAAAAGAGAATAAAAAATGACCTGACCAGTTTGGCCATGAGGGAATTCTGTTGAGAGCAGTTAAAGAGTTCTGGAGAGTCTGGGAACAATTCATGAAGGGGCACATAGATAACTGAGCAAACAGAACCAACAGAGGAAGGAGGAGGAGGAAGGTGAGGAGAAGCAGGAGGAAGAGGGAGAAGAGAAGCAAAAATTGGAAGAGAAAGAGGAAGAAGAAAAAAATCTGAAAGAGTCCAAGCAGATGGGTTGCTTGGCTGCTGAGTTCAAAAATTAGTTCAGAGTATGTAATCACCATAAGGGGCTACCCTGGTGTCTCAGACAGTGGGTTCGATCCCTGGGTCAGGAAGATTCCTCTGGAGAAGGGAATGGCAACCCACTCCAGTATTCTTGTCTGGAGAATTCCATGGACAGAGGAGCCTGGAAGGCTACAATCCATGGGGTTGCAAAGAGTCGGACACAACTGAGTGACTAACCCTTTCACTTTTTTCACTTTCAATCACCATGAACCACCATGCTCAGTAATGGAGCATACTTACAAAGGCCTAATGAAATATAACCCCTATAAATTGAATAAAAATGATAGTCCCATTCTGCAGGAAGTAGAGGGGAGAGAAAAATGTGTAGGTGTTATATCTGTGTGTTTCATCATAGTAATTCAACTGATGATGTCTCAAGATATTGAAGAATAGACATTTGGGGTTTGTTCCCTGGTGGCTCAGCTGGTAAAGAATCCGCCTGCAATGTGGGAGACTTGGGTTCGATTCCTGGGGTGGGAAGATCCCCTGTAGAAGGGAATGGCTACCCACTTCAGTATTCTGGCCTGGAGAATTCCATGAACTGCATAGTCCATGGGGTCGCAAAGAGTCAGACATGACTGAACAACTTTCATTTTCACATTACATGTTGGTAAATACCAGATGAATGTCTGAGAGTGGAATGCAGGTTGGGGGGAGTTAGGAAGCAGAGAAGACTGCTTGGCTTTCCAAGTCTTATAGTACAATATGTCTTTTTTGGATTTGGCTGTTCACCCTGACATAGGCCATCCTGACTTGACATGGTTTTGCAGATGAATGTGACAGCCCCAGCTTAGGCTGGTCTGGGGAACGACAGGGATGCCTGACCCTGACCATCCAGAGCCACCGACACAACAGACAAGCAGATATAATCTCCTTTCCCGGACACACCCATAACATGGAGCAGTATCCCACAAACAAGTGTGGTCTGTGCAGATACCCAGGGCCACAGACGAAACAGAAAGAGCATTGTAACAGCTAAGGTCAAGGTTAACCATAGACTACCACCTTCATTCTCTCCTTCACTCATTTTCCATAAACCTTCCACGGTGAGTCTCTTGTTGGGTATGAATTTAAAACTGTAACCGCAGATGTCTAAGCAATGTAACTCTATTTTCTTGCATTTGCACAGGTTAGGGTGGATTAAGTCGTGGAAATAGGTGGGTCTTACATAACATAGAACAACATAGTAGTTTATTTTCTGCTCCCATCATGGGATGCGGTAGGGTGGTAGTAATCTTAGAGCGGTAATCTTAGGGTGGTAGTCCCTAAGATTCATGGACTGAGGCAGATGGGAGCTCTTCCATCTCTATAACATGTGACCTTCAAATCACCATGGGTATCATTTGCCCAATCAGCTAGAGGAGGAAGAAAAAGGTAGAGTGCCTGTGCGGGAGATGGGTTAAGGCCAGGGTTACTTGTAGCACACATCACTTGTGATCACATTCCATGAAGCCAAAGACAATCTCATGGCCACACTGGGGAACCTAGGAAATGTAACTGAGTCATGCTCCCAAGAAGAAAAGGAGATGGGTATGGAGAAAGAGTTAGTGGTCTTTCCCCTAGCTATTCAATTTATTTCTACTGACAATTCCCATTCCCCTTGACTGTGGAAACTTAATTCCACTAAGCCTAAGGTTTCTGGGTGTGCATTTGGGGTTGTCTGTGAAGCTAGGGCCCCAGAAGAAACCCCTGAGTGTTGTCGATGGGATCATCCTTGATCTCTATTTTCATTCATTCTGGATGGAGACTGTGTTGTCCCTGGTTTCCCTCTGACAGTCATTGTCATTCAGGCACTTGGCATTCTGTAAGCCTCCACCTCCTCCTCACCAAGCTGGGATGTGAGATATTCTACTTGGCTGTCAGAGACCATTTCTTCCTAGACCTCCACACCATACAGCCTATTTTCTTTGATATCTTAAAGCCTCTGTGGGATTTGTATGTGAAGTGGGAATATAGGTATTAACCAGGGTCTTTGACACCCTGCCCCTTCCTGAGATGCAAGTTATCAGGGGCCTTCTGATGGATATACTGGCATCTAGTCTTTCTCTACTTCCCTATTCCATAAATAGGCAGCCATTTCCATTTCAGGATTGGGGGAGAGGCAGTCCTGATCAGCTCTGCTGGAAATTCAATTATTTCGTTCTTGAGGTCTTTCTTTCCTAAGAGTTTGGCTTTTAAATCTCAAAAGTTGGAGGAGGTTTCTATTTTTCCCTCCCTTCTCTGAGACACTGGAAGCCTGGAATTCCAGTTTGAATGAACCTAGAGAACATTAATTCAAATTTCTAAATATCATTCTATATTGGCAATTATTATATCTATTTTACAAAGAAATCAGTTTTCAGAAAATTATCTTGTTCAAGGATATACAGTTTTTAAAGTGTCAGAAGTGGGATGTAGACTTACATCCACCAGATTTCTATGTCTCTGTGCTTCACCATTAGGTCATTCTGATTTTCACCTGATTTGGGAAACACATAGCCCCTAGAGAAACACAGACAATGACTCAGAAACACACACACGTACACACAGGAGAAGCTGGAACATACCCTTCGATTTTATTGGTTTAAATAAATATTTTCCTGAAAGAGCAGCCCAGTATCAAGGAGCTTAAGGCATCTAGAGCATCAAAGTGAAGATCCCCAAGATGGTAACAACAGAGCTGGAGGCCAAGAGCATAAAGTAAAGTTTTCCTGGGCTAGTGGGTTGCTTGCATGTTGAGCTCCTTGGCTGGTAGGTTTTCTGGCTAGGGAATATCCAGCTGTTGGTTTCTTGCATGGTGGCTGATTTGGCTGGTCAGTGTTTTGGTGAGCTGGTCTTGCTGGGGTGGGTGAACCAGTTGGCTATTGGGCCTGAACTTCAGACAAATAGTACTAAGAAATAAATGATGCCTAAACCGATGAGTATGGCGAATACATCCAGCCAACCAGTTCGGCCCGAGTTGATATAAGCTTCTTCCCATTGGCTTTTCTTGTTGGCCTCTTTGGTCTGTAGGAATGGGAGCTTTAGATTTGGGTTTCTGAGTCCAACCTTGTCAAACCCTGGGTAATGGCTAGACATCTCTCCGGTCAGGAGAGAAAACCCCTCCCCATATCCCAGGACAGGAGCAGATGCAATGGGGACAGCAAGAGTGCACCGTTGAGGACAGCAAGGGGGCGGGTACAGCACAGGATGGGCCCAGGCACTGGTTTACCTTTCCGCTGAATACGAGTGCTGGTATTCCTAGGGGAGGGAATAAAATTAAGGCCACGACGGTCAAACACGTGTACTCCGGGGCATAAAATAACAATTCATCTTTCGTCTGTTTAACCTCTGGTGCTGCGGCATCTGGAGCCCCGGGTGGCGCGCCTGGGGCCCCGGGTGGCGCGCCTGGGGCCCCGGGTGGCTCCCCTGGGGCCGGGGCCGGCGCGCCTGGGGCGGGGGGCGGCGCGCCTGGGGCGGGGGGCGGCGCGCCGGCGTCGGCGGGTATCGGGGTCATGATTTTTCTACCCTAAAAGACTCCAAGTATCTTCAAAACAGAGCCAAACCCACTACACCTCCCCTTGTTGTATCCAGAATCCCAATACTCAGACCCCAGACCATCAAGGGCCAGTACTTCACAATGGAGAAATCAGAGCAGGTCCTGATTGGCTGCCCGTGTGAGGGGGCGTGGTCCCGCTTTACTCAGTTCCTCCAGGGTTCAAGAGGGTGGCTGCGTACTGAGGTGCTTCAGTCGTGTCCGACTCTTTGCGACCCTGGACTGTAGCCTCCCAGGTTTCTTTCACTTTTCACAGGGTGCTCCATCCTCGGTCAGGACACTGACTCCGCCCACCCTGATAGGCATAAATTGCAAGCCGTAAGGTTGGCTTCCGGCTCCTGCTTCCTGCAGATCCCTATCTGCATTCAGGGCTGGAGCGAGTACCAGGGACCCCACCCAAGAGCTGTGGGAGTGAAGAAGTAGACAAACCTCGTAAGAAAACTAGGCGGGGGCCTTCCCTTGGTGGTTCAGTGGTTAAGACTTCCCGGCCTGGGTTTGATCCCTGGTCAGGGAACTAGATCCCATATGCCACAACTGAAGGTCTTTTTTGAGTTTAATGCCATCAAATACATATTGATGGAGTGATGGAAATAAGAAATCGCCATTGTGATAGGCAGAATCTAAGATGACTCCAAGATTCCTGCTCTCTGGTGCATATACCTGCTCCCAGTTGTCATTAAGCATCAATTTGTGTGCTGCTGTAACTAAAATCCCCAATCAGTTAATGGTAAAATAGGGAGAATATCTTCAAAGGGTCTAACCTTATCAGATGAGTTCCTAAAAAGGACTGGATTTTACTGGCAAAGATTCCAGGCAGGAGGCAGCTTAGAGGCAAGGAAGACTCCCCAGCTAGCTTTAACTCAGAAAGGATCACGTGGCAAGAAATGCAGGCAACCTTTAATTCAGAGTGGCCCCCAGCTGAAAGCCAGAAGGGAAATGGGGATTTTAGTTTTACAACAAATAAGGATCTGAATCCTGCTGTAACCATGATTCATTTGGAAGCGTGTCCTAGTTCCAAATGAGAATGCAGGCCAACACCTTAATTTTAACCTTGTGAAATGGTGAGCAGAGAACGCAGCCATTCTGACCTGCACAGAACTCTAAGTTAACAAACTTAACTTTGTGGAAATTTCTTATGCATCATTAGAAAACTGACAATCATTCAAACACCATAGTAACTACTAACTCAGGTGAGAACCATCAATGGAAGCTAATGCCACTGGGTTTTAGCTGATATTAATAGTTCCCTTGGTTTTAGAGGAAAGTGAAAGTGTTAGTCACTCAGTTGTGTTCAACTCTTTGTGACCCCACTGACTGTAGCCCACCAGTCACCTATATCCATGGGATTCTCCAGGCAAGAATACTCGAATGGGTAGCCATTCCCCTCTCCAGGGGATCTTTCCAATGCAGGGACTGTACCCAGGTCTCTGCATTGCAGGCCGTTTCTTTCTCATCTGAGCAACAAGGGAAGAGGGTGTGATTCCAGCACTGGCATGAACCTGTGTGCCTTTCTTCTTTCTGGTTAAAGAACTCTTAGAAGGATAACAAGGACAATCTCAAAAGAATAAGCAGCTGCAGGAAAGCAGATTCTGTTCCACACCATGAGTTGGCCTCATCCAAGTTTATATCTAACCCCAGAAAATTGAACAAACTTTAAGACACTCAGACTGCAACATTATTACCATGTCCTATGACTGTGATTTTTAACTTCAGTGTTCAGTTTTGATAAGACATCTAACTTATTTCAAGTGTCTTAACAATACTTATTTCCTTTTTTTTCATTTATTTTTATTAGTTGGAGGCTAATTACAGTATTGTAGTGGTTTTTGCCATACATTGACATGAATCAGCCATGGATTTACATGTGTTCCCCATCCTGAACCTCCCTCCCACCTCCCTCCCTATTCCCATCCCTAATTTCAAGTGACTTCACAATCGTTGAACTGATATTCTTTATTTCCTGAATGAGAGATGTGCTTTTGAATTTTCAGCTCAGAAGGAGAACTGTACGCATGGTTTCTCTTTTCTCACAAATATGTGAATTAAGAAGAGAAAACTAGTTCTCTCCCACCGAAGAAATACTCCCTAAGAACCCTCGAGAGACCTAGATTTCTTACTGAAATGAAGAGTTTGGGAATCTGAGTCTCACTGAAATCAAGAGTACACTGAATCTCCTATTTTTTTAATAAAATATTTTTATGGAAGTGCATAAGCATGCCTAACCATACATGTATACCAATACACTTTCACACACAGCATACTCATGGAACCTGCACCTGAAAACAAGGCCCAGACCAAAAGACCCCCCCCCCCATGGCCTCTCCCAGTTACTTCTCCACAGATGAGAACCTATACCCTGATTTCCTCTCCC
The DNA here is from genome assembly GCF_963930625.1 of Muntiacus reevesi. Lineage (NCBI taxonomy): Eukaryota > Metazoa > Chordata > Mammalia > Artiodactyla > Cervidae > Muntiacus > Muntiacus reevesi. Next base: position 258,206,321 of record NC_089250.1, read on the forward strand.
TCTTTTTAATAACTGCTTTGGGGTCATATCAGGAATTACAAACTTTACTATGGGGACCCTCTAGTTGGATATAAAGATGATTTCCATCTGTTGGCCGCCACAAAGAATCCTGCCAAGAACACCCATGGGCATGCTTCTCTGTGCAAGTGAGCAAGTACCACTTGACAATGGGTCCAAGAAGTGGGATGGCAGGGCCAACGTATAAGGACTCTGTGGTCATCATGCGATGATGACTTCTGCAAGGGCTTCACTAGGTCACACTTCCAATTCCAGCGTGTGAAAGGATTCTTTGTCTTCTTGTCAGCACACAATGTGCTGGGTGGGTGAGAAGGTATACAATAGCTCTGTATTGCTTTAATTTAGATTTCTATGATGAATAGGGGGGCTTCCCAGGTGGCTCAGTGGTAAAGAATCCACCTGCAATGCAGGAGATGCATGTTCAATCCTTGGGTCGAGAAAATCCCATAGAAAAGGAAATGACAACCCACTCCAGTACTCTTGCCTGGGGAAATCCCATGGACAGAGGAACCTAGCGGGCTACAGTCCACAGAGTTGCATAAGAGTTGGACACAACTCAGTGACTAAAAGAAGAAGAAAGAGATGAGTAGGGAGTTTGATCATTACAATGGATGGAGTTGTGTCCCACAAAATTGATATGTTGAAACCCTAACCCCTAGTGTGATTATATTTAGAGATAGGAATTTTAGGACATAATTAGGACTAGATGAGGTCATGAGGGTGGGGTAATCCCAGTGGGATTAGTGCCCTTATAAGAAGAGACTGAGAGCTTGCTTCCTTTCTGTCTACCATATGAGGACAGAGTGAGACGGTGGCTGTTATCTCTGCAACTAGAGAAAGCCCACGCAGCAATGAAGACCCAGCATGGCCAAAAATAAATAAATAAAAATTGTTTTCAAAAACAAAGGTTTAAAAAAGAGAAATGAACTTCATACATGCATCAGCTTGGGTGAATCTCTAAGGCATTATGCCAAGTGACAAAAAGCCAGTCTCAAAGGTTCAGTTCAGTTAAGTTCAGGCACTCAGATGTGTCCAACTCTTTGTGACCCCCATGGACTGCAGCACGCCAGGCCTCCCTGTCCATCACCAACTCCCAGAGTTTACTCAAACTCATGTCCATTGAGTCGGTGATGCCATCCAACCATCTCATCCTCTGTTGTCCCCTTCTCCTACTGCCTTCAATCTTTCCCAGCATCAGGGTCTTTTCCAATGAGTCAGCTCTTCACATCAGGTGGCCAAAGTATTGGAGTTTCAGCTTCAGCATCAGTCCTTCCAATGAATTTTCAGGACTGACTTCCTTTAGGATGTATCTCCTTGCTGTCCAAGGGACTCTCAAGAGTCTTCTCCAACACCACAGTTCAAAAGCATCAATTCTTTGGCGCTCAGCTTTCTTTATGGTCCAACTCTCACACTCATACATGACTACTGGAAAAACCATAGCTTTGACTAGATGGACTTTTGTTGGCAAAGTAATGTCTCTGCCTTTTAATAAGCTGTCTAGGTTGGTCATAACTTTTCTTTCAAGGAGTAAGCGTCTCTTAATTTCATGGCTGCAGTCACCATCTGCAGTGATTTTAAAGCTCCCCAAAATAAAGTCTGTCACTGTTTCCGCTGTTTTCCCAGCCATGAAGTGATGGGACCAGATGCCATTCTTAGTTTTCTGAATGTTGAGCTTTAAGTCAACTTTTTCACTCTCCTCTTTCACTTTCATCAAGAGGCTCTTTAGTTCTTCTTCTATTTCTGCTATAAGGGTGGTGTCATCTGCATATCTGAGGTTATTGATATTTCTCCTGGCAATTTTGATTCCAGCTTGTGCTTCATACAACCCAGCATTTCTCATGATGTACTCTGTATATAAGTTAAACAAGCAGGGTGACAATATACAGTCTTGACGTACTCCTTTCCCAATTTGGAACCAGTCTGTTGTTCCATGTCTAGTTCTAACTGTTGCTTCTTGACCTGCATGCAGATTTCTCAGAAGGCAGGTCAGGTGGTCTGGTATTCCCATCTCTTGAAGAATTTTCCACAGTTTGTGGTGATCCACACAGTCAAAGACTTTGGCATAGTCAATAAAACAGAAAGAGGTGTTTTTCTGGAACTCTCCTGCTTTTTTGATGATCCAACGGATGTTGGCAATTTGATCTCTGGTTCCTCTGCCTTTTCTAAATCCTCACTTGAACATCTGGAAGTTCACGGTTCATGTACTGTTTAAGCCTGGCTTGAAGAATTTTGAGCATTACTTTGCTAGTGTGTGAGATGAGTGCAACTGTGTGGTAGTTTGTGCATTCTTTGGCATTGCCTTTCTTTGGAACTGAAATGAAAACTAACCTTTTCCAGTCCTGTTGCCACTGCTGAGTTTTCCAAATTTCCTGGCATATTGAATGCAGCACTTTCACAGCATCATCTTTCAGGATTTGCAGAAGTTCAGCTGGAATTCCATCACCTCCACTAGCTTTGTTCATAGTGATGCTTCCTAAGGCCCACTTGACTTCGAATTCCAGGATGTCTGGCTCTACGTGAGTGATTACACCATCATGGCTATCTAGGTTGTGAAGATCTTTTTTGTGTAGTTCTTCTCTGCATTCTTGCCACCTGTTCTTAAAATCTTCTGCTTCTGTTAGGTCCATACTGTTTCTGTCCTTTATTGAGCCCATCTTTGCATGAAATGTTCCCTTGGTATCTCTAATTTTCTTGAAGAGATCTCCAGTCTTCCCCATTCTATTGTTTTCCTCTATATCTTTGCATTGATCATTGAGGAAGGCTTTCTTATCTCTCCTTGCTATTCTTTGGAACTCTGCATTCAAATGGGAATATCTTTCCTTTGCTCCTTTGCCTTTCACCTCTCTTCTTTTCTCAGCTATTTGTAAGGCCTCCTCAGACAGTCATTTTGCCTTTTTGCATTTGTTTTTCTTGGGATGGTCTCGATCACTGCCTCCTAGACAATGTCATAGATGGACAACCTCCATCCATAGTTCTTCAGGTACTCTGTCCGTCAGAACTAATCCCTTGAATCTATTTGTCACTTCCACTGTATAATTGTAAGGGATTTGATTTAGGTCATACCTGAATGGTCAAGTGGTTTTCCCTACTTTCTTCAATTTAAGTCTGAATTTGGCAATAAGGAGTTCATGATCTGAGCCACAGTCAGCTCCCAGTCTTGTTTTTGCTGACTGTATAGAGCTTCTCCATCTTTGGCTGCAAAGAATATGTCAGTCTGTTTTTGGTGTTGACATCTGGTGATGTCCATGTGTAGAGTCTTCTCTTGTGTTGTTGGAAGAGGGTATTTTCTATGACCGGTGCGTTCTTTTGGCAAAACTCTGTTAGCCTTTGCCCTGCTTCATTCTGTAGTCCAAGGCCAAATTTGCCTGTTACTCCAGGTATTTCTTGACATCCTACTTTTGCATTCCAGTCCCCTATAATGAAAGGACATCTTTTTTGGGTGTTAGTTCTAGAAGGTCTCATAGGTCTTCATAGCACTATTCAGCTTCAGCTTCTTCAGCATTATTGATCAGGGCATAGACTAATAAAAGATTAACACTGTGTGATTCCCTTGACAGGGTCCTCTCACAAAGACAAAACTATATTGTCAGGTCAGTGGTGGCCAAGGGCAGAGGAAGGGGAGGATGACTGTGAAGGGAGAGCACAAGGGAGATATTTTGGGGGTGATGAATCCTGATTCTGATGGTCGTTAAATCCACATCTAGGTGTATAAATGTCATTGAACTGTATACTAAGTCAGCTTTACTGCATGCTAATTTGAAAATTCAATCAAAGTGATAATGTCATTACACACTCATAGCTAAAATTTAAAAACCTGTTTGGAGTCAGGTATTTGGATAATGTCCTTTAATTTGTACTTCAGGTTGGTCTAATGTTTTCATCACACTTAGATGGAGATTATAGGTTTGAGGAAGAACATCCAGAGGTGAGTGTACCCTTCATCACATATTATCAAAGATCATCGTATTAACATGATTTGTCACAAATAATGTTAACCTTGATCATCTAGCCAAGGTAATGCTGACTTTTCCTGGGGAGGACTCTGAACTTTACAGACCCAAGTTGGCTGGGAGGGGGGAAGAATAGGTCCCCAGCTTAGCCCAAGGGCAGAAAACAGACAGGTCACAGCCAGTCACGCCTCATCTCAGAGAATACTCCTGTAAAGGTTGGAAATGAGAGGGCACCTCTCTGTGGCCTGCTCTGCTTGCCCTCACACCCAGTGTCTGCCTTAGGAGGATCTGAGGTTCCTGGAAAATCAAGAACCTGCTGCTCCCCACTCTCCATTCTGCACAGGGCAGCCAGAGTTTCTCCACAACCTAAATCATGTGACACCTGTCTCAGGTTGACATCCTCCCATAGGTTCCCGTGGTTCACAGGATGAAATCCCAATCTCGCACTCCGATGTCCAAGCCCTGATTGATCTGCTTCTGCCCCACCCCCCTCACACTCTCCCCTCAGGTCCCCCCCAACTCCAGCCACTCAAAACTCACTCCCAACTCAGGACCTTTGCACTTGCTGTTCCCCTGCCTGGAGCCCTTTCATTTCCCATAGATCTCTTCATGGCTATCTCACCCAGCCAATCTCAGCTCAGGTGGCCCCTCTGCTGAGAACTCTCTCTTTTTCCACTTGTCCTCAGTGCCTCTCTATTTATTCCCCTCACAGTCATCGGTCCACCCTGAAGCCACCTTGTTTATTTGGCTGTTGATCTCCATCTCCCCTGTGAATTGTGAACTCCAGGAGAGCCACAGTCCTGTCTCCCTTGGCCACCACTTGTTCCCTGGGGGCTGAACATGGGGCCTGGCACACAGTAAGCTCCTAAATTCAAATGCAATCAATGGGGACTTCCCTGGTGGTCCATTGGTTGAGAATCTGCCTTTCAATGCAGGGGATGCAGGTTTGATCCCTGGTAGGGGAACTAATGGGGCTTTCCAGGGTGGCTCAGTGGTAAAGAATCTGTCTGCCAATATAGGAGATGTGGGTTCGATCCCTGGGTGGGGGGGATGCCCTGAAGAAGGAAATGGCAACCCACTCTAGTATTCTTGCCTGGGAGACCCCATGGACAGAGGAGCCTGGCACGCTACAGTCCTTGGGGTCACAAAGAATCAGACAGGGCTGAGCGACTAAACAACAACAAAAAAGGGGAACTAATACCCCACATGCCTCATAGCTACTAAACCCCAGAACCACAGCTACTGAGCCTGCGTGCCACAACTAGAGAGCTATGTTTCGCAAGGATAGATCCTACATGACTCAGTGGAGTTCCCACGCGATGCAACTAAGATCTGATGCAGCCAAAATAAATTAATACTTTTTAAAGACCCACAAATATGTTCAATGGATTAATAAATCCTGCCTTTCACATGCCTGGAACCAATCAGAGGCTCAGTCAGGAATATACTTGTGACTTAGACTCACATTTTCTATATGTTGAACCAGTTAGGAGTTCCAACTGGAGGATAAATGCCAATAACTGAAATCCCACTCAATTCATTGAGAAGTTTCCTGGGTGACAGAACCCAATATTCCTCTAATAGAGCAGAAATCTGGACTAAACATTTGGGACTCTGCCCTTTATATTTCAATCGAAGTCAATATCAGTGATTAGAGCCCGCCCTGATGGCATCACACCCTGAGGTATTCTCCAGTCCTGAGGAATTGGAGGCATGGCCCTTTGGCCTTAATGAGGTAAGCGGAGTGCTATCTAGAAAGAGTGCAGTAAGTTAAGGGGTTGAGCTAGTAGGATCCAGTTTGGACAGAGAAGGGGTTAAGAGGGAAGGGAATTGGTTAGGGAATGTAGAAAAAAAGACTGGCAGGGGACCAGGCTCAAGTTAAGGGAGGACCTGCACAGGGGAATGGAGAGGATTAAAGGGGGAAAACGAGAGTTGTTAGGGTGAAATGCTGCAGGTTTCATGGGAAGGTCATGAGGGGGACAGAGAGAGTAGTGAAGGATGGGGTATTTCAAGGAGATAGATGTCTTTATAGCTGCAAAGTCTAGAGGTCATCAGGGAACAATAAAGCATTCTGGAGGGCAGGGATAAGTTAAAATTCACAAGGGGCAGAAACAGTGTTATGGAGGACATGGATAGGGTCACTGGATCTTGGGAAGAATTGTGGGGGATGATAAGGGGAAATCAAGAAGGGAGAGAAATCAGGCAGCTCTACCTGAACTATATCAAGAGAAGACACTGAGGCAGCATATTGGGGGCAGTGGGGTGATGTGGGGGGCCACTGTGCCCGCATCAACACCTGCAGGGTGGGAGGGAGTTGTTTACAGTGCAAGTACTGCACCAGTTCTCAGCAACACCTGTGTGTCCAGTGGTTAGGTACCAGAGCAGGCATCTGTGGTGACCAAAGCCAGTGGTATGCACACCCATGTATTTGGCAGGCTAGCTGCAGGTGCCTGTGTAGTGGCAGGTATCAGATTGAGACACACACTTGGGGCAGGGGCGAACCATCAGCATTGGCATTTTTAGATATAAGCCTGCAAACCATATGCAGAGACACAAACAAGTTTGAAAATTTTAGTGAAGAAACTGGAAACTATTTGAAGTGAAAGAGATTGGAGAAAATCAAACAAATTCTAGAATTGAGAAATATCAGGAATTGTTCTGCCTGTGCTTTATTGACTATGCCAAAGCCTTTGACTGTGTGGATCAGCACAAATGGTGGGGAATTCTTCAAGAGATGGGAATACCAGACCACCTGACCTGCCTCCTGAAAAATCTGTATGCAGGTCAAGAAGCAAGAGTTAGAACTAGACATGGAACAACAGACTGGTTCCAAATAGGAAAAGGAGTACGTCAAGGCTGTATATTGTCATCCTGCTTATTTAACTTATATACAGAGTATATAATGAGAAATGCTGGACTGGATGAAGCACAAGCTGGAATCAAGGTTGCCAGGAGAAATACCAATAACCTCAGATATGCAGATGACACCACCCTTATGGCAGAAATAGAAGAAGAACTAAAGAGCCTCTTGATGAAAGTGAAAGAGGAGAGTGAAAAAGTTGACTTAAAACTCAACATTCAGAAAACTAAGAATGGCATCTGGTCCCACCACTTCATGGCAAATTGATGGGGAAACAGTGACAGACTTTATTTTGGGGGGCTCCAAAATCACTGCAGATGGTGACTGCAGCCATGAAATTAAAAGACACTTACTCCTTGGAAGAAAAGTTATGACCAACCTAGACAGCTTATTAAAAAGCAGAGACACTACTTTGCCAACATAGGTCCATCTAGTCAAAGCTATGGTTTTTCCAGTAGTCATGTATGAATGTGAGAGTTGGACCATAAAGAAAGCTGAGCGCCAAAGAATTGATGCTTTTGAACTGTGGTGTTGGAGAAGACTCTTGAGAGTCCCTTGGACAGCAAGGAGATCCATCCTAAAGGAAGTCAGTCCTGAATATTCATTGGAAGGACTGATGCTGAAGCTGAAACTCCAATACTTTGGCCACCTGATGTGAAGAGCTGACTCTGGAAAAGACCCTGATGCTGGGAAAGATTGAAGGCAGTAGGAGAAGGGGACGACAGAGGATGAGATGGTTGGATGGCATCACCGACTCAATGGACATGAGTTTGAGTAAACTCTGGGAGTTGGTGATGGACAGGGAGGCCTGGCGTGCTGCAGTCCATGGGGTCACAAAGAGTCAGACATGACTAAATGACTGAACTGAATTGGGAATTGTTATGAATTCCCAGCATCCCATTGTTATGAATTCTCATCCCATGGATGAGATCAACAGGAAATTAGACATAGACAAAGAGAGAAGTGGTGAGCAGAAGACAGGTCAGGAAAAAACTAAATAGACCATAGTATAGAGGGGAAAGAAAAGGAAGAGATTGTGTGCCAGGGCTGATTCTAGGCACACTATCAGCTGCAGGGCTTCTGGCTCCTGGCAAGCACTTGTGGCTGCCAGGTCTTGCCCCAAGTGCATGGCAGTGCATGAGCCAGCAGCATGAACTGACTTGGCTGGAGGGGCTGCCACAGGGGATCACAGACATGCAGGCCAGTGAGAAGAGAGGGTTCAGGGGACTGGGCTGACAAGCAGCTGTGGGAGCCCTGGCTCTCCATGTGCATTCCTGTGGCCGTAGCACCTCACAACAGGCAAACAGTTTCTCCATTCTTGAAGAATATTTTTGCTGTGCTTGATTTTTTTTTTTTTTTTTTTGCTGGCAGTTGATGGATTTCAGACATTGAAGATATCATTCTAACCATCTTCTAAGCTTTGTTTCCTTGCTGTTTAAAAATCAGCCATCAATCTGTCATTTCACTGAAGGAACCTTTTTTAACATTTTCTCTTTGCCTTGGTTTTCTGCAATTCTCCTAAAATATAACTAGGGGTGGATTGTAATTATTCTGTTTGGGGTTCATCAGACTTCCTGTGTCAGTCCTCAGTCTGATGTCAGTCATCAGGTCTGGAAAACTCCTTGTCATTATGTCTTCAAATGTATCCTATATGCCATTCTCTTCTCTTCTTTCTGGGATTCTAGCCATATGTACGACAGACCCTCTTCCTTTTTTCCCCCTCCATTCAGTTCAGTTCAGTTCACTTTAGTTGTTCAGTCGTGTCCGACTCTTTGTGACCCCATGAATTACAGCACACCAGGCCTCCCTGTCCATCACCAACTCCCGGAGTTCACCCAAACTCAAGTCCATCCAGTCGGTGATGTCATCCAGCCATCTCATCCTCTGTCGTCCCCTTCTCCTCTTGCCCCCAATCCCTCCCAGCATCAGGGTCTTTTCCAATGAGTCAACTCTTCCAATGAGGTAGTCAAAGTATTGGAGTTTCAGCTTCAGCATCAGTCTTTCCAGTGAACACCCAGGACTGCTCTCCTTTAGGATGGACTGGTTGGATCTCCTTGCAGTCCAAGGGACTCTCAAGTCTTCTCCAACACCACAGTTCAAAAGCATCAATTCTTCAGTGCTCAGCTTTCTTCACAGTCCAACTCTCACATCCATACATGACCACTGGAAAAACCACAGCCTTGACTAGACAGACCTTTGTTGGCAAAGTAATGTCTTTGCTTTTTAGTATGCTGTCTAGGTTAGTCATAACTTTCCTTCCAAGGAGTAAGCATCTTTTAATTTCATGGCTGTAGTCACCATCTGCAGTGATTTTGGAGCCCCCCAAAACTAAAGTCTGACACTGTTTCCACTGTTTCCCCATCTATTTGCCATGAAGTGATGGGACCAGATGCCATGATCTTAGTTTTCTAAATGTTGAGCTTTAAGCCAACTTTTTCACTCTCCTCTTTCACTTTCATCAAGAGGCTTTTTAGTTCCTCTTCACTTTCTGCCATAAGGGTGGTGTCATCTGCATGTCTGAGGTTATTGATATTTCTCCCGGCAATCTTGATTCCAGCTTGTGCTTCTTCCAGCCCAGCGTTTCTCATGATGTACTCTGCATATAAGTTAAATAAGCAGGGTGACAATATACAGCCTTGACATACTCCTTTCCTGATTTGGAACCAGTGTGGTTCCATGACCAGTTCTAACTGTTGCTTCCTGATCTGCATACACGTTTTTCAAGAGGCAGGTCATGTGGTCTGGTATTGCCATCTCTTTCAGAATCTTCCACAGTTTATTGTGATCCCCACAGTAAAAAGCTTTAGCATAGTCAATAAAGCAGAAATAGATGTTTTTCTGGAACTCTTTTGCTTTTTCGATTGTTGTTGTCATTGTTCAGCCACTAAGTCATGTCCGCATGACTTTGCAACCCTGTGGACTGCAGCACACCAGGTTCCTCATCTCCAGGAGTTTGCTCAAATTCTTGTCCATTGAGTCAGTGATTCTATCTAATCATTTCATCCTTTGCCACTCTCTTCTCCTTTGGCCTTCAGTCTTTCCCAGCACCAGGGTCTTTTCCAATGAGTCAGTTCTTCGGATCAGATGACCAAAGTATTGAAGCTTCAGCATCAGTCCTTCCAATTAATATTCAGGGTTGATTTCCTTTCAGATTGACTAGTTTGATCTCTGTGCAGTCCAAGAGACTCTCGAGAATCTTCTCCAGCACCAAAGTTGAAAGCATCAATTTTTTGGCACTCGGCCTTCTTTGTGGTCCAACATGTGAAAGCAACCCAGTGTCCATCAATAGATAGATGAATAGAGAAGATGTGGTATTATATACACACACACATGGCTGAGTGGTATTCCACTGTGTGTGTGTGTGTGTGTGTGTGTGCATGTGCACGCATGCTGAGTGGTATTCCATTGTGTGTGTGTGTGCACACACACACATACTGGGTTGTGTCCAACTATTTGCAACCTCATGGCCTATAGCCCACCAAGATCCTTTGTCCATGGAATTCCCCCAGGCAAGAATAATACTGGAGTGGGTTGTCATTTCCTTCAAATATATATAGCGAGACAATAGAATACCACTCAGCCCTAAAAAAGAATGAAATTTTGACACTTGCAACAGCATGGATGGACTTGGAGGGTATTACACCTAGTGAAGTAAGTCAGACAAAAAAAGAAAAGTGTATGTCATCACTTATATGTGGAATCTAAACAACTGAATGGTTATAATAAACCAGACTCACAGATACAGTAAACAAAGCAGTGGTGGTTACCAGAGGGAAGAGGAGGGGCAAGAAGGGAGAATTAAGAGGTACAAACTACTAGGTATAAAATTAGGAAAATTTTCAGGGATATATTTATAGCACAGAGAATATAGTCAATATTTTATAACTTTACATGGAGTATAAGCTATAAAAATTTTGAATCAGTATGTTGTGCACCCAAAACTGATATAATATTGTAAGTCAACTATATTTCAATTTTAAAAGATAAAGGAAAAAATCCTATCTGAATTCATTTATATTATAATGAAGCTAGTTATCAGTTGAGGTGATTCAACACGTTGAGGCTTACAGTAAGTCTTCTTACTCATAAACATGGTATTTCATACAGGACTTACAGAACTTTAGCTTTATTATAAATGGACTTTTCTTTCTATTGTATAATCTAACTTGTTATTGGGGTAGGAGAAAGGAATTGAGTTTTTAATGTTGACATTTTGGCTATCTTACTGAACTTTTTGGTGTATAACCCATCATTTAAGAAGCTTGAATTTTCTATGTAAAATTTGAATTTTTTAAAACAATTTTATACTTCATTTTATATTTTTTATTTTAGTTCTTTGGCTAACCTATCTGGTACAATATGAAGCATAAGCAAGCATCCTAATTGCATTTTTATTTTTGCATGAAATTGTTCTAATGTTTTACCAGTCACATAACTAGATTTCTAATAAAAATTCCATCTGTTCAAAACATTTTCTTCTAATCTCAGCTTGCCAAGATTTTTTAAATTAAAAATTTGTTGATTATATCAAACATTTTCCAGCACTGATTAAAATTTAATTCAGCACATTAACAAAATTATAAACCATCCTTGTACTCCTGAAAAAACCTGATTGGTTCACTATCCATTGCAGTTGACCCTTGAACAAGGAGGAAGTTAATCTAAGTATGACTTAAGAGTCAGTCCTCCATATCTGCAGTTCCTCCAATTTGCAGATTCAACCAAACATGAACCATGTAGTACTGTAGTACTTACTATTGAAAAATACCTGCATATCAATGGAGCTGCACAGTTCAAACTCATGTTGTTCAAGTGTAAATTATATTCTTTTAATGCATAGTGGATATCATTTACTTATATCTCATTTTGTGCCTCTATTTGTAAATGAATTTATTACTTTCCATTTTGGGGCCAATCTCTCAAGTTTGCACTGGGGCTGTGCTGGCAATATCACATAGGCTGAAGAGCATTCCAGGTTTTTCTGTTTTTTTGTTTGCCCTCTCTGCATACTGGACCGTCTGAGTCAGTGTTCTAACTAATCCCTGATGGTCTCTGAGCTACTGTTCTACCAGTCTCAGTAGTTATGTGCTTCAGGAATTTTTCGGTAGAATTGGTCCTATTAGGAGACTCTTGGTGTCACGTTTGTTATGTTAAAAGCTGATCCCTTTGCTGAGGCTCTTAATTTTTTGAAAACTTGATGCTATTTCAGCTGAAAAAAATTGGCAAGGCTATTTAAAAAATTGAGGGAAGCCATTTAAGAAATTGAAAAGTAATCGCAAACAACATTGGGTAGTTGTGACTTTCAGTTCTGTATCGGTTGAATTTATGTGCTCTTTTCCCTGTGTACATGGTGGTTCTATTTTTCTCCAATTTTTTTTATTAAAAAAAAAAAAGACTCCAAGGGATCTTCCCAACCCAGGGATCAAACCCAGGTCTCCTGCATTGCAGGTGGATTCTTTACCAGCTGAGTCACAAGGGAAGCCCAAGAATACAGGAGTGGGTAGCCTATCCCTTCTCCAGTGGATTTTCCCGACCCAGGAACCAAGCCAGGGTCTCCTGCTTTGCAGGTGGATTCTTCACCAACTGAGCTATCAGGAAAGCCCCTCCTTGTAGGCTAGCTGCTAGGATCTATTCACAGCTTGGCAAAATTCTCTTGGCCTTTGCCCTCCTTCATTCCGTACTCCAAGGCCAAATGTGCCTGTTACTCCAGGTGTTTCTTGACTTCCTACTTTTGCATTCCAATCCCCTATAATGAAAAGGACATCTTTTTTGGGTGTTAGTTCTAAAAGGTCTTATAGGTCTTCAGAGTGAAGTTGCTCAGTCGTGTTTGACCAAAAGACATTGCTGTCAAGAGCAATATTGCATAGGAACCTGGAATGTTAGGTCCATGAATCAAGGCAAATTGGAAGTGGTCAAACAGGAGATGGCAAGAGTAAATGTCGACATTCTAGGAATCAGCGAGCTAAAATGGACAGGAATGGGTGAATTTAACTCAGATAACCATTATATCTACTACTGTGGGCAGGAATCCCTTGGAAGAAATGGAGTAGCCATCATGGTCAACAAAAGAGTCTGAAATGCAGTACTTGGATGCAATCTCAAAAGTGACAGAATGATCTCTGTTCATTTCCAAGGCAAACCATTCAATATCACGGTAATCCAAGCCAATGTCCCAACCAGTAATGCTGAAGAAGCTGAAGTTGAACAGTTCTATGAAGACCTACAAGACCTTTTAGAACTAACACCCAAAAAAGATGTCCTTTTCATTATACAGGACTGGAATGCAAAGGTAGGGAGTCAAGAAACACCTGGAGTAACAGGCAAATTTGGCCTTGGAGTATGGAATGAAGCAGGGCAAACACTAATAGAGTTTTGCCAAGAGAACACACTGGTCATAGCAAACACCCTCTTCCAACAACACAAGACTCTACACATGAACACCACCAGATGGTCAACACCGAAATCAGATTGATTATATTCTCTGCAGCCAAAGATGGAGAAGCTCTATACAGTCAGCAAAAACAAGACCAGGAGCTGACTGTGGCTCAGATCATGAACTCCTTATTGCCAAATTCAGACTTAAATTGAAGAAAGTAGGGAAAACCACAAGACCATTCAGGTATGACCTGAATCAAATCCCTTATGACTATACAGTGGAAGTGAGAAATAGATTTAAGGGACTAGGTCTGATAGACAGAGGGCCTGATGAACTATGGACGGAGGTTCATGACATTGTACAGGAGACAGGGATCAAGACCATCCCCATGGAAAAGAAATGCAAAAAGGCAAAATGGTTGTCTGAGGAGGCCTTACAAATAGCTGTGAAACAAGAGAAGCAAAAAACAAAGGAGAAAAGGAAAGATACTCCCATTTGAATGCAGAGTTCCAAAGAATAGCAAAGAGAGATAAGAAAGCCTTCCTCAGCAATCAATGCAAAGAAATAAAGGAAAACAACAGAATGGGAAAGACTAGAGATCTCTTCAAGAAAATTAGAGATACCAAGGGAACATTTCATGCAAAGATGGGCTTGATAAAGGACAGAAATGGTATGGACCTAATAGAAGCAGAAGATATTAAGAAGAGGTGGCAAGAATACACAGAACTGTACAAAAAATATCTTCACAACCCAGATAATCATGATGGTGTGATCACTCACCTAGAGCCAGACATCCTGGAATGTGAAGTCAAGTGGGTCTTAGAAAGCATCACTATGGAAAAAAAAAGAAAGAAAGAAAGAAAGAAAGAAAGCATCACTATGAACAAAGCTAGTGGAGGTGTTGGAATTCCAGTTGAGCTATTTCAAATCCTGAAAGATGATGCTGTGAAAGTGCTGCACTCAATATGCCAGGAAATTTGGAAAACTCAGCAGTGGCCACAGGACTAGAAAAGGTCAGTTTTCACTCCAATCCCAAAGAAAGGCAATGCCAAAGAATGCTCAAACTACTGCACAATTGTACTCATCTCACACGCTAGTAAAGTAATGCTCAAAATTCTCCAAGCCAGGCTTCAAGGATACATGAACCAAGAACTTCCAGATGTTCAAGCTGGTTTTAGAAAAGGCAGAGGAACCAGAGATCAAATTGCCAACATCCACTGGATCATCGAAAAAGCAAGAGAGGTCCAGAAAAACATCTATTTCTTTTTCATTGACTATGCCAAAGCCTTTGACTGTGTGGATCACCACAAACTATGGAAAATTCTGAGAGATGGGAATACCAGACCACCTGACCTGCCTCTTGAGAAACCTGTATGCAGGTCAGGAAGCAACAGTTAGAACTGGACATGGAACAACAGACTGGTTCCAAATAGAAAAAGGAGTACGTCAAGGCTGTATATTGTCACCCTGTTTATTTAACTTATATGCAGAGTACATCATGAGAAACGCTGGGCTGGAATCAAGATTGCTGGGAGAAATATCAATAACCTCAGACATGCAGATGACACCACCCTTATGGCAGAAAGTGAAGAGGAACTAAAAAGCCTCTTGATGAAAGTGAAAGAGGAGAGTGAAAAAGTTGGCTTAAAGCTCAACATTCAGAAAACTAAGATCATGGCATCTGGTCCCATCACCTCATGGGAAATAGATGGGGAGACAGTGGAAACAGTGTCAGACTTTAGTTTTGGGGGGCTCCAAAATCACTGCAGATGGTGATTGCAGCCATGAAATTAAAAGATGCTTACTCCTTGGAAGGAAAGTTATGACCAACCTAGAACAGCATATTAAAAAGCAGAGACATTACTTTGTCAGCAAAGTTCCGTCTAGTCAAGGCTATGGTTTTTCCAGTGGTCATGTATGGATGTGAGAGTTGGACTGTGAAGAAAGCTGAGCGCTGAAGAATTGATGCTTTTGAACTGTAGTGTTGGAGAAGACTCTTGAGAGTCCCTTGGACTGCAAGGAGATCCAACCAGTCCATTCTAGAGGAGATTAGTCGTGGGTGTTCATTGGAGGGACTGATGCTGAAGCTGAAACTCCAATACTTTGGCCACCTCATGTGAAGAGTTGACTCATTGGAAAAGACCCTGATGCTGGGAGGGATTGGGGGCAAGAGGAGAAGGGGACGACAGAGGATGAGATGGCAGGATGGCATCACTGACTCGATGGACATGAATTTGAGTAGACCCCAGGAGTTGGTGATGGACAGGGAGGCCTGGTGTGCTGTAATTCATGGGGTCGCAAAGAGTCGGACACGACTGTGGGATTGAACTGAACTGAAAGCACACCTGCATTCCTTGGCATGTCGTCCTGTTCATCTTCAAAGCCTTGAACAGAGAATCTCCCTCCATCAAAACCACACTCATACTTTGTATCTGACTTCCTCTGTCTCTGACCTCTAGAACCACATTTAAACGCTTCATCATGTGTTTAGGTTAGGTCCACCCAGATAATCTTCTTAAGGTCAACTATACCAATAATATCACAGGAATGATATCCCATCATAGTCACAGTCTCAGAGATTCTATAGGATTGTACACTAGGGACAGGAATTATTTTTGCAGTTGGGGGGGCACATTAGAGTTTTGCAAACCACAGTCAGATAATATGATTTTGTATGATTTAAATCCTTTGAATTTGTTAGTTTTATGACAAAGGATATGGTCCATCTTGATGAAGTTCCATGTGCCCTTGAAAAGAATATGATCTGCTTTTGTTGGGTGGAGTGTTCTATAAATGGCAATTATATCTAATTGTTTGATAATATTCAGTTTTTCAATGTACATGCTAATTGTCTGTTTGTTCTATCAGTTACTGAGAGAGGAATGTTGAAGTCTTCAAATATAATTGCAGATTTATTCATTTGTTATTTTTTTCAGGTTTTGACTCATGTATCTTGAAGTTCTGTTAGGCGCACATACAATTAGCATTCTTGTCCTCTCATTGAATTGTCCCTTTTTGCATTACTTAATGTCCCTCTTTATCCATGCTAATTATCCTCACTCTGATATCTCTGCCTGACATCAATATAACCACACATCTCTGTTTTGTGTTTGTGTTGCTACCTTCCCTCCTCCCAATCTTTACTTTTATCCTATATGCATCTTTAATGTTAGTCTTATAGACAGGATATAATTGGCTCTTTTTAAAAAATGAATTCTGAAAATCTTTATAATTTTTGTGTTTATCACATGTGCATTTAATGTAATGGCTGGTGTGTTTGGCATTAAGTCTACCATTTTATTATTTGTTTTATTTGTTCCCTCTGTTTTTTGGTCCTCTGTTTTCCCTTTCTGACTCCCTTTTGGATTACTTGAGTATTATTTTAGTACTCCATTTTAATTGATCTCGTGATTTTTGAGTATATGTCTTTGCATATTTTGTTCGTGGTTGCTGTAGGGAGTACAATAAACATGCTAGCCTAACCAGAATATTTCACAACTCAGGTGGAATATAGCAACCTCCCACCATGTTGGTCCCTTCACCCCCTCTCCTTTATGTTTTAAAAAGTTAGCCATATGTATTACATCTACATACAATGAAAATCTCATCAATGTTATAATTTTTGCTTTCAACTGTAATACACATTTTCAAGAATCAAAAGGTGACTAGTCTATCATGTTTACCCAGATCTTGACCATTTCTATTGCTTCTACTTCTTCCTGACATTCCAAGTTTTCCTGTAGTATCATTTTCCTTTACTAAAGAATTAACTTTGGTTTTCCTTTTAGAGCAGGTCCATGCCAATGTATTCTGTTGGCTTTTTTCATCTGAAACTATCCTTATTTCACCTTTATTCCTGAAGGGCATTTCCCTCAGAGACAGAATTCTAGATTGACAGTTCTTTTCTCTCAGTACTTATAAATAATGTTTCTCTTCCTACTGAAGGTCTGATTTTTTTTTTTCTTTTAAAGAGACAGCCTTTATTTGAAATATTTTTACAGTGAAGAATTCAAAACATGGTAAGTTCTGGAACTTATTGACCTGTATTTAAAAGGAACTGTTAACAAAGATTCATCAGAAATAATCTGAACAAGCAAGAAAATACAGTTAATACTACTGAAACCTACTAAAAATATTCCAGGACATATGGTTTCTCTGACACAATAATACCTCTTAAGTACTGTCACAGATACGAAACTGACTGCTTTTCTAAACACACAGCAGTACAGTTAACAACATTCAATCACTTCTGTTCTTTCTTGACTATATAAAAATTAAAATACCAATTAAAAAACTAATACAGTCTTATCTTTAAATGTTACAGATACAATTTTCATATTTTCAGTCAATAGTGGTGTGGCTTCAGAGATTTATCATTCACGAGCCAAACAACAATCTGCTCAAAGGGAACTGATAGTCTATAGGCTCACAGTGCAAATGAAGAGTTTGGGAATGAAGCAACTGACATTTCTAAAACACAAAACAGACAAAATTCTTAGGAGACACACGGTAAGTTCTTCTAAGCAGCTGGCCACAAAACTAGAACATTGGATAATTTCACTCGTGATTTCAGTGGGACTCCAGATGTTTCCAAACTCAGCTTGAATGTTCACCTTCGGCTTTGTATTTTGCTTTTTCAGTTTCACTAGTGACACAAACATGATTCAAATCCCTGAAGGATTCATTATAGTCGAGGGCACATCTCACAAGGAACTTGTCTGGAATCTCAAATCCAACAAAGTCTGGTCTATATCCAACACTTCGAGGGGTCCTTTTCACCAGCAAGCTTGCAACCTTGACCATCTTTGGATTATGCTGCTTGACCAAAGAAAGGAAAGTTTGCATTGTTTTGCCTGTGTCCATTAAATCTTCAACAATCAAGACATTCTTGCCAGTTAAAGTTGAGAGACCATCTCCTCCAACGACTTTTATGTCACCTGTTGACTGGTCACTACAGTAATTACAGGATTTATCAGTCTGATAAAAATCCACAGTCATAGGAATAGATCTATCACTATTTCTGTTCATGCTTTGATGTAATCCAGCAAGTCAGCAAAAAATTTATAGGCCCCCATTGAGTACACACAGGGCCACGATGTGATGGCATCCCATCTCCATCACAACTCGAGCAAGCCGCTCGGTCCTGTCCATTATTAGTCCACAAGGAATAAACACCCTTTTCAAATCCTCAGCATAATGGCTGGGTATACAAAATAAATCTAGGTCATAACCTGGTTCATCATCACTAATCACGACGCTGGGGCTGCTGGTCGCTGTAACGGAGCCAGCTGGCGCACGGGCTGAAGGAAGTATGGGGAGGAGCTGAAGGTCTGATTTCTGATAAGACATTTCAGTCATTTAAACTTTTGTCACTCCTAGCAAACTATTCAAGAAAGTTTATTATCAAGTTACATCAAATTCAGAACTGTCTTCTTGAAGAAGTATCAACCAAGCAGTATTGGTAACATATGACAACCCATCACATCAAAGAAAAATCATTAAGAGGGTTTGAAGAGGCGATTGTTGGGGCCCAAGGGTGAACTCGGTGGCCGCTTAACGCCCCCCGCCGCCTGCCCCTCCCGGTCATTGCGGCCAGTTGGGGGTCCTGGGGTCCGTGGTCACCCTCGGCTCCAGGTACCGCATCGGGGGTGAGTGGCGACACCAGGTTCATGGCCTCCGCCGCGGCTCCGTCAGCCTTGGTTCTCAGGACCTCGAGTCTGGCGGCGGCGCCCAGCTCCTACGGGGTCTTGCGAGGGGCCCTCCCGCACCCTGCCCACACTGGCAGGTACTTCTGCCTCGCGGGCTCTGTGGGCCTCAACATGTGCTTGCAGTTACGCTTTCAGAAGCCTGATGAAGCCGCCAACATTCCAAACCACCATTATGGCCGACTCCCAGGAAGCGGGGAGCTGAGAGCAACGAGCCGGCTGATTCGCTAGCGTGCCTGGGCTCCCTCTGCGGCTGCGCTCTCCACCCTTAGCAGCGCTCCCGGACTGTCACTGAGACACGGCGAGAGAGAATGAGGTAGGGGAAATGACGCGATTCCGGGAACAGAGACGACTTCAGTTAAGACCCAGTTCAGTTCAGTTGCTCAGTCGTGTCCGACCCCATGAACCGCAGCACGCCAGGCCTCCCTGCGCATCACCAACTCCCGGAGTCCACCCAAACCCATGCGCATTGAGTCGGTGATGCCATCCAACCATCTCATCCTCTGTCATCCCCTTCTCCTCCTGCCCTCAATCTTTCCCAGCATCGGGGTCTTTTCAAATGAGTCAGCTCTTCACATCAGCTCGCCAAAGTATTGGAGTTTCAGCTTCAACATCAGACCTTACAATGAACACCCAGGACTGATCTCGTTTAGGATGGACTGGTTGGATCTCCTTGCAGTCCAAGGGACTCTCAAGAGTCTTCTCCAACACCACAGTTCAAAAGCATCAATTCTTCGGCGCTCAGCTTTCTTTATAGTCCAACTCTCACATCCATACATGACCACTGGAAAAACCATAGCCTTGACTAGACGGACCTTTGTTGACAAGTAATGTCTCTGCTTTTTAATATGCTGTTCTAGTCATAACTTGGTCATAACTTTCCTTCCAAAGAGTAAGCGTCTTTTAATTTCATGGCTGCAGTCACCATCTGCAGTGATTTTGGAGCCCAGAAAAATAAAGTCAGCCACTGTTTCCACTGTTTCCCCAGTTAAGACCCATGACCATATTTAAGAAACTGTACATCCTTAAAACAAAAACGGAATGAACAGTATGTTATAAAAGAGAAGGCTACCAAAAATTTCGGGACGAAAATGTACAAGCTCACGGTGCATATTAATTTAATAAATCAGTATATTTCAGGAACATGAGACTGGATTATAAACTGGACATTAATTGAGTAAGAAGCTGGAGATCTTAAGGATATACTGTGGAAGGCATATAGTTTTTCAACCCACAAGCAAAAACAATGATAGTCAGAAACTTCCAGTGAAAAAATAACAAGGAAACCAAAAATAAAACAACAACTGTACAGGAACTCATCCTTCAAATACCAAACAATGTAAAATGTTGCAAAATTTTGAACAGAGGGTTGGAATGTATGAAAGTGGACTCTATTTCAGGGTCCCAACTAGTAACATGCAGTTCTAGACCTTGGAGCCAACCAGAAGGAAATCTAGTTATAGCGCAAAGCATTGTGATATATTGAGTAACATTTAAATGATCATCATGAAAAAGCTGAAAAAAATCATTAGAAATCATTAACCTTTTAAAAATTGAGGTTAAATACACATAAAATTAGGGCTTCCCTGATAGCTTAGTTGGTAAAGAATCCACTGGCAGTGGATCCCAAAGGTCCGCTGGAAAAGGGATAGGTTACCCACTCCGATATTCTTGGGCTTTCCTCGTGGCTCAGCTGGTAAAGAATTCACCTGCAATGCGGGAGACCTGGGTTTGATCCCTAGGTTGGGAAGATCCCCTGGGGAAAGGAAAGGCTACCCACTCCATATTCTGGCCTGGAGAATTCCATGCACTGTATAATCCATGGGATCGCAGAGTCAGACAGGACTGAACGACTTCCACTTTCACACATAAAACTTGCCATTTTAATCATTTTCAAGTGAAACACCCACTGGCATTTTGTGCATTTACTTTGCTGTACAACCATCACTGCTGCTCAACTTCAGAAGTTACAGATCCCAAACGAAAATGTACCCGTTTAAGTAGTAAATCCTCATTTCCCCCTCCCCATAGTCTCTGGCAACTACTTTCCCCCCCCAGCTTTACTGAGAGATAACTGAGATGAAATTGTGTCATTTTAAAGTGTACAGTGTGTTAGATTGATATCCTTTCTATACTGTAGTGTTAATATTATTACCAGTGTAGTGTAGCTAACAACTGCATCACAAGAGATTATCAGTTCTTTCTTGTGGAGAGAACATTTAAGATCTACTCTCTTAGCCATTTTCAAGTATGTAGTACAACATTATTATTTGTAATCACTGCATTGTGCATTAAATCCTCAGAAATTATTCACCTTCTAACTGGAAATTTGGTCCTTTTGAGCAACATCCATTGACATTTATTATTTCCTATTTCCATATCTTGGCTATTGTGAATAATGTTGCAATAAACACAGGAGTACAGACCTTTCTTCCAGAGCCTGTTTTTATTTCCTTTGACTATATACCCAGCAGTGGGTTGTTGGATCATATTTTTAATGTTTTAAGGAATTTCCAAACTTTTTTCCTTAGTGACTGTACCAATTCATATTCCCACAAACAGTATACTAGGGTTCGCTTTTCTCCACATCCTCACTAACCTTCATTATTCCTTGTCTTTTTGATGATAGCCATTCTGACAGGTGTGAGGTGATATCTCACTGTAGTTTTGACTTGCATTTCCCTGGTATTTAGTGATATTGAACATCTTTTCACGTGCCTGTTTGCCATCTGTACATCTTTGGAAAAATGCTTATTTGGGCCGTCTGCCCATTTTTAAACTTTTTATATTGAGTTATATGAGTTCTTTATATATTTTGGATATTAACCCCTTTTAAGACATATTATTTGCAGATTATCTTCTATTCAGTAAGTTGCCTTTTCATTTCATTTATTGTTTCCTTTGCTATGCAAAAGCTTTTTAGTTTGATTGGGTCCCATTTGTTTATTTTGCTTTTGTTTCCCCTGCCTGCAGAGACAGAGTTTAAAAAAATATTGCTAAGACTTATGTGCAAGAGTGCCTTTTACTTCTTTTCATTCCTTGATTCCTCTACTAGGACTTCCAGCATTATGTTGAATAAGAGTGGTGAAAGTGGTCACTCTTTCTTGTTCCTGATCTTAGAGGAAGAGTTTCAACATTTCACCACTGAGTGTGATGTTTGCTGTGGGCTTGTCATGCATGGTGTTTATTGTGTTGAGGTTATTCCTTCTATACCCAATTTATTGAGAGGTTTTTAAAAGAAAGTATTATTATGAAGGACTGTTGTATTTTGTCAAATGCTTTTTCTCCATGTTTCAAGATTATCATATGATTTTTTTTCTTTCATTCTGTTAATTTAGTCTATCCCATTTATTGATTCGTGGCAACTGCTTTTCTACTTTTGTTCTGTATGATGTTGAATATGTCTTGCTTTAGTAATTGACAGTGATGCTGCTTTCAATGTCTTCTATTCTTCTAGCAACTCTTCTCGTGAAGTGCTAATACTCTTAGATAAATTTATTTCCTCTGGACAGATTTTCTTTTTGCTGCCATCAAACATAATTTTATTAACTCACCATTGGTAAATGCTTTCCTTGCTTGACTCACAAATGAGCCATTCAGAAACCTACTTTGGTTGCAACCTCATTTTCATGTTTTCCTTTTTTTTGTGAAGAAATTCTGCTGTGATGAGATATTCCTTTTTTCATTTTTAAATTTTTCTGAATATTTATTTCCTGTGAGTGAGGGATATTGCATTGAGTACTTAGTCTGATAGTGTCAACATGTAGTGTAATCTTTCAGCATAGTCACATTATCATCACATAATGAACACAATGTTTTGCCATCTATTTCAATAACACAATAATTTGCATTTAAAAGTCGACGCTTGGAACTTCCTTAGTGGTCTAGTAGTTAAGACTCCATGCCACCATGCAGTGGGGATAGAGGGGGGCAGGGGGTTCCATCCCTGATCAGGGAACTAGATCCCACATGCCACAACTAAAGATCCTTCATGCCACAATGAAGATTGAAGATCCCATGTGCATCAACTAAGACCTGGTGCAGCTAAATAAATAAATATTTTTTAAAAAGAGAAGAAATTTGTTTTGTAACTAAAAAACTTCTGAAATAAAAATCTCTAGACCCAGATGGTTTCACTGGTAAATTATTACCAAACAAATAACATAATTTCCACACAATCTTTTCCAGAAAAATAGAAGAGGAGAGAGTATTTCCCAACTCATTTTTTGAGGCCAGCATTGTCTTGATATTAAAAGCACATATAGACTATGGATAAAACACTACAGACCAATACATCTTATGAATATAGATGCAAATTTCTCAATGAAATATTAGAAAATTTAAAATAGAAGTGTATAAATAGAACACACCATCTCCAGCTGAGGTTTCTCCAAGACTGCAAAGCTGGTTCAAAATTAGAAAGTCAATCAATGTAATCCACTCTATGAACTATTGAAAAAAGGAAAACCACATGATCAAGTGATGCAAAAAAGGCATTTGAGGAAAGTCAACATACATCTACAATAAAAATGGCAAACCAGAACTAAAGGAAATGTCCTCATCCTGAAAAGGGCATCTACAGAAAACCTCTAGCTAATATTATACGTGGTGATGAAAGTGGGAAGACTTTCTGCCTTAATATATGCAACAGGTAAGGATGTCCTTCTCACAATCCCTGTTCCATGTCAGACTGGGAGTCCTAATCAGCACAGTATGTCAGAAAAAGAAAAAAGAAAGGGCATACAAATAGTAAAGGAAGAAATAAAAGACTACCCTTATTTGCAGATGACATAAGTGTCTAAGTGGAAAGTCCCAAGGAATCCGTATACACACATACAAAGTTAGAATTGATAAAATGAGTTAAGCAAGATTCAGGTTGCAATACATTTTCAGTAGCCCCCAAATAAGCAATTAGTTGGGTGTGAATCTAAAATGTTACGTTTACAGGCTGTGTGTGTAACTTTGGCTGCTGCTGAAAGAAATCAAAGATGTCTGAGAATTCCCTGGCAGTTCAGTGGTTAGGACTCTGTGCTTTCACTGCTGAAGTTTCAGGTTTGATCCATGGTCAGAGAACTAAGATCCCACAAGCTACGTGGAATGGCCGAAAAAAGGAAGAATCAAAGAAATCCTAAATAAATGAAGAGCCTTTCCATAGTTGTGAACTGGAAGACTCAACATCTCTCCCAAACTGACAGGAAATTTTAATGCAATTCCCACTAAAATAAAATAAAAAAATTGCAAGATTTATAGATCTAGACAAGTGTTGTCAAAACACTTCTGAAAAAAAAGAATAGAGTATTCACATTACCCAGTTTTAAGAATCACTATAAATCTACATTAATAAGAGTGTGGTATTGGCAAATGAATAAACACAGGTCAACAGAACAGAATGAGGGCAGAATGAGACCCACAATTTATTTATTAGCCATGTTTGGTCAATTTATTTAGAAATGTGTCGAAAGGCAACTAACTTATCAAAGAAATAATCATGTTTTATGGTGTTTAATTGGACCACCATATGTAAAACTCAACTAATCCCAATGAAAACTTCACATCTTATACAAGTATAAACTCAATAAGTATCATAGATCTAAATGTAAATTGTTAACCTATCAAACTTATGGGAGAAGACACAAGAGAAAACCCTGAATTAAGCAGAGTTCTTAGGCCTGATACCAAAACACCTCCAGAAAAGAGGAAAAAAGTAACTTAAGCTACACCAAGGGCTTCCCTGGTGGCTCAGCTGGTAAAGAATCTGCCTGCAATGTGGGAGACCTGGGTTCAATCCCTGGGCTGGGAAGATCTCCTGGAGAAGGGAAAGGCTACCCACTCCAGCATTCTGGCCTGGAAAATTCCATGGACTGTATAGTCCATAGGGTCGCAAAGAGTCGGACAGGACAGAGCAACTTTCACTTTCACTTTCAAACTACATCAAAATTAAATCCTTTTGATCTGCAATGGATACTGTTAGAAAATGAGAAGATTAAGCTACATACCTAGAGAAAATATTTGCAAATCATACATCTGATAAAGAATTTTTACACAAAATATACAAATGACTCTCAAACTTAACTGTAATAAAAACAACCCAGTTTTTTTCTTTATGGAAGAAAGACTTGAACTGACACTTCATCAGAGAGGATATGTGTGTTAAGTCATTTCAGTTGTATCCAACTCTTTGCAACCCTATGGACTGTAGCTCACCAGTCCTCATCTGTCCATGGGATTCTCCAGGCAAGAATACTGGAGTGAGTTGCCATGTCCTCTTCCAGGGGATCTTCCTGATGCAGGGCAGGAGGCAAATAAGCACATAAAATGCTATTCATTCTTGCAAAGATCGCCATTTACTGCTGAAGTACCAACTTGTTAAATGATCCCTCTCAAGGTGTCTGAAGCAACCTAAGACTCCTAGGCTCACATCACTCTGCACCAAGTGGTGTCTCTCACTTGCTGGGATTGATCAATCATCAGAGAGAATAGGAGGAGTCTGAACTCCTTCAGACCAATCAGCAGTCAGATGAGAACTGGCTTCCTTAACCCCAACACACAACCTCCAATCAGTCAATAGAAGTAGAATGATAGAATAGGAGGCGGGGTCTATCTGGTCTCCATGGTAATCCCTGGCAGATTGGCTTGAGGGACAGGCCCTATGTTACCTTAGTAGTAGAAGGAGACCCATATATCCTAATGGAGGTGAGGGGGGCAGGGAGAGAATTTATGGGATGACAGGAGGGAGAAAGAGAGCTAGAGGGAGTGGGGAATGAAGGGGCAAGAAGAGTTTAGAGGGTAGAGAGGGGAGGGTGTAGAGAATTATTTAGGGAGAATGGATTTTGAAGAACTGGAAGGTTGTAATTAGTGGAAGGAGAAGAAATTCAAAGGATCACCAAGCTTATTTCAGAGACAGAGGTGTTAGGAGGAACAGGTCAGGTCTTTAAAAGGGGACAGAGAAGAGGCTATGAATGGACAAGCAGAGGACTCAAAGTTTATAGTTGCTCTAAGAAGGTCTCAGGGGAGCCAAGTGAGAGGTTATTGGGGAAGGGAGAAGGGAGGAGTTTAGGGGTGAACAATAAGGGTCAAAACAGGACCATGACAGATTCATAGGGACAAAATGAGTGATATAATTATAAAAGAGACAAGCAAATAGCTAGTAAAGACATTACAGATATTATAGGGTGAAAGTTTTTAAGGAGACAATGGAGGTTTTATACATGAAAAGTGAGTGTGCTAGTGTTGAGTGAGGGTTTTCTTAGTAAGGTGGTTTATAGGAACAAAGAGAAGGTTGCTTGGAAGATGATGGGAGTGTTAATGGAAACAAAGTATGACAGTGGGTCAGTTGAGGTACAAGGAAGCCAAGTGAGAGTCATCTGAATCAGTAGGGATTTTTGTGGAGACAGTGGAAGGGGTCACGTGAGACATCCTGTAGGGACCAGCAAGCCAGTTATAGAAGACAAAGAAGAGCCTATTGGAGATGGGGGAAATGTTACAGAGAGCAGAGAGGGGTTATAAGGCATGAAGTAGGGGCCACAGGCTGAGAGTTCTGGGAACAGGAAGGTATTAAAGAGGATAGGGAGATGCCAAGAGAAGACATGGTGGGAGTTAGAGGGAGTTGGTGAGAGTTTTCAAGGGGGTCAGTGAAATTTTTATAGGAGCCAAGAAGAGACATGTTGAGAGGTCAGAGGAGACATTAGAATTCAGAAGCCATATGAAGCTACATAACCCACTCCCTGCCCCCAGTCATCTGAAATTGAGTCTGAGGAGACCCCCAGGGACCACTTCTTGCTGTCGGTCTTGGCCTGCCATATGTGTTGCCCCTTAGGCACCATAGCCTTGTACTACTCTTTACAGGTGGGGATTCGAATTATGCCAACCCTCGCCGTCCCCTCCCTCTCCATCCTGGCCCCAACCCTGAACAAACTGTATCCATGTCCTCCCTCCTGTTTCTCCAGATCCTACCCTGTGCCCCTACAGACCCATGGCTCACCCCATTCAATAATCCTTTTAAGTCCAACTATTCCTGCTCCATCTCTCCCGTCCAACTCAGACAAGGAACCACATCAATAACAATGAACTTGCCTTGGCCACCAACTCCTCCCAGAAAGCCTTCACATTTGCAGTCTCAGCAATTGTTACAGCATCTGTCTGCCTGGTCTGCGTCGTCCTAGTCTTCATCTCAATTGCAATCCTACTATTCGTAATTTCTCGGTAACCTCCTCTCCAGCTCCTGAAAAAAAAACACCAAATATATTTAAGTGTGACTTACCGTGGCTCTAAGTATCTATTTGGCCAAGTGGGACACCATTTCGTGCGTTTGTGTGTGCTCAGTCACTTCAGTCATTCCTTACTCTTTGCAACCGTATGAACTGTAGCCCGCCAGGCTCCTCTGCCCATGGGATTCTGCTAGCAAGAATACTGGAGTGGGTTGCCACATCCCCTCCAGGGCATCTTCCTGACCCAGGGGTTGAACCCACGTCTCCTGCATTGCAAGAGGATTCTTCACAGCTGAACTACCAGGGAAGCCCACACCATCTCATGGTTGGAAGTAAAAGATGTTGCCAGCCTGATCCAGCACCTTGTGGTGGCTGATAGGGAAAGGAAGTGGGAGCTCAGATAGCTCACTGGACCAGAGATCAACACCAATTCTGGACCCTACCAGGACACGGGCCATGGGAGACAAGAGAGGGCATTCTTTCCCCAGGGCAGCCTCCCCTCCTGCCTACATGCATGCATTCATGCCATAAATCTACTTATGCCAACCAACGGACTTGACTGTGTTGCATGACTCTCGGGACACAGCAGTCATCACTACAGACTCAACCCCATCCCCTCAGAACCGTTAACCAGACAGCGACACTCCAGAGTGGTTTTGTCTCTAGTGGGGGAAACACAGGGAAATGGGTTATAAATGGCCGCACCTAACCTGGGGCACTTGTGGTCTACCAGAAAACCAGGGAGTCAGACATCTATCAGTGAACTGGTTAAAATTAGGGCCAAATTAGGATTGTAGAGAGCTTCTATAACAGCTTTGGTTGCCTCCTCTCCCCACCAACACCAATGCTTGTGATTTAATCATTATTCAACAATACTGTGGGGGCATCCATGATCTACCAGATGCTGTGCTGGGAACTAGGGAACTTTCAAGAGCAAAATAAACAAGACTCCTTTCTGATGGAGCTTACGTTCTAGTGGGAAGAAAATCATAAACAAAAAGATCTTTAAATAAACAAGATAATTACAGTGAATGGAAAATGCTATAATTTTGGAGAAAATAAAACAGGATAATAAGCTAAAGCAGTGCCAGTACTGGTCCACCAACTGCTAATGGCCTGCTAATGGCGTGCAATGAGGTAAGTACTGAAATTGCTAGGAGATGCTTAGAAATAGCAATCTGACATCATCACATCCAAGTATACGATCAAGAGTCTCGTCTTATTTAACAAGGTGTAGACCAAAAGGATCAGTCCATGACAGACTGGAGATATCAAAAACAGATAACTACTTCACAACTGGGCTACTGGGCAATATACAAATAAAAATTATTAGTTTGAGAAATTAATGAGAAATATGAATCCTGCTATTTGCCACAACATGAATGGAACTTGAGTGCATTATGATAAGTGAGATAAGTCAGACAGAGAAGGACAATGTATGGTATCACTTCTGCGGAAACTGAAAAAGCCAAATTCACAGAAACAGAAAGTAGAATACTGTTTTCCAGGAGCTGGGTGATGGAGGAAATGGAGACAGACTGGTAAAAGTATCCAGACTTTCAGTTGTAAGATGAATGAGGGTGTAAAATGTAACACGATGACTATGGTTAACAGTACTATTGTATATATCAATACTAACACTTGCTAAGAGAGTAAGTATCCTCACCAGAGATAACTACAGAGGTAATAGATGTGTTAATTAACTTCTTGCTTAGTTCCTAAGCCATGTCTGACTCTTTAAAACCCCATGGACTATATAGCCTGCCAGGTTCTACCTGTCCATGGGATTTCTCAGGCAAGAATATTGGAGTGGGTTACCTTCTCCAGAGGATCTCCCCACCCAGGGTTGAGCACGTGTCTCCTGCATTGGCAGGCAGGTTCTTTACCACTGAGCCACCAGGGAAGCCCTATTAATTAACTGACTGTGGTAATAACACCACAAAGTATATGCATGTTAGATCACTATATTTTACCCTTTATATATATTACAATTTTATCAGTTATTCCTCAATAAAGCAGGGTAAAAAATTTTAATAAAGCTTTAACCCTAAAGTACCAACTATCACATTTGCTCTCAGTCCATGGGGCAGAACTAGTCTCACGGCCTCATGTGAATGCAAAGGCATCTGGGAAATGTCGTCCCAGACTGGACACCCAATGCACACCTTCCTAAGATGCTCCTTGAGCTGAGATACAGAAGCCACAGTGTGACAGCTGTTCCAAGAACTGTGAGAACAGAGTTCCCACGAGTGGGAATAGCAAGTGGAAAGGTCCATAAGCTGGAATGAGCTTGGCAATTCAAGGAACACAAAGGAAGCTAATGTGGCAGTAAGTAATGTCACACATCTCCCACTCTCCAATATAGGTGGGACTCTCTCCTCCTCCTGGTAAGAATCCTTGTAAGTGCTTATGAAAGTCCCAAAGATGTCCCGCATCTCCACTTCTCCTGAAGAGGAAACTCAACACCGGTTCTCACAGATATGCTCACAGGAATATTTACAGACATACAGCCACCCACCTGCAGGACTTCCCAGCTCCCCCCACGTCTGGTTCTGTGATGGATGATGCAGGAGACACAACAGTGACCAAGACAGACCTCAACCTTGCCCTCAGGAAATCCACAGACCAACGAGGAAGGCAGGGCTATGGGTTGTTCTTTCATTCAGCAAACTTTTATTGTGTAGCTGTTGTTGTGCCAGGCACAGAGGACATATTGCTGCACAAAACATTTCTCCCACGAGCTCCCTGGTATGATTCAGCCTTGTCATCATCTGCCCTGGTCCATGCCATGGTCTGTCTCTTCCTCTGGTCCACCCTCCACAAAAACATCAGAGTGTTCTTCACTTAAAAAAAATTAATTTCTGACTTTATTTAGATAAAGTTTTCAAATTTACAAGCTGTATAGAAAGAGTCTGACAGACCCCCATGTACCATCTGGATTTAACAGATGCAAACATTTTCCTATATTTGCATCAGATCTTTTTTCTTAGAAATAAAATGTTGTTGGTATAAATTAAGTTCATGTCCTCCCCTTCTCTATTCTATTCTTCCCTCCCTCCATATCTGGAAGAAACCACAGAACTCCTGCTGCTATAAATCCATCCTGTGTGTATTTTGCACTTTGACTTCATATGTGCAGGTACACACACACATTTCGAGACAAGATGACAGAGTAGAAGGATGTGTGCTCATCTTCTCCTGAGAGAATGCCAAAATTGCAACTCACTGCTGAATATCCATCAATAGGAGAATGTTGGATCCCACTAAGAAAAGATACCCCATGTCCAAGGGCAAAGGAGAAGCCATAACAAGATGATAGAAAGGGTGAAATCACATTTAGAATCAAACCCCATACCTGCCAGAGATGCTCAGAGGGCTCAAACAAAAGTTTGTGCACACTGGAACCCAGAGACCCCACAGAGACTGAGTCAGGCCTGCTTTTGAGTGTTTGAGTGTCTCCAGAGGAGGCATGGGTCAGCAGTGGCCTGACACAGGGATAGGGGTTCTGACTGCAGCAGACCTGGGACATGCTGTGTGTGGCATAAGCCCTCTTGGAGGAGGTTGCCATTAGCCTCACCACAGAGCCACCAAGCAGACAACCTACAAATGGCACAACAGTTATACCAAAGAAATTCTCTAGGACCCACAACAGATTTCCCAACCTGGGGATCCAGCAAAGAGACTGAGAATCCCCAGGGAATTTGACTCCAGAGGCCAGTGGCATTTCACTACAGAACTTCCACAGGACTGGGGAAACAGAATCTTGGAGGGCACAAACAAAACCTTGTATGCACCAGGACCCAGGTGAAAGAAGCAATGTCCCCACAACAGACTGAGCCAGACTTGCCTGTGAGTGTCCAAGAGTCTCCAGCAGAGGCATGGGTTAACAGTGGCTGCTGCAGGGTCAGGGGCACTGAATACAACAGTGCAGGCATAAGCCCTTTTGAAGGAGGTCACTGTTACCACCATTACCACCATTATCCCCACCATAGTTTGGCCTCAGGCCAAACAACAGGGAGGGAACACGGCCCCTCCCATCAACAGAAAATTGGATTACAGATTTACTGAGCATGGCCCTGCCCATCAGAACAAGACCCAGATTCCCCCACAGTCTCTCCTATCAGGAAGCTTCCATAAGGCTCTTATCCATATCCATCAGAGGGCAGATAGAATGAAAATCACAGTCACAGAAAACTAACCAAGCTGATCACCTGGACCACAGCCTTGTCTAACTCAATGAAACTATGAGCCATGCCATGTAGGGCCACCCAAGACAGATGGGTCATGATGGAGAGTTCTGACAAAATGTGGTCCACTGGAGAAGGGAAACTGCTTCAGTATTCTTGCCTTGAGAACCCCATGAAAAGTATGAAAAGGCAAAAAGATATGGCACTGAAAGATGAACTCCCCAAGTCAGTAGGTGCCCAGTATGCTACTGGAGAAGAGTGGAGAAATAACTCCAGAAAGAATGAAGAGACAGAGCCAAAGCGAAAACAACACCCAGTTGTGGATATGACTGATGATGGAAGTCAAGTCTGATGCCATAAAGAACAATATTGCATAGGAACCTGGAATGTTAGGTCCATGAATCAAGGTAAATTGGAAGTAGTCAAACAGGAGATGGTAAGAGTGAGCATTGACATTTTAGGAATCAGTAAACTAAAATGGACCAGAATAGGCAAATTTAATTCAGATGACCATTATATCTACTACTGTGGGCAAGAATCCCTTAGAAGAAATGCAGTAGCCCTAATAGTCAACAAAAGAGTTCAAAAAATGCAGTCTCAAAAATGACAGTGACCTCTGTTTGTTTGCAAGGCAAACCACTCAATATCAGTAATCCAAGTTTATGCCCCAACCACTAATGCTGAAGATGCTGAAGTTGAGTGGGTCTATGAAGACCTACAAGACCTTCTAGAACTACCACCAAAAACCAAAAGATATTCTTTTCATCATAGGGGACTGGAATGCAAAAGTAGGAAGTCAAGAGATACCTGGAATAACAGGCAAGTTTGTCCTTGGAGTACAAAATGAGGCAGGGCAAAGGCTAACAGAGTTTTTCCAAGAGAACACACTGGTCATACCAAACCCTCTCTTCCAACAACACAAGAGATGAGTCTATACATGGACATTACCACACAGTCAATACCGAAATCAGATTGATTATATTCTTTGCAGCTGAAGATGGAGAAGCTCTATATGGTCAGCAAAAACAAGACCAGGAGCTGACTATGGCTCAGATCAAGAACTCCTTATTGCAAAATTTAGACTTAAATTGAAGAAAGTAGGGGAAACCACTAGATCATTCAGGTATGACCTAAATCAAATCCCTTATGATTATACAGTGGAAATGACAAATAGATTCAAGGGATTAGGTCTCATAGACAGTACCTGAAGAACTATGGACAGAGGTTCGTGATGTTGTACAGGAGATGGTGACTAATACCATCCCCAAGAAAAAGAAATGCAAAAAGGCAAAATGGCTGTCTCAGGAATCCTTACAAATAGCTGAGAAAAGAAGAGTAGCTAAAGGCAAAGAAGAAAAAGAAAGATATACCATTCTGAATGCAGAGTGCCAAAGAATAGCAAGGAGAGGTAAGAAAGCCTTCCTAAGTGACCAATGCAAAGAAATAGAGGAAAACAATAGAATGGGAAAGACTAGAGACCTCTTCAAGAAAAACAGATACCAAGGGAACATTTCATGCAAAGATGGGCTCAGTAAAGGACAGAAACAGTATGGACCTAACAGAAGCAGAAGATTTTAAGAACAGGTGGCAAGAATACACAGAAACTATACAAAAAAAGATCTTAATGGCCCAGATAACCATGATGGTGTAATCACTCACATAGAGCCAGACATCTTGGAATGTGAAGTCAAGTGGGCCTTAGGAAACATCACTATCAACAAAGCTAGTGGATGTGATGGAATTTCAGTTGAGCTATTTCAAATCCTAAAAGAGGATGCTGTGAAAGTGCTGCACTCAATATGCCAGCAAATTTGGAAAACTAAGCAGTGGCCACAGGACTGGAAAAGTCAGTTTTCATTCCAATCCCTAAGAAACGCAATGCCAAAGAATGTTCAAACTACTGCACAATTGCACTCATCTCACACACTAGCAAAGTAATACTCAAAATTCTCCAAGTCAGGCTTCAACAGTACCTGAACTGAGAACTTTCAATTGTTCAAGCTGGCTTTAGAAAAGGCAGAGGAACCAGAGATCAAATTGCCAACATCCGTTGGATCATCAAAAAAGCAAGAGAATTCAAGAAAAACGTCTTCTGCTTTATTGACTATGCCAAAGCCTTTGACTGTGTAGATCACAACAAACTGTGGAAAATTCAAGAGATGAGAATACCAGACCTCCTTACCTGCCTCCTGAGAAATCCGTATGCAGGTCAAGAAGCAACAATTAGAACTGGACATGGAACAACAGACTGGTTCCAAGTCGGGAAAGGAGTACGTCAAGGCTGTATATTGTCACCCTACTTATTTAACTTATATGCGGAGTATATCATGCAAAATGCTGGGCTGGATGAAGCATAAGCTAGAATCAAGGAGGGAGAAATATCAATAACCTCGGATATGCAGATGACACCACCCTTATAGCAGAAAGTGAAGAGGAACTAAAAAGTCTCTTGATGAAAGTGAAAGAGGAGAGTGAAAAAACTGGCTTAAAACTCAACATTCAAAAACTATGATCATGGCATCCAGCCCCATCACTTCATGGCAAATAGTTGGGGAAACAATGGTAACAGTGACAGACTTTATTTTGGGGGGCTCCAAAATTACTGTAGATAGTGACTGCACCCATTAAATTAAAAGACGCTTGCCCCATGAAAGAAAAGCTATGACAACCCTTGGCAGCATATTAAAAAGGAGAGACACTACTTTGACAACAAAGGTCCATCTAGTCAAAGCTATGGTTTTTCCAGTAGTTATGTATGGATGTGAGAGTTGGACTATAAAGGAAGCTGAGCACCGAAGAATTTATGCTTTTGAACTGCAGTGTTGGAGAAGACTCTTGAGAGTACCTTGGACAGCAAGCAGGTTCAACCAGTCCATCCTAAAGTAAACCAGTCCTGAATATTCATTGGAAGGACTGATGCTGAAGCTGAAACTCCAATACTTTGGCCACCTGATAGAAAGAACTGATTCATTTGAAAAGACCTTGCTGCTGGGAAAGATTGAACACAGGAGGAGAAGGGGATGATGGAGAATGGCATCACTGACTCGATGGACATGAGTTTGAGCAAACTGGGAGTTGGTGATGACAAGGAAGCCTAGCATGATGCAGTGTTGTTGTTTTAATGTGTAGTAGTCCTTAGCTCCCTCTGCAAATGTTTACAGCTCTTCACCTTCCAAGACTCACCTTCTGGGTCTCTCAGTTGGTCCAGCTGATCTCTTCCTCCATCTGCAAAAATTGGATTGGCCAAAATGATCATTTGGGTTTTTCTGTAAGATGTAAGATGTAATGAAGAAACCCGAATGATCATTTTGGCCAATCCAATATATTCTTCACCTAGTTTCTGGGGAAACACTCTCCATTCTCCTCCTAAACGCTGGCAGCTCTTTCACAGTCTCTTTTACAGGTTTGTCCCCATCCTCTGTACCTGGTCCCCTTGAGGAACAGAAGGTAACCCAGAATGTAAACACCACTGGACCCAGACACTTTATAACAAGAGGGCCACAGAACCCAGACACCTCCAGACCAGGCCTCTGTTGGAGGAAGTCATCAAGAGGATGTGACCACCAGGTCAACTCCAAAATAAACTTGGGCAATCAGAAGCTCTTTATCCCCTCTTCTGTCCTAGGAATATATACTTTGCCCACTGCTGCCACAGTGGGAATATTTCCAAGGACGGTAGCCTTGGGAGAGTAAGGTGTTGTTGAGGCCATCTGGACTGAATATGTGACTGAACCCAGTTGAGGTCTCTATTTAAACTTTTAAGAAGGTGTCCCTGGTGGTTCAGTGGTAAAGAACCTACCTCCCACTGCAGGAGGCACAAGTTCGATCCCTCATTGGGCAGGATCCCACATGCTGCGGAGCAACTAAGCCTGGGCACCACAACTACTGAACCTGTGCCCTAGAGCCTAGGAGCCGCAACTACTGAAACCCATGTGCCCTACAGCCCATGCACTGCAACAAGAGAAACTACCATAATGAGAAGCCCGCACAGCAATGAAGACCCAGCACAGGCTAAGTAAATAAATAAAATTAATTTTCTAAAATAAAAATAGATAAACTTTCAGGATTCTGGCAGGCAGGTGCAGAGACCTACTCATCCTCCAACTGCCCAATACCAGCCTGGTAAGTAAGTTTCTTTGCCTATCAAAGCTTCCACCGGACTTCCCTGGTAGTCCAGTGGTTAAGACACAGTGCTTCCAGTACAGGGGTGGCAGGTTTGATCCCTGGTCGAGGAACTAAGATCCCACATGCTGAGCAGCATGGCCAAAACAAACAAAAAAAATTCCACTCCACAGTCTGGAGTGGCCTGCCTCTTTCTTCAGCCTGTCCTCCACCTATGGGGGCGGGGGTGGGTAGGGGGGCCAGGTTCAGATTTCACTTGGGCAACTCCTGAGGTTGTGACCCAACAGACACCCTCAAAAATGGGTTAATTCAGGCACCACTGAACCCTGATAACTGAAGAACCCAGAGCTCAGGGACCTCTGTACCTGGACACCCTTGTAAAACAGGAGTCAGCTTGGGGCACTTGGGTACCTCCAGATCTGTGGTGATTTAGTCGCTATGTCATGTCCAACTCTTATGACCCCATGGACTGCAGCCCCCCAGGCTTCTCTATCCCTGGGATATCTCAGGCAAGAATACTGAAGTGGGTTGACATTTCCTTCTCCAGGGTATCTTCCCGACCCAGAGATCAAATTCAGGTCTTCTGCATTGCAGGCAGACTCTTTACCAACTGAGCCACCAGGGAAGCCCAGAACTTAGTGACCTCTGGACCTAGTCACTTTTGTAAAACAGGAGTCAGCTTGGGCACCTCCAGACCTGGACACTCTCAAATCAGAAGGCCATCCTGAAGTTTACTCTCCTTCAGACATCCACCAACATCCTTGACTCAGCTCTGTACTCTTGACATTCAGAACCTGGAGCCCCAGGAATGCAGAAATAGGCCTGGTTGCTGCATATTCTAGGGCAAGTCCAAGAACGAGGTGAGGACTGGCACTAAAGAGCCACCCCCTCAAGAGATGTGGGTCAATCAGGATGCTAGACAGAGGGCTGGCCCAGAGGTAAGGTGGGCAGAAGCTTTCCTTTGGGGTGATTTTAACCTTGTGCACAATTGCTAGGGCAGTGAGGCTGTTATTTACGGACAGAAACACAGGTGCAGTGATGGGGGAGCCCCTCGGAGAAACAGAGCATGACAGAGGTGATGCAGACAGCAGGATCTATTGAGAAGGGAGTATTGGGATATCCATGGATGGAAGAGGACAGGAAAAACATGTTATCAGAGGAGACAGGGGATCCAGCAGCATTTAAGGAGTCTAGTTCATGACAGTGAGGAAGGATTGAAAGGACACTGTGGGGAAAATAAAAACACTTGGGGTTATGGAGGAGACAGAGGGTATAACAGGACAAAGCAGTTATGTCAGGACAGAGGGCCCATGTCAGGAAAGACTGACTATGTCGGGGCAGGTGGGCAGTTAAACTGGCTCAATGAGGGCTGTCATTGGAGGTCAGCGGCCTTTTTAAAGAGAAAGTACAATCTAGGACTTCCCTGGTGGTCCAGTGGCTAAGAATTCACCTTCCAATGCAGGGGACATGGGTTTGATCCCTGTTTGGGGAACTAAGATTCCACATGCCACGGAGCAACTAAGTTCACACACCACAACTACTGAGCCTGTAGGCCACAGCTAGAGAGTCCAAAAGCTGCAATGAAAGATCTCAAAGGATGCAGCAAAGATCTCAAGTGCCACTACTAAGACCCAATGCAGCCAAATAAATAAATATTAAAAATAAATTTAAATTACTTCTCTGGTGGTCCAGTGGTTAAGAATCCATGTTGCAATCCTGGAGAAATAGGTTTGATCTCTGGTCCAGGAAGGTTCCACATGCTGTGGGGCAACAAAACCTGTGTGACACAACTATTGAGCCTGTGCTCCAGAGCCCAGAAGCTGCAACTACTGAGCCCACATGCCTAGAGCCTGAGCTCTGCAACAAGAGAAGCCACTGCAATGAGAAGTCCACGCACTGCAACAGAGTAGCCCCAACCTGCCACAACTAGAGAAAGCCTGCATGCAACAGCAAAGACCCAGCACAGCCAAAAATTAATTTATTTTAAAATAATTATTTTTTATTAAAAAGAGAAAGTACAAACTAGATGGTCACTGGGGGTGTTCTGAATGATCAGTGGAGAGCATTCATAGAGAGTAACAGTCAGGGGTAATTGTGGATTGCAAAGACTGTAGCTGCCAAAGAGATGTTTGATTGGTGTGCAAAACTCAGAGGTTACTGACAGGGAGGCTCTAGGGATGTGTCACCAGGACTCACTTGTCCCTATTTGGTTTAGCAAGTCAAGGATGTCAGTGTGAAGGCTGTGAGCAGGGACCAAGGCAGGCGGTGTGGCCTTGGTGGGCATATTACAGTAAAGGGAACATCTTACAGGAGGTCATTGTGGGGTGACAGGGAAATTGTGCCAGGTAGCATCAAAGGTCATTGGGAGGTACTATGACTGGCTCTTTGTGAGGCTGTTAGTGAGTCAGCTGAGATTTCCTAGGAGCTGGAGAAGAGCTTCATATATGATGCCATTAATGAATTCCCCGAGATTAAAATATAAGAAGATGCATCTTGCAGGCTTTTCTAGCTAAGATGTTTGGAGAGGTTTTTGTCACTGTCTTGAGATGTGTCTTGTTTTTCTGTTATGTACCTGGATATTTCTGCCTAAGTTTACCCCAAAGTTCTTGTAGCAGCTAGAAGGTGTCCACCAGAAATCATCCAGGAATAGGTACACCTCTTGTGTTAGCTTGCTAGGGCTGCCAGGAAGAAAAACACCACAGATCAAGAGGCTCAAACAACAGATGATCATTTGCTCATGATTTCAGGGGCTAGAAGTCCAAGATCAAGGTGCCAGCAGGCTTGCACCTGGGGCTTACAGATGGCCACCTGATAGCTGTGTCCTCACATGGCTGTCCTCTGTGATGTCTGTATCCTCATCTTTTTTTTAAAAAAATTCTTTATTTTTTAATTGAAGGATAATTGCTTTACAGAATTTTGTTGTTTTCTGTCAAACATAAACAAGAATCAGCCATAGGGATACCCATGGCCCCTTCCTCCTGAACCTCCCCCCCATCTCCCTCCCCATCCCACCCTTCTAGATTATCACAGAGCCCCTGTTTGAGTTTCCTGAGTCATACAGAAAACTCCCATTGACTATCTATTTTACATCCGGTATTGTAAGTTTCCAGGTTACTCTCTCCATACGGCTCACCCTGTTTCTGCCCCCGCCCCAGGTCCATAAGTCTGTTCTCCATGTCTGTTTCTCCACTGCTGCCCTGCAAATAAATTCATCAGTACCATCTTTCTAGACTCTGTATATATGTATTAGTATACAACATTTATCTTTCTCTTTCTGACTTACTTCAGTCTGTATCATAGACTCTTCTTTTAAGGACATCAATCATTCTGCATTCAGGTTCACCCTAACAACTCCATTTTAAATTAATTATCTCTTTAAGGACTGTACAGTCCATGGGGTCACAAAGAGTTGAACACAACTGAGTGACTTTCACTAAAGGCCATATATCCAA
Organism: Muntiacus reevesi; assembly: GCF_963930625.1. NCBI lineage: Eukaryota > Metazoa > Chordata > Mammalia > Artiodactyla > Cervidae > Muntiacus > Muntiacus reevesi. The sequence goes on from NC_089250.1 coordinate 258,245,198, forward strand.
ATCAGTCACAATCAGAGGTACTGGGGGCCACAGCTTCAACATATGAACTTGAAGCGGAAACAACTGCCTAGAACAGCTCTCTGAATCCTGGGGACATGCTTTCAGAATTACAAATAGGAACTATAAAGTGGGGGCAGACCCGGTTTCTGCACGGACCTGTATGTGTGTCTCTTTAAGGAAGGAATGTATCTGTGGCTACACGACCCTATGTGGCAGTTTGTGAGTGAAAAGGCTAGAAGAGAGGATATTGAAGATTTATACAGTATGAGGCAAAGAAATTCATGGAGAGAGAAACTAAGGGAACCAAACATACAGCCTCAACTGAGCAGGAAAGCAGTCCTCTGAGCCTTAGCCTGTCTTTCCTGTGGAAGAAGCCACCACAGATCCACAGAACCTTCCCAGACCCTAAGACACAGCCCAACTGAAGGATGTCCAGATGCTGGCTGAGAAGCCAGCAGCAGACAAGGACCCACAGGCTCCACAGACGTTGAAAATCCAGGGCAGCCTCTGGCTGAGGATCACACAGGCTCCTCTGCTGCCCCCGTCAGCTTTCCATCCCTGGCATCCTGGCTTGCCTCACCTCTCTCCAAATGCCCAGCACACCGCACCCACTGTGTCCCAGCCTCAGGGCCAGCACCAGCCTCTGGGGAGCCCTCGTGCGAGTCAGAAGAGGTGCCCATTCATCTGGGCAAGCGAAGCAGCTCCCATGCGCCCCCTGCCAGGTCAGGTCATGGGCAATGGGTACAAAACCGAAACAGCTCTAGGTGGCAGCCCTGCCCAACCACTGTCACTGACCCCCATGTGCTTCTTCCTCCCCACCCCACCCCACAACCTGCAGACCCAGAGAGCCACCCTCCAGGGAGACGTGTTCTGAGCCCTGGTCTGCTCTCCCACCACCCTCTGCTTCAATGCCTGTTCTGCCATCTGCACTTCCATCACCTTGTTCTTGATCGTTTTCCATTGCGGCTGTGGTCATGGACCAGGAGCAGGACTGGCAGGTTCAAGGGTCTCCAGGGCTTCCCACCCACTCCCTGTCCTTGAGAAGAACTCTTAGCCCTTCTAGTGACATAGATAAGAGGCTAGGGCTCATGATCTCCCCAAGGAAAGTGACACCACACTTCCAAGGTGGCTGCAACACTCCTTTCAGCCACCCATTCCAGGATCTGGATCAAATAGCTTATGGCACTGTCTTAGCTCCTGAGGTGAGGATTTTCTGCACTAGCAAGAGTGAAGGGAGGGAAGAGAAGAAAGTGCCTCGAGTGGGACTAATGCTGCTTGGCCTGGTTGGTCCTCCAGCTCTAGGCACGCATTCCAGTTGCCTGCCAGTATGGGAACTGCCTGCCAGCCTGCACTCAAATCCCGAGTCAGGACCTGGTGCTGAAGCTAATGAACCTGACTTTGCCTCCGTTTCCCCAACTGTACAATGATAGGACCCTCATAGATGCTGTAGGGATTAAGTGGGTTGACAGAGCTCACAGAGCCGCAGCAGCATATAACTACTGTGAAAGCGCTTGGTGTTAAAATAGCTGATTGCAGCGTGACAGAGACAGCGGCCCCTCCTGCAGAGTGAAGGCGGTCGAGGCTTTCTCTCTGGTTTGATTTTTCCCCTTGGCATGACAATGCTCAGCAGCTCCACAGCATAGCCAGCTCTGCACTTGCCTGAACACACCTGGGCTGGACTCAGAGGACCTCTCCTGGCAACAGAAATTGGCAAAAGAGGCCTCTCCCTGTGATGTAGAGCACCAACCAAGCCAGCAGGACTTCTGAACTACGGGGGCTTCACCCTAGAGTTCACAGCCAGTCTGTGTCCTCTTTTCCCATCAGACATGCAGCCCTTCCCTGGAGAGGGACTCATTCAAGTTCTTACGTAGCAGCAGATATGCCATGGACCAGAAAACATGATCAGTCAAAGCGATGTGTCTCTTTATCTATACAAAGGAGAAATTATAACACGACGGGGCTGAGGACACAGCTGCAGGTATGAGACCAATTCAAGATCATCTGCAGAAAAATATATTAGTTACTCCTTAACAGAGATATGTAAGATCTCACTTATGTGCCTCCCTTTGTGGAAAATAAAAAATTGTTAATTGGTAAAATACTTATACTGGGTTTTGTTTGTGCCAGACTCAATCATCCAACCTCTAGAAGAAAATTAGCACCCTCCTACTGCAAGTGACACTTGTCACATGTTCCCTCTCATGAGCTACAGTTTCAACCTAGCAAATTAGGGTCTTGTTTTTTTTTTTTCATTTCTTTTCCTCTCTTAAAAAATTATTTTCTTGAAGTATAGTTGATTTACAATGTTGTATTAATGTTTTGGTTGTTGTTCAGTGGCTCAGTCATGTCTGACTCTGTGTGACCCCATGGACTGCAACATGCCAGGCTTCCCTGTCCATCACCACCTCCCAGAGCTTGATCAAATTCATGTCCATCGAGTTGGTGATGCCATCCTCCATCATCCTCTTCACTCCCTCCCAGAGTTTGCTCAAACTCATGTCCACTGAGTCAATGAAGTCATCCAACCATCTCATCCTCCATTATCCCCTTCTCCTCCTGCCTTCAATCTTTTCCAGCATCAGGGTCTTTTCCAAGGAGTCGGCTCTTTGCATCAGGTGGTCAAAGTATTGGAGGTTCAGCTTCAACATCAGTCAGTGAGATATATATATATATTCTTTTTTGTATTCTTTTCCATTGTGGTTATCACAAGACATTGACCATAGCTCCCTGTGCTAATCAGTAGGATTTTGTTGTTTTTCCATTCTGTATGTAATAGTTTGCATCTGCTAATCCCAAATTTCCAATCCATCCCTCCCCAACCCCTTTTCCCTTGGCAACCACAAATGTGTTCTTTGTCTCTGTGAGTCTTGTTTCTGTTTCACAGATATGTTCATTTGTGTTATATTTTAAATTTCACAAATAAGTGATATTATATGGTATTTGCCTTTCTCTTTCAGACTCACTTCACTTTGTATGATAATCTCTAGGTCCATCCATGTTGCTAGCATTATTTCATTCTTTCTTATGGCTGAGTAGTGTTCCACTGTATATATATATACAACTTCTTTATCCATTCATCTGTTATGGACATTTAGATTATTTCCATATATTGGAAAGTTAAACCATCCTCTTACACTGGAAAAAATCAAGATTGTTAAAATGGTCATACTCTCCAAACCAAACAAATGTTACTACAAATTAATTTGATCCCTATCAAATTACTCATGATGTTTTGCACAGAATTAGCCCTAATAAAATGACCATAAATGACACAGAATTGCCAAAGCAGTTCTGAGGGAAAAGGACAAAGCTGGAGGCATAGCCCTTCTGGAAGTCACACAATACAACAAAGCTATAGTAATCAAAACAGCATGGTGTTGGCACAAAAAACAGACATATGGATCAATGGAACAGAATAGAGAGCTCAGAAATAAAGTCACACACCTACAGTCTATTAATCTTTGACAAAGGAGTCAGGAATATACCATGGAGAAAAGACAGTCTCTTCAGCAAGTGGTGCTGGGAAAACTGGACAGCCACTGTAAATCAATGAAGTTAGAGCATTCCCTCACACCATACACAAAAATAAACTCAAAACAGCTTAAAGACTTAAATAAAGGCAGGACACCATAAAACAGAGAACATAGGCAAAACGTTCTCTGACATAAATTGGAACAATCTTTTCTTAGATCAGTGTATGAAGGCACTAGAAATAAAAGCAAAAATAAGCAAATGGGACCTAAGCTTTTGCACAGCAAAGAAAACCATAAACAAAACTAAAAGACAATCTACAGACAGGGAGAAAATGCAAACCAATGCAACTGGCAAGGGCTTAATTTCCAAAATATACAAATAGCTCACGTAACTCAATAAGAATAAAACAAACAACCAAACAACCCAAACAAAAAATGGTCAAAAGACCAAAATGGACATTTCTCAAAGAAGACATACAGATGGCTAATAGGCATGTGAAAAGATGCTCAACATAGCTAACTATCAGAGAAATACAAATCTAAACTACAATGAGGAAGCATCACACACCAGTCAGAGTAGCCATTATTAAAGTCTACAAACAATGAACGCTGGAGAGGGTGTGAAACAAAGGGAACCCTCCTATACTATTGGTGGGAACGTAAATTTGGTATAGCCACTATGGAAAACAGCATGGAGGTTTCTTAAAAAACTAAAAATAGAGTTACCATATGATCCAGCAATCCCACTCCTGGTCATATACTCAGACAAAACTCTAATTTGAAAACATACATGCACCCCTATGTTCATAGTGGCATTCTTTGCAATATCCAAGATATGGAAACAGCCTAAATGTCCACTGACATGTGAATAGCTAAAAAAGAAGCAATAAATATACACATACAACAGAATATTACACACTCATAAAAAAGGGATGGAATAATACCATTTGGAGCAACATGGATGGACCTAGAGATTGTCAAACTAAGTGAAGTAATTCAGACAAAGACAACATATCATGTGACATCATTTATATGTGGAATCTAAAATATGATGCAAGTAAACTAATTTACAAAACAGAAAGAGACCCACAGACATAGAAACCAAACTTAGAGTTACCAAAGGGGAGAAGAGGTGGGGAAGGATAAATCAAGAGTTTGGTATTAGCATATACAAGCTGCTGCTGCTAAGTCACGTCAGTCATGTCCGACTCTGTGCAACCCCACAGACGTCAGCCCACCAGGCTCCTCCGTCCCTGGGATTCCCTAGGCAAGAATACTGGAGTGTGTTGCCATTTCCTTTCCAATGCATGAAAGTGAAAAGTGAAAGTGAAGTTGTGTCCAACTCCTTGAGACACCATGGACTGTAGCCCACCAGGCTACTCCGTCCGTGGGAGTTCCCAGGCAAGAGTACTGGAGTGGGCTGCCATTGCCTTCTCCGCCTATACAAGCTACATACATGAAATAGATAAACAATAAGGTCCTACTTGTTATAATATATATAATATATAATCTAGCACAGGGGACTCTATTCAATATCTTGTAATAACCTATAATGGAAAATAATATGAAAAAGAATATAAATATTATACATATAGGTATATATATATATAACTGTACCTTCTCTGCTGTATAGTGGAAACTAACACCACAGGCTTCCCTGGTGGAACAGTGGTTAAGAATTCCCTTTGGGACACAGGTTTGATCCCTGGTTCAAGAAGATCCCACTTGTCACAAGGCAACTAAACCAATGTGCCACAACTGCCGAGCTCATACACTAAAGCCGGCAAGACAGAACTACTGAGCCCACGTGCCCTACAGCCTGTGCTCCAAAACAAGAGAAGCCACTGCAGTTAGAAACCCACACACTAGAGAAAGCCCTCACATAGCACAGAGCCAGCAAACTATATAAATAAATAAATAAATATTTTAAAGTAACATGACATTGTAAATCAACTACACCTCAAAGAAAAAAAGCTTTGTGAAAATTCCTAATGGTTGAGATGAATAATCATATCAGTCTTTTTGCTTTCTTTTTAAAAAAAATGATTATGGACCATCTTATACTGAAATCTAAAGAGAACAGATATTTTGTGTTTTTATCCCCATAATTTATTCTCCACAATGTATGATACTTTATGACCCAAACCCATGCACCAGAACTGTAAGGTGGATTGACTACATTATTTAGGTTGAGGGTCAGTGCCACAACCTAAGTATCACACACAGACACAGACACAGACACAGACAGACAGACACACACACACACACACACACACACACCCCTATTCTGCTCCCATTGCATTGGCCAGAATTTAATCACATGGCCTCTGACTTTCTCTCAGAGAACCTGGAAAATGCAGTCTTTACTATGGGTGGCCAAGTGCCTCAATAAAATGAGAATTTCAGGATTGGGGACCACGCATATATACCACCTTAACTCTAGTCTAGAGGAATAAATACATCATGATATATGAAAACTGAACAAATACATCTGTGATTTTATGAAGATTGAGCATCAGTAATGAGAAGAAAAAAATTAAAATGGCAGTCGGAGAAAGCGCATTGGGATGGATCTGACCGACTTTCAATTAATCTAATGAAAAGCCAAGATGAAAGTGTATGTGATTACCACATTGAACACAAAACCTTGTGCTGGTCTGATTTTATCTGGCCTCGGGTGTTGTCTGTAAACAACATTCCATGACTTGATGTTGTGTTAGGAAAGATTCCTTCCTGTTAACACAAAACAAATGAAAAGGCTGAGGTGGACAAAATTCTTCTCTCCCCTCTGGTACATTTACAGAGTCCATGTACTTCTCAACATGTCCAGTTACAGCTGGAATTGCTGTTATCTGTGTTGACTGAGAGGACTGAGAGTTACTCAGGTTTAAAGCTGGCTGCACTGTTCTTGAAACATATCTGGAGGGCCTTCCCTGGTGGTCCAGTGGTTAGGACTCCAAGCTTCCACCGCAGCAGGCACAGGTTCAATTCCTGGTCAAGGAATGAAGATCCCACATGCCGAGCAGTGTGACCAAAATAAATAGATAAATAATTTTATTAATGTATCTGGAATATTGAATCAGTGTCTGTGTTTTTTAAATACAGGATGAATCATTTACAATCTGGGGTCAGGGAAACAGAGCTGTAGTCTTCACCTGGATGTGCAATATCCAAGCATTTAGCTTCTTACGCTCTAAAGAAAGAAATTTAGTTTTGCCTTTAATATCTCCTTTCTTATGGCTGATTCATATCAATGTATGACAAAACCCACTGAAAAATAAAAAATTAAAAAAATTAAAAAAATATCTCCTTTCTTTCAGAAATTACTACTCTTTACTAATTTAGGGGGGATTTATTGAGATATAATTCACAAAACTATAGATATTTCAAGTATACAGGTTGGTAAGTTTTGACATATGTATACACACCCATGAAACCATCACCACAATCAAGGAAATGAAAATATCCATCACCACCAAACTGAAAATAGCCCTTCTAGTAAAAGAAAAAATTAGAGGAAATATTTCCAAAATCATTTCATTAAGCCAGCATGATCATGATACTAAAATCAGAAAAAAATGTACCAAAGATTACAGATCAATATCTGTTATGAATATAGATATGAAAATTATCAAAGAAATAATAGAAAACCAAAAACAAAAGTATATAAATTGAATACAGCATCATCCACTGGGATTTCTCCGAAGAATGCAAAGTTTGTTCAATATTAGAAAATCAATGTAATCCACTATATGAACTGTCTAAAAAAAGGAAAAGCACACGATCCATCGATACAAAAAAGGCACTTGAGAAGAGTCCATATCCATTAAGATTAGAAACTCAGCAAACCAGAACAGGAAACTTCTTCATCCTGATAATGTCTACAGAAAACCTATAACTAACATCATATATGGTGGTGAAAGTGCAAAAGCATTCTTCCCTCATATATGCAACAAGGCAAGGGTGTTCTCTCATCACCCCTATGCCGCACCAGACTGGAAGTCCTAATTAGCACAATAAGTCAGAAAAAGATGAGGGGGTGGCGAGGAAAGGGCATAGAGGACTTCACTGGTGGTTCAGTAGTAAAGAATTTGCCTGCCAATGCAGGAGACACAGGTTCAATCCTTGGTGCAGGAAGATTCCACATGCTGCAGAGCAACTAAGCTCACGTGCCACAACTACTGAGCCCACATGCCGCCACTACTGAAGCCTGTGCATCTAGAGCCCTTGCTCTGCAACAAGAGAAGCCACCTCAGTGAGAAGCCTGTGCACTACAACTAGAGAGTAGCCCTCGCTTGCCACAACTAGAGAAAGCTCTCATGCAGCAAAAAAGACCCAGTGCAGTCAGATAAATAAACTTTAAAAGGGCATACAAAAAGATATTAAAGCTACCTTATTTGCAGATGACATGATTCTCTATGTAGAGAAGCCCAAAGAATCTGAAAAAAAAAATTAAAATGAAATAAAAACTCCTAAATTTGAGTTTAGCAAGATGCAGGTAGCAATATCAATATTCAAAAATCTACTGTATTTCCATATGCTTGCAATAAACAATCAGAAACCAAAATTAAAAAGTGTTTTTAAAATACCATTTCCAGTAGCTCCCAAATAGGCAAGTAGTTGGGTGTAAATCTGAGACTTCCCAGGTGGCGCTAGTAGTAAAGAACTTGACTTCCAATGCAGGAGACACAAGAGATGCGGGTTCGATCCCTGGGTTGAGAAGATCCCCTGAAGTAGGAAATGGCAACTTACTCCAGTACTCTTGCCTGGAAAATCCCATGGACAGAAGAGCCTGGCAGGCTACAGTTCGTGCGGTTTCAAGAGTCGGACACAACTGAGCACACACACATTGGGTGTAAACCTAATGTATCATATGTATAAGTTGTGTGTGTAACTAGATGGCTGATAAAAAAAATAGAAGAACTAAACAAATAGAGAGTTTGCCCACAGTTGATAATTGGAAGGTTTGACACCTCTTTCAACTCATTCTGAAATTCTTATGGAATTCCTTAATATATATATTTTTATTGAAGTATGGTTGATTTACAATGTTTCAGGTACACAGCAAGGTGATTCAGTTATACATATACACATATATTATTTTTGAGATTAGGCAATTCCTATTTAAAGACAAAAAAGATTTGTAGATCTAGACAAGCATAGTCAAAGCAATTCTGAAAATTAAGAATAAAGTTGGAGTACTCACATAACCCAACTTTAAGAATCATTATAAAGCTACATGAATAAGACAGTACAGTACTGGCAAATGAATAAACACATAAGTCAAAAGAACATAATAAGGAGTGCAGATAGAGATCCACATTTAATACAGCCATTTTATTTAGAATGGAGTGCAAAGGTAATTTACCAAAGAAATAGAAACAGTTTCAAAGAAATAGAACAGTGTTAGGTTAATTGGACCACCATATGCAAAACAATGTCAACTAAAACTTCACATTTGAAACTCAATATAGAGCATAGATTTAAATGTAAATTGTATTATAAATCTACTAAACTTTAAGATTAAAACACAGGAGAAAATCTTCCTGACCCTGGTTAAGCAAGTCTTAGACATTATACCAAAAGCACCTTCATAAAAAAAAATAATTTCGATTCCATCCAAATTAAAAATATGATCTGCAGTGCACACTATCAGAAAAGGAAAAGATGAACTACAGAACCAGAGAAAATATTTGCAAATCATACATCTGACAAAGGACTTGTATCCAAAATATATAAATGACCCTCAAACTTAACTGTAATAAAAACAAAGCAATTATTTTTAAATGGGCAAAAGAGATGAACTGACCCTTCATCAAGGGGGATATATAGATGTTAAGTAAACACATGAAAAGATGTTAATTCTCCCAAACAGCAGCCGCCACTGCTGCAGAACCTGACTCAAATCGTTAAATGACCCCTCTCAAGGTAGCTGAAACAACCCAAGACTCCTAGGCTTACATCACTCTTTCCTCAAGCGGCGCTTTTGCCCTCAAGGCACCTTGGGAATTGATCAATCACCTGAAAGAGTAGGAGGAGCCTGAACCCCTACAGACCAATCAGCAGCCACTTGAGTACTGGGTTCCCCAGCACACACAACCTCCAATCAGCCAATAGAAGTGGAACTACAGAGGCGGAGCCTGCCTGGTCTCCATGGTAATCCCTGGCAGGGCGGAGTGGGAAAGAGGCTCTATGTAGTCTTGGTAGTACCAAATCCAGGTGCCCTAAAGGAGGGAGTTGGGGGGGGATTAGAAGAGGTAGGGAGAGAATTTATGGAGTGACAAGTGCCAGGAAGAGAGTTAGGAGGGATAGGGGAGAATCAGGCGGAAGGAGAGTTTCATGAGCGGGCAGAGAGGGTTTATTAAGAAGAGAAGTATTTAGAGACAGTACCAGTTTAGCAGAACAGGGGGGTTGTGTAATTAAGAGGAAGAAGGAGTTCAAAGCTGGTTTCAGAGGTAGAAAGAAGACGTTAGGAGGACGCAAGGCAGGTCTTTATAAGGGACAGAGAAGAAGCTATGAGGGGATAAGAAGAGACTTCGAGTTTACAGTTGTTTAAAGAAGGTCTTAGAAGAGCCAAGTGAGAGGATACAGGTGTGGGGGATAGATGAGGGGAGGAGTTTACAGGTGAACAACAAGGGTCATAACCGGACCGTGATAGATGCTTAGGGGCAAAAGAGTGATATTATTATAAAAGGGACAAGCAGAGAGCTATTAAAGACATTAAAGTATTATAGGGTGAAAGTCTTTAAGGGGACAATGGAGGCTTTACACATGAAAAGTGAATGTATTAGTGCTGAGTGAGGGTCTTCTTAGACGGCTGGTTTATAGGGACAAAGAGAAGGTTGCTTGGGGGACAATGAGGGTGTTTATGGAAACAAAGTATTACAGTGGGTCAGTTGAGATACAAGGAGGTCAAGTGAGAGTCCTCAGAGTCAGAAAGGACTTTAGGGGGACAATGGAAGGGGTCAAGTGCTGTAGACAGCAGCAAGGCAGTTGTAGAAGACAGGGAGTAGCTTACAGGAGATAGAGAAAATGTTACAGAGAACAGAGGGGTTATAGGGCATGGGGGTGTGGAGAAAAGAGGGTCTGGGAGTTACAGGGTAAATGGATTTATTAAAATGGATAGTAAGGTTCGAGGGAATACAGTGTGAGTTTGAGGGAGTCAGTGAGTCTTTTAAAGAGTGTCAGTGAAGATTTTATAGGAATCAAGGACAATCAAGGAAGGAAGTTATAGGGAATAGTAGGGTCCAGAAGCCATACTGAGCCATAACCCACTCCCTCTCCCCAGGCATTTGAAATTATGGCTGAGAAGCCCCCCAAGGACTACCTCTTGCTGGCGATCGTGACCTATCTCCTGTGCTGTCCTTTAGGCACTGCAGCCTTGTACTATTCTTCCAAGGTGGGAATGCGCATCGTGTCAGTCCTCACCCTCCCCTCTCTCTCCATCCTGGTCCTGTGTGTGTGCTGGTTGCTCAGTCGTGTCCAGCTCTTTCCAACCCCATGGTCTGTAGCCCACCGGGCTCCTCTGTCCACGGAATTCTCCAGACAAGAATACAGGGGTGGGTAGCCATTCCCTTCTCCAGGGGATCTTCCTAATCCAGGGATCAAACCTGGGTCTCCTGCATTGCAGGCAGATTCATTACCATCTGAGCCATCAGGGAAGCCCTGACCCTGGATAAATTTCATCCCTATTCTCCATCCTGTTGGTTCAGACCCCACCCTTGCAGTGCCTTCACCCCTCCAATAACCCTTTTAAGCCCATCTCTTCCTGTTCTGTCTCTCCTATCAAACTCAGACAAGGAGCTACAACCGTAGGAATGACCGAGCCTTGGCAGTCAAGTTCTCCCACAAAGCCTACAATTATTCAGTGGCGGGAATTGTTATGGCATGCATCGCTGCTATCGTTGTCTGGATTATATTTGCAATAGCCACTTTTAAACGGTAACCTCATCGCCGGCTCATGAAGAAGACCACAAAAATATACAACAGTATTACTTATCAAGGCTCTAAGTATCCATTTGGGCCAGTGTCTGGCATGCCAGGTGTTTTAACTTGGATCACCTTGAGGTGGTTGATGGAAGTAGGAAGTGGTAACTCAGGCAGCCTGTTGGACCGAGCTCAAACCAACCCTGGGACCCTGTCAAGGGGGTGGGGCTCATGGGAGACAGTGTGGGGCTCTGTTTCTCCAGGCAGCCTCCCCTCCTACCCAAATACATGCCACAAACCTGTTCATGTCAACCAAGGGCCTTGACTGAGCTGCCTGACTTTGGGAATTCTGCAGTCAACTTCAGATCAAATCCCCACCCTCTCAGAACTTATAAACCAAAGAGGGAAGACATATCACCAGATAGTGACCATCCACATTAGAACCATCTGTAATTGGGGAAATCCAGTGGTGGGTATTGGAGGCTGAACCTAATCTGCACCTAATCTGGGGTACTTGTGGTCTATCAGAAAATGAGAGAGTCAAGCAGCTGTGGGTGAACTGACTGGAATTCAGGCCAGGTGGGATTGTAGAGAGTTCCCATAACAGCTCTGGTTGCCTCCTCTCCCCACCAACACCACTGTTTGTGGTTTAGGCATCATTCAGCAATGCTTTATGAGCACCTACTGTGTCTCGGCCACTAACCGGGAAAGCGACAGAGCAAAATAAATCAGACCTCTTTCTAGTGGAGCTTATGCTCTAGTGAGAAGAAAACCATAAACAAATAGCCCTCTAAATAAGCAAGGTAATTATAGGGAATGTAAATACTATGGAGAAAAATATCACAGGGTAACAAGCCAAAGCAATGCCAGTACTGGTCCACCGACTGTTAGTGTTAATTACACAAGATAGGTGCAGAAATTGCCAGTTTAGTTCAGTTCAGTCACTCAGTCATGTCCGACTCCTCGTGACCCCATGGACTGCAGCATGCCAGGCTTCACTGTCCATCACCAGTAATCGCCAGTAGGTATTTTGAAAGTGAAAATGTTAGTTGTTCAGGCCTGTCTGACTCTTTGTGACATCCATGGACTGTAGCCCACCAGGCTCCTCTGTCCATGGGATTCTCCACTCAAGAGTACTAGAGTGGGTTGCCATTCCCTTCTCCAGGGAATCTTCCCAACCCAGGAATTGAACCAGTGTCTCCTGCATTGTAGGCAGATTATCTACTTTCTGAACCACCAGGGAAGCCATACGTTCAAACTTACAGCAATTTGACATTGTCATGGCATCCACGTATAAGATCAAGAGTCTTGTTTCAATTAAAAACTAAAAAATAAAAATAAAGAGTCTTGTCTGGTTAAACCAAGTATAGGCCAGAGTACGGGTGCAGCGGCCTTGGCCCGGGAGCACCGGGGCAGGAGTGGGTGGCCTGGCATGTTGGGCTGGGAGGAGCTGAGCGGGTCTGCATAGGGCGAGAGGCCCGGCTAGAGCCGGAGCTCCGGTGGCAAAGCAGCTGTGTCCCTCACGATGAAAGGTCTGGGGATACCGCTCTCTCCTTTGTATAGTTGATAGTTTAGGCAGTGACGAAATGGCTTACGGTGTCAAAACCTTTCTGCAGGACCCTGCCAGGGGAATCAAAACCTCCATCTGGGGAATTTATACCATCTCAAAGCTAGATGCTCAAATTCAACAAAAGAGAGAGGAGCAGTGTCCAAGAAGGTCAAGCTGTGTCCTGCCTCAGAGAAGAGCCCAGAGCACTGAGAGGAAGCAGGAGAGTGAACCACATGTTGTTAGGAGAATTTTTCAGTGCTGCGCTTGGAATGGTGGAGTTTCCTGGTTCAATCTCCTCTTGTTTCATCAAGTGTTTATTCCTGTGCTTCAGTCAGTAGTGGCCCGGATTATTGGTGATCCCATCACTACATGGGGATATTTGGTCATGGCTGGAGATTTTCCCTGGATCAACTTTCAGAGCTTTCTCGTGCACTCCCTCTTTGCACTCACCAAAGGCATAAGCTCAATTTGGTGCCATGATATAGCTGACTTGGCATCAGAGGTATCAGGAAAGAAGCCTCCCACATTCCCTAGTGTAGCACAATAATTGCTGACATGCTCTTCAGCCTTTCGCTGCAGGCTCTCTTCTTCCTCCAGGGGATGTCTGTGAGTCTCTTTCCCATCCAGTTGGTTAGTCTGGTTAGTCTTCTGCATATGTCTCTTTTCTACTCACTACTCACAGTCCATGGAATTCTCCAGGCCAGAATACTGGAGTGGGTAGCCTTGCCCTTCTCCAGGGGATCTTCCCAATGCAGGGATCGAACCCAGGTCTCCCGCTTTGCAGGAGGATTCTTTACTAGCTGAGCCACAAGGGAAACCCAAGAATACTGGAGTGGGTAGCCTATTCCTTCTCCAGCAGATCTTCCTGACCCAGAAATCAAACCGGGGTCTCCTGCAGATTCTTTACCAACTGAACTATCAGGGAAGCTCTACTCACTATACTGCTTCAGTGGATGGTTCAATAAAGGAATTGAAATGCACCAGCGGTTGTCAAACACAGAAAGGAATTGGCCTTGCTTTGGATTTGGTTTGCCCCTGGCTTTCCTCACAGCATGGCAGTCCTCCAACATTGTCAGTGGCTGCCTCTTCTCTGTCCTCTTCCCTTTATTCCTTATCAGCGCCAATGAAGCAAAGATTCCTGGCAAAGTATACCCCTTCCAATTGCACCTCTTCTCCTTAGTAATTTTCTTAAGCAGCAGACTCTTCCACAAGATGGGTGAACCTGCAGTAATTTCCACTTCTGCAGAGTTTCTTCACCATACCCATCTCCTGCCCAAACTGAAGGCTGCTGCAGGCCCCTGAGTCCATCACCCGCCATCTGGAGGAGATGGGAGGGATCAGAAGGACTGACGCCATGGCAGCTCTTTTCCTGGTTCACCTCCATCCCCTCCCAGGGAAGGCGGGGCCCACCATGCCAAAGGCCCTAGACACATTCCCTTCCCTCTGAGGAATCCAGACTTTTGTCTCTGGTGCACATAAGGCAGAATCTTCCTGACACCACTATGGACTTTAAACACCGGTGAGTCTGAAAGGACCTCAGGTTTTTCTGCAGCTCTTCTCTAACACTTGCCAGCCTCATGCCTGGACTGATTTGAATACTCTTTCTCCTTGTGCCATTTCCCCTTCCACTTACCCTTCCTGCCTCCCACCACCCTTGGATGAATGGATTTTTGTGATTCTTGCTGCTGTATTTTGTGGATCTATTATTTTTGTTTTTCTGTGATGCACATATATTGGCTGTGGGAGGGACAGGAGGCTCTGCTGCTCCTGGTTACTCTCTTTATAGCCATCACTGTCTTTTTTCTTTAACTCAAGTTAGATTTTGGTCTCTTGCTCCACTGCAAAAAAAAGAAAGGAGAAACAAGCCTGAAGAGATGGGACAGGGAGAAAGACTGCACAGCCACATTTGCTGGGTTTTGAGGAGTGATTTTCTTTCTTCCCCTTGAAGGAGAAAAGCTTTTTTCACAGGTACATTTAAAGCTCACTCAACGATAGGGAGGTACCAATTTTGGACAAGTGCGACTGCAACATGGAATAAATACTCAGAGAATCTGACTGTTGGCCACTGCGGTTCTGTCTGGTATTTCAAAGAAATATTGGGTGCTGCAAATAGGAACTGAACGGGTAAACTTATTAAACCCATTAAACCTGAAAAAAAAAAAAAAAAAATTACCGCCCCAAAGGATCAATCCATGACAGACTGGAGAAGATAGCAAAAACAGATCCTATACTACAATCACAAATAGTTTGAGATGCAGTGGGCTAGCGGGCACTGAGGTCTAGAAAGTATGTTGTTTTGGGTCATGCTAGTGGCTGTAGTAAATATACTGGCTCACAAAATAGAAGTATATTTCACATTCCCAGAACCTCAAATTTGGGCATTTCAAGTGACCCACAAATAATTCAGGGATCCCATCTCCTTCTATTTGGTAATTCCACCATCCCCAGAGGACCGAGTCCTTTGAATTCAGGTAGAAGTAGACAGTGAGATCCCCAACTTGATTTTTTAAAAATCCCTGGCCTGCAAGTGAGCACTTGTACATTGTTGGTGAGAAGGTAAACTTGGACAACCACTATAGAAAAAAGAATGGAGGACCCTCAAAAGTATAATTTATAGATTAATTATGATTGTCTATCAACTGATGCAACAATTTCACTTTTGGGCATATGTCCAAAAGAAAGAAAATCACTGCTTCAAAGACATATCTGTTCGCCCTTGATTACTGCAGCATTATTGACAATAGGCAAGATAAGGAAACAACTCAAGTGTCTGATAAAAGACGAATGTCATCCACATAAAGAAGATGTGATACATGTACAGAAAGGAATATTATTAAGCTGTGAGAAACATGAAATTCTGCCAATTAAGACAACACAGATGGATCTTGAGGGAACTTCCATAAATGAAACAGGTCAAACAGAGAAAGATTAATACTGTATGATACCACTTACATATGTAATTTTTTAAAATATATTCCTGTAGAAACTAAAAGTAGAATGATGGTTGCCAGGGGCTGGAAAGTGGGAGGGAAATACAAGCTGGTAAAAACTTTTTAAAAAGTAGAAAATTTCAGTTACAAGGGGAATAAGATTTGAGGGTCTAATATATAACATTGTAACTACCATTAACAATACTATATTGTGAACTTAAAACTTGCTAAGAAAATAAGTCTTAAGCATTCAACACCCCCACCCAAAAAAATAAAGAGGTAACTGTGTGAGCTAGCAGATGTGTTAATTAATTTGATTGTGGTAATAATTTCACTAAAGATATGATACGAATGAATAATCATAACAAAACAGAAACAGAGTCATAGATACAAATAGTTGCCAAAAGGAGGATAAGTGGAACAGATGAGGGAGATTAAGGGATCCAAACTTCCAGTTAAAAAATAAGTGAATCACATTTATGTACATCATGGGGAATATAGTCAGTAGTAATGAAAATATCTTTGTATGGTGACTGATGAAACTAGACTTATCACAATGATTATTTTGTAATGTATAGAAATATCAAATCACTATATTGTGCACCAGGCATAGGTCAATTATGCTTCAAACAAACTCATAAAAGAGATCAGATTTGTGGTGACCAAAGGATGGGAGTGGGGGAGGAGGAATTGGATGAAAGTGGCAAAAGGTACAAACTTCCAGTTATAAGACAAATCATTACTAGAATATTATGTACAATGTGATAATATAATCAATACTGCTGTTAAGTTCTATACGTAAATTGTTAAAAGAGTAAATCCTAAATCCTAAGAGTAAATCATCACAAGGCAAAAAAATTTTTTTTCTGTTATTTTGTATCTGTATGAGATGATGGATGTTCACTAGATTTATTGTGGTGATCATTTCATGACACAGCTAAGTCCTATCATCATGCTGTACACCTTAAACCTATGCAGTGCTATATGTCAATTATATCTCAATAAAAATTGAAGGAAAAACACACACATACATATATATTCCTAAAATTGGTAACATGCATTTAGAAGATCACAGGGTACAATATCAACAAGCAAAATTCTAAGACATTAGCAAATGCTAGCAATGAACAATAAGAATGCATACCTTTTTAAAATACCATTTTAAATAGTTTAAAAAAAACTAGTACAGTGTATATCTAAGAGATTATGTGTATGCACTGTCTATTTAAAAAATAGCAGCTGATGAAAGAAATAAAAGAAGACTTAAAAGTGTTCTCAGGTTCGTTAGTTGAAAGGTTCGACATCTCTCAAGTAGATATGAAATTCTAATACTATTCCTATTAAAAGACCAACAAAATTTGTATATCTAGACAAGTATATTCAAAACAATTATGAAAAATAAGAATAAAGTTATAGAACTCATGTTACCCAATTTTAAGAATCATTATAAAGATACATTAATAAGACAGTGTGGTATTGGCAAACAGATAAATACATAGGTCAACAGAATAAGGAATGCAGAAAGAGGCACATAATAAATATGGTCAATTTATTTTAAAAAGAAATCCAAAAGTAATTTATGAAAAAAATGGGTATTCATGGTGTTTAATTGGAGCACTATAACCAAAATATAATTAATCTCAATGAAAACCTCATATATTATACAGATATACTCAATACAGATCATAGAGCTAAATGTACATTGTAAATCTAACACTTAGAAGAAAACATAGGAAAAAAATCCTCCTGAGTTAAGCAAAGAGTTCTTAGACATGATACCAAAAACACCTCCATAAAAGAAAAAAAGTAATTTAGACTCCCTCAAAATTAAAAACTTTGCTCTGCAATGGACACTGTTAGAAAATAAAAAGATTAAGCTACAGACCCAAAGAAAATACTTTCAAATCACATATTTGATATCTGGATTCAAAATATATATGACACTCAAACCTAACTGTAATTTTAAAAAAAAAACAACTATTTTTTAATGGGAGAAAGACCTGAACTGACACTACGTCAAAGGGGATGTACAGGTGGCATATAAGCATGTGAAAAGCTGTTCATTCTTGCAAAGATCACCCTCCACCTGCCACTGCTACATGATTCCTCTCAAGGTGTTTGAAGCAACCTAAGACTCCTAGGCTCATATCACTCTTGCACCAAGCGGTGTCTCTCCCTTGCTGGGACTGATCAATCATCAGAGACTAGGAGGAGCCTGAGCTCCTTCAGATGAGAATTCAGCCAGATGAGAAATGGATTCCTCAACCCTAACACACAACCTCCAATCAGTCAATAGAAGTAGAATGATAGAATATTCTAGGATAGGAGGTGGGGCCTGTCTGGTCTCCATGGTAATCCCTGGCAGATTGGAGTGAGGGGCAGGCCCTATGTTACCTTAGTAGTATCAGATCCATATGCCCTAATGGAGGTGAGGGGGGCAGGGAGAGAATTTATGGGGTGACAGGAGGGAGAAAGAGAGCTAGAGGGAGTGGGGAATGAAGGGGCAAGGAGGGCTTCATTAAAGGGCAGAGAGGGTGTAGAGAATTTTCAAGGATAATGGATTTTGGGGAACTGGAAGGTTGTAATTAGTGAGGGAAAAGGAATTCAAAAGATCACCACGCTTATTTTAGAGGCAGAGAGAAGGTGTTAAGAGGAACTGGTCAGGTCTTTAAAAGTGGACAGAGAAGAGGCTATGAGTGGACAAGGAGAGGACTTGGAGTTTATATTTGCTCAAATAACATCTTAGAGAAGCCAAGTGAGAGGATATGGGGGTGGGGGAAAGGGAGGAATTTATAGATGAACAATAAGGGTCATAACAGGACCATGACAGATGCTTAGGGACAAAATGAGTGGTATTATTATAAAAGGGACAAGCAGAGACCTATTAAAGACATTAGAAGTATCATAGGCTGAGAGCTTTTAGGGGGACAATGAAGGTTTTACACATGAAAACTGTGTTAGTGTTGAGTGAGGGTCTTCTTAGTAGGGTGGTTTATAGGGACAAAGAGAAGGTTGCTTGGGGGACAATAAGGGTGTTAATGAAAATAAGCTGTAACAATGGATCAGCTGAGGTTCAGGGAGGTCAAGTGAGAGTCCTCAGAATCAGTAGGGACTTTAGGGGAACAGTGGAAGGGGTCAAGTGAGACATGCTGTAGAGAGGAGCAAAGTAGTTACAGAAGACAGAGAGGAGCTTGTAGCAGAAAATGTTACAGAGAACGGAGAGAGGTTATAGGGCATGGGGGTGGGGAGAAGAGAGGATCTGGGAGTTATGGCGTAAAGGTATTTATTAGAGTGGGTAATAAGGTTTGAAGGAAAATGGTGTGAGTTAGAGGGAGTCAGTGAGACTTAAAGAGTGTCAGTGAAGATTTTATAGGAATCAAGGATAGTCAAGGAAGGAAGTTACAGGGAATGGTAGGGTCCAGAAGCCATGCTGAGCTATCACTCACTCCCTGTCCCCAGGAATCTGAAAGTGTGTCTGACGAGGCCCCCAGTGACCACCTCTTGCTGGCGATCTTGGCCTATCTCCTGTGCTGTCCTTTAGGCACTGCAGCCTTGTACTATTCTTCCCAGGTGGGCATGTGCATCGTGTCAGTCCTCACCCTCCCCTCTCTCTCCATCCTGGCCCTGACCCTGAATCAATTTCATCCATGTTCTCCATCCTGTTGGCTCAGACCCCACCCTGAGTCCTTGCAGCGCCTTCATCCCCACCCCCACCCCCCGCAATAACCCTTTTAAACCCATCTATGCCTGTTCTGTCTCTCCTCCCAAACTCAGACAAGGCGCCACAACCGTAGGAATGAACGAGCCTTGGCAGCCGAGACCTCCCACAAAGTCTTCAGTTTTGCACTGGCAGGAATTATTATGGCATGTGTCGCTGCTCTCAACAGCTGGATTATATTAATAATAGCCACTTTTCAACGGTGACCTAATCTTCAGCTCATGACGAAAACCACCAGAATATACAACAGTTATTAACCTAGACTCTCAGTATCCGTATGCGCCAATGTCTGGTGTGCCAGGTGTTTTGACCTGAAGCACCTTGGGGTGGCTGACAGGGGAAGGAAGTGATAACTCTGGCCAGAGCTCAAGACCAACCCTGGGACCCTGCTGAGGGGTGGGGGTCATGGGGGACAGACAGCACACTGTCTCCCCAGGGCAGTCTCTGCTTCTGCCCAAACACACACCACAAACCCATTTATGTCAGCTAAGGGTCTTAACTGAACTACCTGACTTTGGGGATACAGCAGTCAACTTCAGGTCAAATCCCCACCCTCTCAGAACTTATAAACCAGTGGGGGAAGACATATCACCAGATATTGACCATCCACAGTGGACCTATCTGTAATCAGGGAAATCTAGTAGGGGATAAAGGAGGCTGGACCTAATCTGGGTACTTGTCATCATATCAGAAAACTAGGGAATCAAGCATCTGTGAGTGAACTGGCTAGAATTTAAGTCAGGTAGGATTGTAGAGAGCTCCCATAACAGTAATGGTTGCCTCGTCCTTTTTCCACCAACACCATTGCTTGTGATTTAGCCATCATTCAACAATGCTTCCTGAGCACCTACTATTTACCAGGCATGATAACAGGAACTAGGAATGCAAAAGAACAAAAGAAATCAGACCCCTTTCTGATGGAGCTTACAGACAGAGCTTTAAATAAACCAAGATAGTTACAGGGAATGTAAATGCTATGGAGAAAAATTACACAGTGTAATAAGCTAGAGCAGTGCCAGTACTGGTCCACTGACTGTTAATATTAATTACAACAAGCTAGGCATAAATTTACAGTAGGTCCATTGAAATTTACAGCAATTTGACAGTGTCATGGCCTCCAAGTATAAGATAAAGAGTTTTGTCCTCTTGAACAAAGTATTACCCAAAAGGATCAATATGTGACAGACTGGAGACGTAAAAAACAGATCCAATGCCACAACCAAAACTAGTTAGAGATGCACTGGGCTAGTGGGCACCAAGGTCTAGAAAGTATACTGTTTAGAGTCATGCTAGAGGCTGTAACAAATAAACCCCCTCAAATCAATAGCTCACAAGATACAAGTTTATTTCACATTATCGCAACCTCAAAACTTGGGCATTTCAAGTGACCCACATATAGTTCACAAATCCTTCTCCTTGGTGATTCCACCATCTCCAGAGGGCTCAGAGTCCTTTGAACTCAGGTAGAAGAAGACAATAAGACATTTGCTTTTTAATTTTATTTATTAAAATAAATTAATGTGCTGGATCTTCATTGTTGCACATGGGCTCTCTCTACTTGTGGTGCATGGGCTTTTCATTGCAGTGGCTTTTCTTGTTGCAGAGTAGGGTCTCTAGGGTATGCAGCCTTCAATAGTTGTAACGCACAGGCTTAGATGCCCTGTGGCTTGTGGGATCTTCCTGGACCAGGGACAGAACCCATGTCCCCGATCTTGGCAGGTGGATTCTTAATCATTTGACCACCATAGAAGTCCTCCACTGGCTTTTTTAAAATCCCTGGCCTGAAAGTGAACCCTTGTACACTCTTGGTGGGAATGTGAACTTGGACAACCACTATAGAACACAGGACTGAGGACCCTCAAAAATATAATTTAAATATTAACTATGATTGTCTATCATATGATGCAGCAATTTCACTTTTCGGCATATGTACAAAAGAAATAAAACCACTGCTTCAAAAAGATATCTGCTCTCCCTTGATCATTGCAGCGTTTGTCACAATAGGCAAGATAAGGAAACAACTCAAGTGTCTGACAATGGATGAATGGACAAAGAAGATGTGTTATATGTACAGAAATGAATATTATTAAGCCTTGAGAAATATTAAATTCTGCCAATTAAGACAACACAAACGGACCTTGAGGGAATTACTATAAGTGAAGTAGGTCAAATCAGAAAAATAGAAATACTGTATGATATCACTTATATATAGAATATTAAAAAAAACATAGAAACTGAAAACAGAATGAAGGTTGTCAGGGGTTGGAAGGTGGGTAACAAGCTGGTAAAAAAAAAATAGAAACTTTCAGTTATAAGGTGAATTTGGTCTGAAGGTCTAATATATAACATTGTAACTATGGTTAACAATACTGCATTTTGTACTTAAAAATCTGCTAGGAAAGTAAACCTTAAGCATTCAACACTCCCCCAAAACAATCAAGAGGTAGCTGTGTGTGCTGATAGATGTGTTAACTAATTTGATTATGGTAATAATTTTACTACCAACATGATACAAATGAACAATCATAACGAAACAGAAAAAGAATCATACATACAGAAGAGGGTGGGGGAATAAGTGGAATAGGTAAGGGAAAACTAGCTAAAGTCCTAGCTAAAAAATAAATGAATCACATTTATGTACAGCATGGGGAATATAGTCAGTAATAATGTAATATTTTTTATGGTGATGGGTGATATCTAGACATCACAGTGGTTATATTGTTCTGTATAGAAATATCAAATCATGATATTGTGCACCAGGGATAGGTCAACTATACTTTAAACAAGCTCATAATAAAAAAAAAAAAAAAAAAGGAAACCAGATTTGTGGTGACCAAAGGAAGGGAATGGGGGAGGGGGTATTGGATGAAAGTGGTAAAAGGTATGAACTTCCAGTTACAAGACAAATAATTACTGGGATATAATGGTGCTGCTGTTTTCAGTCGCTCAGTCATCCGACCCTCTGCGACCCCATGGACTGCAGCACACTAGTCTCCTCTGTCCTTCACTATCTCCCAAACTTTGCTCAAACTCATGTCCATTGAATCGGTGATGCCATCCAACCACCTTATCCTCTGTCGTCCCCTTCTCCTCTTGCCTTCAGTCTTTCCCAGCATCAGGGTCTTTTCCAATGAGTCAGCTCTTTGCATCAGGTGGCCAAAGTATTGGAGCTTCAGTTTCAGCATCAGTTCTTCCAATGAATATTCAGGGTTGATTTCCTTTAGGATTGATTGGTTTGATCTCCTTGCTGTTTAAGGGACTCTCAAGAGCCTTCCCCAGCACCATAATTCAAAAGCATCAATTCTTCAGAATTCAGCCTTCTTCGTGGTCCAACTCGCACATTCGGTATGTGACTACTGGAAAACTGATACATTTGACTATCCAAATCTTTGTCAGGAAAGTAATGTCTCTGCCTTTTAATACGCTGTCTAGGTTTGTCATAGCTTTCCTTCCAAGTAGCAAGCATCTTTTAATTTCATGGCTGCAGTCACTGTCCACAGTGATTTTGGAGCCCAAAAAAATAAAATCTGTCACTGCTTCCATTTTTTCCCCTTCTCTGTGCCATGAAGTGATGGGACCAGATGCCATGACCTTAGTTTTCCAAATGCTGAGTTTCAAACTAGCTTTTTCACTCTCCTCTTTCACCCTTATCAAGACACTTTTTAGTTCCTTTTCACTTTCTGCCATTAGAGTGGTATCATCTGCATGTCTGAGATTGGTGATATTTCTCCTGGCAGTCTTGATTCCAGCTTGTGATTCATCCAGCCCAGTATTTTTCATGATGTACTCTGTATATAACTTAAATAAGCAGGGTGACAATATACAGCCTTGACATAGTCCTTTCCCAATTCTGAACCAGTTTTCCCATGTCCGGTTCTAAATGTTGCTTCTTGACCTGCATACAGGTTTCTCAGAAGACAGGTAAGGTGGACTGCTACTCTTATGTCTTTAAGAATTTTCCAGTTTGTTGTGATCCACAGTCAAAGGCTTTCAGGTAGTCAATGAAGCAGAAGTATGTTTTTCTGGAACTTCCTTGCTTTCTCCATGATTCAACAAATGTTGGCAAATTGACCTCTGGTTCCTCTGTCTTTTCAAAACCCAGTTTGTACATATGGAGGTCCTCAGTTCACATACTGCTGAAGCCTAGTTTGAAGGATTTTGAACATAACCTTGCTAGCATGTGAAATGAACACAGTTATACAAGTAGTTTGAACATCCTTTAGCACTAGCCTTCTTTGGAACTGGAGTGAAAACTGACTCTTTCCTGTCCACTGGTTGAGTTTTCCAAATTTGTTGACATATTGAGTGCAGCACTTTAACAGCATCCTCTTTCAGGATTTTAAATAACTCAGCTGGAATCCTGTCATCTCCACTAGCTTTTTTTGTAGTAATGCTTACTAAAACCCACTTGACTTCACACTCCAAGATGTTCAGCTCTAGGTGAGTGACACACCATCGTGGTTATCCAGGTCATTAAGACTTTTCTTGTATCAGTTCAATCACTCAGTCGTGTCTGACTCTTTGTGACCCCACGGACTGCAGCACTCTAGGCCTCCCTGTCCATCACCAACTCCCAGAGTTTACTCAAACTCATGCCCATTGAGTCGGTGATGCCATTCAACCATTTCATCCTCTGTTGTCCCCTTCTCCTCCCGCCTTCAATCCTTCCCAGCATCAGGGTCTTTTCCAGTGAGTCAGTTCTTCACATTAGGTGGTCAAAGTATTGGAGTTTCAGCTTCAGCATCAGTCCTTCCAATGAATATTCAGGACTGATCTTTAGGATGGACTGGTTCAATCTCCTTGCTGTCCAAGGGACTCTCAAGAGTCTTCTCCAACACCACAGTTCAAAAGCATCAATTCTTCACTGCTCAGCTTTCTTTGTAGTCCAACTCTCACATCCATCCAAACTACTGGAAAAACCATAGCTTTGACTAGATTGACCCTCAAGGCACTCCAAGAATTGATCAGTCACCAGAGAGAGTAGGAAGAGGCTGAGCTCCTTCAGACCAATCAGCAGCCACCTGAGTATTGGCTTACCCTAGTCATCACACACAACCTCCAATCAGCCAATAGAAGTAGAATGATAGACTAGGAGGCGGGGCCTGCCTAGTCTCCACGGTGATCTCTGGATAGTGAAGGAAAGGCTCTATGTAGCCTTGGTAGTACCAGATCCAGTTGCTGTAATGGGGTGTTTGAAGGGGCAAGGAGAGAATTTATGGGGTGACAGATGGGAGGAAGAGAGTTAGAGAGGGTGGGGGGAATAAAGAGGGGAAGTTTCATAAGGGGACAGAGACAGTTTTATAAGTAAAGAAGTATCTAGAGGGAGCACAAGTTTAACAGGGAGGTTGTAATTAGTGGTGGGAAAAGGAGTTCAAAGGATCACCAAGTTGGTTTCAGAGGTAGAAGATTTCAGTGGCGGACAGGGCAAGTCTTTATAAAGAGATAGAGAAGAGGCTGTAAGTGGAAATGGAGGGAACTTTAGTTCACAGTTGGTTAAATAACAGAGGAGCCAAGTGAGAAGTTATGGTGTGAGGGGGAGAAGGGAGAAGTTTATGGATGAAAAATAAGGGTCATAACAGGATCATGACAGATTCACAAGGACAAAATGAGTGGTATTATTATAAAAGGGACAATGAAATGAAATGTTAGTTGCTCAGCCATGTCTGACTCTTTGCAATCCCATGGGTTGTAGACTGCCAGGTTCCTCTGTCTATGGGATTCTCCAGGCAAGAATATTGGAGTGGGTTGCCATAATCTTCTCCAGGGGATCTTCCCGACCCAGGGATCAAACCTGCATCTCTTACATCTCCTGCATTACAGGCAGATTCTTCACCGTCTGAGCCAGCAGGGAAGCTATAAAGGGGAGAAGCAGAAAATTATTAAAGACATTAGAAGTATTATAGGGACTTCCCTGGTGGTCCAGCGGCTAAGACTCCTTGCTCCAAACGCAGCGGGCCTGGGTTCGATCTCTGGTCGAGGAACAAGATCCCACATGCTGCAACCAAAAATCTGAAGTGTCAAAATTAAGACCCAGCACAGCCAAACAAATAAATGTTTTTAAAAAGACATTCAAAGTATTATAAGGTG
This sequence comes from Muntiacus reevesi, assembly GCF_963930625.1. NCBI lineage: Eukaryota > Metazoa > Chordata > Mammalia > Artiodactyla > Cervidae > Muntiacus > Muntiacus reevesi. Next base: position 258,270,881 of record NC_089250.1, read on the forward strand.
AAAGATTTTAGGGGGACAATGGAGGTTTTACACATGAAAAGTGTTAAGTGAGGGTCTTCTTAGTTGGGCGGTTTATAGGGACAAAGAGAAGGTTGCTTGGAGGACGATGAGAGTGTTAATGGAAACAAAGCATGACAGTGGGTCAGCTGAGGTACAGGGAGGCCAAGTGAGAGTCCTCAGAATCAGTAGGGAATTTAGGGGGACAGCGGGAGAGGTCAAGTGAGACAAGCTATAGAGATCAGCAAGCAATTATAGAAGACAGAGAGGAGTTTACGGGAGAAGAGGAAAATGTTACAGAGAACAAAGAGGGATTCTAGGGCATGGGGGTGTGGTGGGAGGTTGCTACCAGGTCTAGTGGTCAGGGAGGTATTAAAAGAGAGAGGGAGATGTTAGGGGAGACAGTGAGCATTTGCAAGAGCTAAGGGGGTGGTCAATGAATTTATAGGAGCCACAGAGAGATGTGTTGGTGTAAAAAGGGAGGAGGTCAGAGAATAGGAGAGACCAGAGGCCATACTGAGCCATAACACACTCCTTCCCCAGGTGTCTGAAATTATGTCAGAGGCGTCACCCAGCGAGGACGACATCATGCTGCCATCCGTGGGCTGCTTCATGTGTTGTCCCTTATGCACGGTAGCCATGTTCTACTCTTCCCAGGTGGGAATCTGCATCTTGCGAATCCCAGCCCTCCCCTCCCTCTATCTGGCTCTGACCCTGAACCACCTTCCTTGTCCTTCCTCCTTGGATTCAGGCCCCTACCCTGGGTCTGTACACTCCCAGTGGCTCACCCCCATTCAATAACCCTTATAAGCTCATCATACCCATTCTGCCTTTCCTCTCAGACTCAGACAAGATGACTCAAAAATAAAATGAACAGTTTTGCGGGAACAGTGGAAGGGGCCAAGTGAGGAATGCTGTAGGGGCGTGCAAGGCAGTTAGAGAAGATGGTGAGGAGGTTGTAGGCGGCAGGGAAAGGGTTATAGAGAACAGAGAGGGATTAGAGGGTGTGCGGGTGGGGTGGGGGGTAAATGAGTTCTAGGGGACATCAAGGTATTATAGTAAGGTTAAAGGGGGTACGGTGCAACTAGTGGGGGTCAATGAGACATTTTTAAAGAGTGTCAGTAAAGATTTTGTAGGATCCAAGCAGGGTGAAAGGTAGGAGGTATTGGGAAACATAGAGTCCAGAAGCCACACTGAACCATAACCCACTCCTCTCCCCAGGCTTTTGAAATTAGGTCTAACAAGCCCCCAAGTGACCACCTCTTGCTGGCGATCTTGGCCTATCTCCTGTGCTGTCCTTTAGGCACTGCAGCCTTGTACTATTCTTCCCAGGTGGGCATGTGCATCGTGTCAGTCCTCACCCTCCCCTCTCTCTCCATCCTGGCCCTGACCCTGAATCAATTTCATCCATGTTCTCCATCCTGTTGGCTCAGACCCCACCCTGAGTCCTTGCAGCGCCTTCGCCCCCTCCATGAACCCTTTTAAACCCATCTGTTCCCGTTCTCTCTCCTCCCAAACTCAGACAAGGCGCCACAACCGTAGGAATGAACGAACCTTGGCAGTCAAGACCTCCCACAAAGTCTTCAATTTCGCTGTCTCAGCAATTATTTCGGGATGCGTCATCATACTCCTCGCCATGAGTGTATTCTTAACAATCTTACTTAAGCGGTAACTTCATCTCCAGGTCATGAAAAAGCAACCAAAAAATATACAACAGTGTGTCTTACCTTGGCTCTAGGTGTCCAATGGGGCCAAATGAGACTCCTGCCTCTCAGTGTCTGGCGTTCTGAGTGCTGCCAACCTGAGCCAGTACCATGAGGTGGTTGTTGGGAGAAAGGAAGTGGTAGTTCAGGCAGCCCCTTAAACCAGAGCTCAAGACCAACCTAGGGACCCCGCCAAGATGTGGGCCATGGGAGACAGGGTAGCATACTGACTCCCCACAGCAGCCTCCCCTCTGTCCACATTCACTCATTGATGCCATAAATCTACTTATGTTGACGAAGGACCTACACTGTGCTGCATGACTCTGGGGACATAGCAGTCATCACTTGAGATCAAATCTTACACCTTCAGAACCTCATAATCTAGGTTGGAAGACAGACATATCACTAAACAATGACAGTTCATAGTGACCCCATCTCTAAGGGGAAAACTTAAAGAGAGGGATTGTAGGAGGCTGGACCTAATCTGGGATACTTGTGGGTCTATCAGAAAACCAGGGAGTCAAGCAGCTATGAGTGAACTGGCTAGAATTCAGACCAGGTAGGTCATAGACAGCTTCCATGACAGTCTCCTCTCCCCACCAACACCATTGCTTGTGATTCAAAAGTCAGCAATACTTGGCTGATTCATGTCAATGTATGACAAAACCCACTGAAATGTTGTAAAGTGATTGGCCTCCAACTAATAAAATAATATTAAAAAAAAAAAAAAAAAAAAAAAAAAAAAACAAAAGTCAGCAATACTTTCTGAGCACCTACTATGTATCAGGCACTAGACTGGGAAGTAGGAAGGCAACAGAGCAAAGTAAACCAGACCCCTTTCTGAGAGCTTAAGTTCCAATGGAAAGAAAACCATAAACAAATAGACCTCTAAATAAACAAGACAATTACAGGGGACAGTAAATGCTACAGAGGAAAATAGCAGAGTAATAAGCTAAAGCAGTAATGTAATGAACATTAACAGCTGGCCCATCAAACTGCTAACGTTCATTATAAGTCAGGTGCAGGAATTGACAGTAGGTACTTTGAAACTTATAGCAATTTGATGTCATCATGACATCCAAGTATAAGGTCAAGAATTTTGTCAGACAAAGTATAGACCAAAAGGATCAATCCATGACAGATTGAAAGTGAAAGTGAAAGTCGCTCAGTCATGTCCGATTCTTTGCGACCCCATGGACTATACAATCCATGGAATTCTCCAGGCCAGAATACTGAAGTGGGTAGCCTTTCCCTTCTCCAAGGGCTCTTCCAAACCCAGGGATCAAACCTAGGTCTCCCCCTTTGCAGGCAGATCCTTTACCAGCTGAGCCACAAGGGAAACCCTGGAATACTGGAGTGGGCAGTCCATCCCTTCTCCACTGAATCTTCCCGACCCAGGAATCGAGCCTGCATTGCAGGTGGATTCTTTAGCTATCAGGGAGGCCCTCCATGACAGATTGGAAATACCAAAAACAGGATCTATGCCACAGTCACAAATAGATTGAGATGCACTGGGCTAGTGGGCACTGAGGTCCAAAAGGCATATTGTTCAGAGTCATGATAGAGGCTCTGAAAAATAAACCCTCACCAAATCAGCAGCTCACCAGATACAAGTTTATTTCACACTATCACAACCTTTCCACGTGAGTATTTCTAGTGACCCTTAGATTAAGCCAGGGATCCATGCTCCTTTTATTTGGTGATTCCACCATCTCTTAAGGGCTCAGAGTCCTTTGAGTCTGGGCAGAGGATGAAAGAGTTAAAACCTCCACTTGTTCCTTAATATCCTTGGCCTGCAAGGGAATCCTTGTCCACTGTTGGTAGATTGTAAATTTGAACAGCCACTATGGAAAATAAGACATGTGTGTGTTTAGTCGCTAAGTTGTGTCCAACTCTTTTTCAACCCCAAGGACTGTACTCCACTAGTCTCCTCTGTCCATGGGGTTTCCCAGGCAAGAATACTGGATTAGGTTGCCCTTTCCTTCTCCAGGGGATCTTCCTGACCCAGGATTCAAACCCAAGTCTCCTACACTACAGGTGGATTCTTTACCACTGAGCCACTAGGGAAGACCAGAAAATAGGATGGAGGTCCTCAAATATTAAAATTATAACTACATATGATGCAACAATCTCACTTCTGAGTATACATCCAAAGGAATAAAATCACTATCTCAAAGTGATATCTGGAGTCCCATATTCATTGCAGCATTATTCATAATAGACAAGACATGGAAACAAACTAAGTGTCCATCGTCAACTTAAGAAATAAAGAGGATTTGGTATCTACATACAAAGAATAATTATTAATCTGTGAGAAATATGAAATCCTGACATTTGAGACAACACAGAAAGACCTTGAGGGTGTTATGAAAAATGAAAAAAGTCTGACAAAGACAAGTACTGTATGATATCACTTACACATGGAATCTTAAAGAAAACAAATTCATAAGAACAGAAATTAGGTGTGGAGAAAAGGGAACTCTCTTACACTTTTGGTGGGAATGCAAACTAGTACAGCCACTATGGAGAACAGTATGGAGATTCCTTAAAAAACTGGAAATAGAACTGCCATATGACCCAGCAATCCCACTCCTGGGCATACACACCAAGGAAGCCAGAACTGAAAGAGACACATGTACCCCAATGTTCATCACAGCACTGTTTATAGTAGCCAGGATATGGAAGCAACCTAGATGCCCATCAGCAGACGAATGGATAAGAAAGCTATGGTACATATACACAATGGAATATTACTCAGCCATTAAAAAGAATACATTTGAATCAGTTCTAATGAGATGGATGAAACTGGAGCCCATTATACAGAGTGAAGTAAGCCAGAAAGATAAACACCAATACAGTATACTAACACATATATATGGAATTTAGAAAGATGGTAACGATAACCCTATATGCAAGACAGAAAAAGAGACACAGATGTATAGAACAGACTTTGGACTCTATGGGAGAAGGCGAGGGTGTGATGTTCTGAGAGAATAGCATTGAAACATGTATATCATCAAGTGTGAAACAGATCGCCAGCCCAGGTTGGATGCATGAGACAAGTGCTCAGGGCTGGTGCACTGGGAAGACCCAGAGGGATAGGATGGGGAGGGAGGCAGGAGGGGGGATCGGGATGGGGAACACATGTAAATCCATGGCTGATTCATGTCAATGTATGGCAAAAACCACTACAATATTGTAAAGTAATTAGCCTCCAACTATTAAAAAATAAAGGAAAAATATAAAAGAACAGAAATTAGAGTAATGGTTGCCAGAGGGTGGAAGGTGGTGAGGAAAAACAGATAGGCTGGTAGGGAATTCCCTGGTGGTTCAGTGGTTAGGACTCAGTGCTTTCACCGCATAGGCCACGGGTTCCATCCCTGGTCAAGGAACTAAGATCCCATAGGTGAGGCCACACAGTCTCCCAACCGAAGAAAAAGAATAAGCTGATAAAAAAAAAAGTTTGTATCATATACAAACTTTCAGTTATATGATAAATATGGTCTGAGGGGCTAATAGATAATATAGTAACTGGAGCTAACAATACCATTTGGTGGTATACTTATAATTTATTAAGAAAGTAAATCTTAAGTGTTCTCCCAATCCCCCCCAAAAAAAGGTGAAAAAAGGAAACTGTGAGCTGATGGATGTGTTAATTAACTTCAGTAGTTAAAAATTTCACTATAGACATGTATATCAAATCACCATGTTGTACATTTTAAATATATTACAATTTTATCTGTCTCATATACCTCAATAAAGCAAGGGGAAGGGTTTTGAAATAAAACTTTGGTCTTAAAGTAACACGCATCACTTTTTTTCTTAATCACTTTTGTCTCAGTCTTGTACAGAAGTAGTCTTATGGTCTCAACTGGATGTAGGGGCCCCTGAGATAAAGTCCCCAGAGAGATCCTGAGACGTTCCCAGACCCTGAGACAAAGCCCAACTGCAGATGTCCAGATGCTGGCTGAGAAGCCAGCAGCAGACAAGGACCCACAGGCTCCACAGACGTTGAAAATCCAGGGCAGCCTCTGGCTGAGGATCACACAGGCTCCTCTGCTGCCCCCGTCAGCTTTCCATCCCTGGCATCCTGGCTTGCCTCACCTCTCTCCAAATGCCCAGCACCCCACACCCACTGTGTCCCAGCCTCAGGGCCAGCACCAGCCTCTGGGGAGCCCTCGTGCGAGTCAGAAGAGGTGCCCATTCACCTGGGCAAGCGAAGCAGCTCCCATGCGCTCCCTGCCAGGTCAGGTCATGGGCAATGGGTACAAAACCGAAACAGCTCTAGGTGGCAGCCCTGCCCAACCACTGTCACTGACCCCCATGTGCTTCTTCCTCCCCACCCCACCCCACAACCTGCAGACCCAGAGAGCCACCCTCCAGGGAGACGTGCTCTGAGCCCAGGTCAGCTCTGCCACCACCCTCTGCTTCAAGGCCTGTTCTGCCCTCTGCACCTTCATTACCTTGTTCCTGATCATTTTCTATTGCAGCTGTGGGCATGGCCCTGGACCAGGACTGACAGACTCAACTTCATCTCAGACAGTAGGACAGAGAAAGAGTGGGGGGGAAATGAAATGCTTACTCCATTTTAAGACACTTTCAGGAAATTTTACACACACACTTATACACAAACCTATTCTGCTGCCATCACATTGGCCAGAATTTACCTACAAGGCCTCTGGCTACCTCCCAGGGAACCTGGAAAATACAGTCTATTCCAGGATGCCAAGTACTTGGATAAAATGAGAATTTCAGGTTTGGGGACTACCTATGTATGACACCTTAATTCTAGTCTGGAGGAACAAGTGTACCTGTGATAGTTTTTGTTTGGAAGACTGAACATCAGGAATGAAAACTAAAAGAATTAAAATGGCAGTTGGAGAATATGCATTGGTATGAGTCTAACCAACTTCCAATCAGTCTCATAAAAGCCCGAGATGGAAGTGTATGCGATTACCATGCTGAGTGCAAGACCTTGTACTGGCTTGATTTTACCTGGCCTCCAGTATTGTCTGTAGAACTGTCTGTCCATGACTTGATGTTATGCTAGAAAAGATTTCTGCTGGTTAACATGAAACAAACAAAAAAGCCAAGAAGAACAAAGTTGTTCTCTCCTCTGCGGCACATTTACAGTGTCCATGTGCTTCTCCGTGTGTCTAATTACAGCTGGAATTGCTCTTAGCTCTGTCAGCTGAGGAGGAGGGCAGGGCAACCCACTCCAGTATTCTTGCCTGGAGAATCATATGGACAAACAAACCTGGCGGGCTACAGTCCCTAGGGTCACAAAGAGTCAGACGTGACTGAAGGGACAGCACAGCATGGCACATGGCGCATGAGAGGGTTGAGAGTTACTCAGGTTTGAAGTTGGCTGCACTGTTCTTAAAATTTATCTGGAACATTGAGTCAATGTCTGTGTTTTTAAAATATAGGATGGATCATTTACAATCTGGGGTCATGGAAATTTGGATTTATAAACACGAAGTATAATTCCCAGGCATTTTTTTTTTATTTTTCATTGGCATATAATTGATTCAAAATATTGTGTTAGTTTCAGGGGTACAGCAAAGTGATTTAGTTATTCATATATATTTTCTTTTTCAGATTATTTTCTCATATAGGTTATTACAGAGTATTGAGTACAATTGCCTATGCTATACAGTGGGTCCTTGTTGGTTATCTATTTTACATATAGTAGTGTGCATAAGCCATTTATTTTTTAAACCCTAAAGAAAAAAATTATCTTGCCTTTAATCTCTTTTTTACTTACAGAATTTACCCTGTTGCTCTTTTATTAACTTAATCTTTCAGAACTTTATCAAAGTATAATTGACAAGACTACATGATATTTTAAAATACAATGTGATGAGTTTTGACACAAGTAATACACCCATGAAACTATTACCACAATCAAGATAATGAACATATTCATCACCTCCAACTTATTTCTCCAGCCACTTTGTCATCCCTCCCTCCCACCTCTCCCCAGGTGACTACTGGTCTGTTTTCTATCGCTATAGATTAGTCTGTATTTTCTAGAATTTTATGTAACTGGAATGACAAAGTATGTGCCCTTCTTTTCTCTGATATCTTTCAGTCAGCATAATTATTTTGAGATTCATCAATGCTGTTCCATTATCAACAGTTCATTCTTTTTGTTGCTGACTACTTCATTATATGATTATGCCACAGTCTGTTTATCTGTTAACCTGTTAGTGGACACTACAATGGCTTCCAGTTTTTGCTAATACAAATAAAGCTGCTGTGAGCATTCAAACACAAGTATTTGTATGGGTGTGTGGGTACATGCTTTCATTCCTTATAGATAAATAACTAAGAGTGGGATGGCTAGATCATATGTTACATACATATTTAGCTTTTAAGAAATTACCAGTGTTTTTCCAAAGTGGTTGTGCTATTTTACATTCCTATAAGCCATTCCAGTTGCCCCACATCTTCGCCAAGCCATGGTATGGTTAGTCTTTTCATTTTAGCCGTTCTACTAGTTATGTACTGATATCTCACTGCCTTTTCCTAGTGACTAATACTATTGAGTATCTTTCTGACTACTTATTTACCATCAATACTTGGTGAAGTGTTTGTCAAATGCTTTCCTTTTTTTTTTTTTTGCTGCAACAAGTGGCATACAGGATCTTAGTTCCCTGACCAGGCATGGAACCTGTGAGCCCCTGCAGTGAAAGCATAGAGTCTTAAGCACTAGACTACCAGAGAAGTCCCTTGCCCATTTTTATTGGATTGCTTCTTTTCTTTTTTAAAAAAATATTTATTTATTTGGCTGTGCCAAGTGTAGTTCCCTGATCAGGGATCCAACCTGGTTCCTCTGCATTGGGAGTGCAGAGTATTAACCACTGGACCAGGAGGGATGTCCATGTTTCTTTTCTTATTATTGAGTTTTAAGAGTTCATGATATATTCTGGAATCAAGCCCTCTATCAGATTTTCCAGCCTGTACCTTGTCTTTTGTTTCTCTCAACAGTGTCTTTTGAAGAGTGGAAATTTTAACTTTGATGATGGCCATTTTGTCAATTTCTCTTTTATTACAGATCACATTTTTGTTGTTGAATCTAAGAAATCAAGGATTTCTTAACCCAAGGTTTATCTTATCCTCCTCTAGAAGTTTTATGGTTGTAGTTTACATTTAAGTCTAGGATCCGTGCTGGGTTCATTTTTATTAGATGCAAAGTGTGCATCTGAGTTTACTCTTCAGCATGCACGCATGTGCGTGCTCAGTCATGTCCAACTCTTTGTGACCCCAGTGATTGTAGCCAGCCAGGCTCCTCTGTCCATAGGATTTTCCAGGCAAGAATACTGGAGTGGGTTGCCATCTGCTTTTCCAGGGAATCTCCCCGACCCAGGGATCGAACCTGAGTCTCCTGCATTAAAGGCAGATTCTTTTACCACTGAACCACCAAGGAAGCCACATATAGATGTCCAATTATTCCAGGGACATTTGTTGAAAAGATTGGCCCTCTCGACTGAATTGCCTCTGCATATTTTTAAACAATTCAAATGCTCAGATATGTTAAGATCTAGTTCTGGACTAAAAATAGGTTGCACCCTTCCATTGATCCATTTCTCTATCTTGAGATTAATACCACACTTTTTAATTTTCCATGCCTTATAATAGGACTTGAGGTCAAGGAGTGTGACTTCTTCCATTCTGTTCTTCTTTTTCAAAGTCACTCTGGATATTCCAGTTCTTTTTTATTTACATCTGAATTTATGAAGAATCTTATAAATTTCTAAGACAAATTTTAAAGGCCTGTGAGTATTTTCATTGAAATTGCACTGACTCTATAAATAAATTTGAGGAGAACTGACATCTTGGCAGGGCTTCCCAGGTGGCGCTAATGGTAAAGAACCTACTTGTCAATGCAGAAGACGTAAGAGACACAGGTTGGATCCCGGGGTCAGGAGGATCACCTAGAGGAGGGCATGGCAACTCACTCCAGTATTCTTGCCTGGAGAATCCCATGGACAGAGGAGAGCTACAGTCTATAGGGTCACAAAGAGTTGGACACGACTGAAGCGACTTAGCACACACACACATCTTAGCAATATTTTATTTCTTTCTATCTATGAGCATGATATATCTCCCCTTTTACATAGGTCTTCTTTTAAATCTCTCAGTAATATTTTGTAGTTTCCAATGTACAAATATGGCATATCTTTTGTCAAATTCATCTCAAATTATTTAATATTTTTGACACCAGTATAAATGGCATTTTTTAACTGTGGTAAAATATATATAACACAAAATTTACCACCTTACAAATATTAAATGTACAGTTCAGTGGTGTCCAGTACATTTCATATTGCTGTTCAACCAATCTCCAGAACTGTTTTCATCTTATAAAACTATATCTCTATACCTATTAAACACAACTCCCACCCTCTCCTTGCCACCAGCCCCTATAAATCACCATTTTACTTTCTGTCTCTACACATTTGACTACTCTAGATTTTTTATATAAATGAAAATCATAGAGTATTTGCCTTTTTGTAACTAGCTTATTTTGTTTGTTTTTTGCTTGTTTGGCTGCACTGCATGACTTTCAGGATCTTAATTATCTGATCAGGGATTAGTTCAAGTTCTAAGCACTGAACATCCAGGGAGCTCCCTGTATGAACTAGCTTACTTCACTTAGCATAATGTCCTTAAGGTCCATCCATATTATAACATTTATGAGAATTCTTTACCTTTTTAAAGCTGGATTTTGTGTATATGGAGAAGAATTTTTGTGTATATTGGAGAAGGCAATGGCAACCCACTCCAGTACTCCTGCCTGGAAAATAGATTGGACAGAGGAGCCTGGTAGGCTGCAGTCCATGGGGTTGCTAAGAGTCGGACACGACTGAGCAACTTCACTTTCACTTTTCACTTTCATTGCATTGGAGAAGGAAATGGCAACCCATTCCAGTGTTCTTGCCTGGAGAATCCCAGGGACGGGGGAGCCTGGTGGGCTGCCATCTATGGGGTTGCACAGAGTCGGACACGAGTGAAGTGACTTAGCAGCATATATATACATATACATAAATGTTTTATGTTATATATACATGAAATGTATATATAAATAAATGTTTTATGATTATATATACATGTATATATACATGTTTTATGATATATATAAATGTTTTCTGATATATATACATGAAAATGTTTTTATCCATATAAAATACATGTATTTTATATATATCCAGGTTCTTCTTTCCATGGAATTCTCCAGACAGGAATACTGGAGTGGGTAGTCATTCCCTTCTCCAGATCTCCCTGACCCAGGGATTGAACCCTAGTCTCCTGCACTGCAGGCAGATTCTTTACCATCTGAGCCACCAGAGGAGTCCAATATAAATATACATGTATGTACATGCATGTGCGCCAAGTTGTTTCTGTTGTTTTCTTACTGTTTGTGACTCCACGGACTGTAGCGTGGCAGGTTCTTCTATCCGTGGGATTCTCCAGGCAAGAACACTGGAGTGAGTTGCCATGCCCTGCTCCAGATCTTCCCCACCCAGGGATTGAACCCTCATCTCCGGCAGCTCCAGCATTGCAGGTGGATTCTTTACCCCGAGCCACCCACATATATTATCATGTATTATAAATATGTTCTTATATATATATATGCAACAGTTTGTTTATCCATTCATTCATCAGTGTATACTTGGGTTGCTGTCAACTTTTAGCTATTGTGAATAATGTTGTTATAAACATGGGTATGCAAATTCTTTTGAAAACAGGAGTGTTTTTAAGTCTTTTGAACATATGCCCAGAAGTGAAATGGTTGGATCACATAATTCAATTTTTAATTTTTGAGGAACTGCCATACTGTTGTCCATGGCAGCTGTGCCATTTTGCATCCCTACCAACAGTGCATAGGGGTTCCAATTTCTGCACAACCTTGTCCTCACTTGTTATTTTCTGGGGTTTTCTGAGAGTAGCCATACCGATGAATATGAGGTGATAGATATTTCATCATGGTTTTGATTTTGCATTGGGAATGACTGGTGATGTTGAGTACATTTTCATATACTTATTGGCCTTTTACATATCTTCTTTGAAAAAATATCTAGTCCTTTGCCCATTTTTAATCAGATTATTTTGTTTTTATGAGTAATAGGGGTTCTTTATATATTCTGGATATTAGCCCCTTATGAGATTATATGATTGGCAAACATTTCCTTCCATTCCTCCATTTTCTTCCATTCCATCCATTTCCTTCCATTCCAGGTTGCATTTTCACTGTTAATGTTTTATGATACATACAAGTTTTTTTATTTGTATGTAGTCCATTTTATCTATTTTTGCTTTTGTTGCCTACCCAAGAAATGACTGCCAAATCCAGTGCCATTAAACTTTCCCTGATGTTTCTTTCTATGAATTTTGTGGTTTTAGATCTTATGTTTAGGCCTTTGATCCAGTTTAGTTAATTTTGGTGTATGGTGTACTTCATTCTTTTGCACATGGATATCCAATTTTTCCAACACCATTTGTTGAAATGACTCTTCTGCTTGGTTTTATTGTAATTTGATCTCCTTTTTTCAGATACTCAAAGTGGAAGCTGACATCATTAATTTGAGATGATTTGCTATAGATCAAATGTCCATGTCTTCCCAAAATTCACATGCTTGAAGCCTAATCCCCAGTGTTATGGTACTTAGATGTACAGCCTTTGGGAAGTGATTAAGTCATGAAGGCAAGTATTAAGGCAAACTATTGAGCATAAGATAGGCTCAAAGATGTATTGTGCAACATGAGAAATACAGAAAACATTTTGTAATAACTGTCAGTGGAAATGAACCTTGAAAACTGTTTTCAATTTTTTTTAATTTTTAAAAAGAGACCATATCTTTGATCATAAAACTAACTTTAATGAATTCAAACAATTTAAATCATACAAAATCATATTATCTGACTGTGGTATGTATGCAAAACTCTAATGTGCCCCCCACAACCACTAAAGAACTCCAGTCCCTGGTGTGCGATCCTGTAAAATCTCTGAGATTGTTACTATGATGGGATATCACTCCTGTGATTTTATGAAACAGCTGACCTTAAGAGAAGAAGATTATACGGATGGACCTGACCTAAACACATGATGAGGCACTTAAACGTGGGTCTAGAGGTAAGAGACAGAAGTCAGACACAAAGCGTGAGAGTGATTTTGATGGAGGGAGATTCTCTGTTCACAGCTTTGAAGATGAACAGGACCACACGCCAGGGAATGCAGGTGTGCTATAGAAGCTGAGAATAGATCCTGGCCGCTCACCTGCAAGGAGGAGGATGGCCTCAGTCCCCAAGCCACAGGGAACTGAATTTGGTCACAACCACATGAGTTTGGAAGAGTATCCAGAGCTACAGAGGAGACCACATTTCAGCAGACACACTGATACCAGCCTTGTGAGAGCCTGAGCAGGGAACTCAGGCACACCATTCCTGGATTTCTCATCCTCAGAACTGTGAGCCAGTTATATGGCTGTTGTTTTAAACCACTAAGTGTATGTTGATTTGTCATATAGAAACAGAAAACTAATGTGCTGACCATAATAAAAGTAATGCAGAGATAAATAACTGAAAGTTAACAGGAAAATCTTCAAACACTTGGAAAATAAATCCTGCAAGTCAAAATAACTCATGAATCAAGGGAAATTAGAAAATGTATTTAACACATCAGAAAGGAAGTATAGGGCTTCCCTGGTGGCTCAGCGATAAAGAATCCCCACACTAATGCAGGTGACATGGGTTCCATCCCTGATCCCGGAAGATCCCACAAGGTGAGGAGCAACTAAGCCAGAGAGTGGCAACTACTGAGCCCATGCGCCCTAGAGCCAGTGCTCCGCAATAAGAGAAGCCATTGCAATGAGCAGCCTGCATGTCACAACTAGAGTATAGCACCGACTCCCTGCAACTAGAGAAAAGCCCACGCACGAAGACCAAGAACAGCCAAAAAAAAAAGAAGTATAGACCTTATCAAAATATGTGGATGCACCTAAAGCAGTGCTTAGAAGTAAACATATTACACTCAGATGCTTATTATATTAGAAAATAACATGTCTCAAATTAACAAATATATAATGTAAATCTATCAAACACTTGGAAGAAAATATAGGAGAAAATATTTCTGACACTGGGTTAGACAAAGAGTTCTTAAACATGATACCAAAGCACGTTCCTAAAAGAAAAATATGTATATATACTCTATCAATATTAAAAACTTTTGCTCTGCAAATGACAAAAAATAAAAAGATAAAGACCCAAGCATAATAATTGCAAATCGCATATCTGACTAAGGGCTTGTATTCGATACAGATAAATAACTCTAAACAAAATAAAAAGAACATTAAAAAAAAAAAAAAAAAAAAACCCTAAACTGCAGTAAAAATAACTCCTAGAATTGATCAATCACGGGAGAGATTAGGAGAGACCCGCACTCCACGAGACCAATCAGCATTGGTGTCCCCAACCCAACACGCAACTTCCAATCAGCCAATAGGAGAAGGTACAGGGTAAGAGGCGGAGCCCGCGTGGTCTCCATGGCAATGTGGAGTCAGGGAGAGGCTCCATGTAGCCAGATCCAGATGCCCAAATGGGGGTGTTTGAGGGGGCAGGGCGGGAATTTATGGGGGGACAGGGTGGGAGGAAGAAAGCCAGCATGGGTTGAGGGGAATGAGGGGACAAAGAGTGTTTCATAAGGGGAAGGGAGGGTATTAAGCATTTAGAGGGAGGCACGGGTCTAGGAGAACAGGAAGCTGCTGTCATAAGTGTACAGGAATACAGGAAGTTCACAGGGTCTTGAAGCTGGTTTCAGACATAGCGAGAGGGCATTAGAGGACGACATGGCAGGTCTTTATATGGGGACAGAGAAGAGGCTAGGTATAGACAAGGGGAGGACTTAGAGTTTATAGTTGCTCAAAGGTCTTAGAGGAGCCAAGTGAGAGGTTATTGGTGCAGGCGGGGCGGGGGGTGGCGGTGGGGAGGATTTAATAGGTGAACAATAAGGGTTATAACAGGATCATGACAGATTCATAGGGACAAAGTGAGGAATATTATAAATGGAGCAAGAAGAGAGCCACTAAGGTCATTAGAAGTTTTTATAAGTTGAGAATTTTGCAGGAGCCTAATGAAGGTTTTACACATGAAAAGTCAGAGTGTTAAAGTGTCGAATGAGGGTCTTCTTAATAGGGTGGTGAATAGGGACAAAGAAAAGGTGGCTTGGGGAATGATGAGGGTTTGTTTTATAGGAACAAAATGCTCTTAGGGGGTCAACTGAATTTTCAGGGAGGCCAAAAGAGAGTCCTCGGAGTCAGTAAATGATTTTGTGGGGACAATGGAAGGACCAAGTGAGACGTGCTTAGGGATCTGAAAGGCAGTTATAGAATATGGTGAGGAGTTTACAGGAGATGGGGAAAGCCTTACAGAGAACTGAGTGGGATTATAGGGTAGGGGGGATGGGGGTGGAGTGAGGGGCTTACATTTCTAGAGGACAGAGAAGGTATTAAAGGGAATAGGGAGAGGTTAGAGAGAATGCAGTAGGAAGCAAATGGAGTCAATGAGAGTTTTAAAGGGTGTCAGTGAAGACTTTACAGGAACCGAGGAAGGTCAAAGGGAGCAGGTCAGAGGGGATGTTATAACCCAGGAGCCATACTGAACCATAATTCACTTCCTACTCCCAGACGTTTGAGATTTTGCGTGATGAGCCCCCCAAAGACTATATGTGCCTGTCCATATTGGCCCTCTTCCTGTGTTTTCCCATAGGAATTGTGGCAGCGATCTTCTCCATCCAGGTGGGAATCTGAACCATGCCAATCCTTGCCTCCCCTCACACTCTCCATCCTGGCTCTAACGCTGACTAAAATTCTTCCTTGCTTCCTGCCTCTGGGTTTAGGTCCCCACCCTGTGTTCCTATAGTCCCATGACTCACCCCTCTCCCATACAAGAACCTTTTTATGCCCATCTATTCCTGTTCTACTTATTACCTCCAATCAGACAAGGCACTGCAACAGATGGAATAATCGAGCCATGGCAGCCGAGACCTCCCACCAAACTTTCTACATTGCAGTCCTGGGGATTGTTATGGGAAGCGTCATCATACTCATCATCTTGATTTTCTTCATGACGGACTTATTTTCTCGGTAACCTCCTCTCCAGCTCATGAGGAAAAAAAAGCACCAAATATATCCAAAACTGTTCCTTACTTTGGTTCTAAGTATCCATTTGGGCCAAATGAGACACCTGCCCCTCAGTGTCTGGTGGGTCAAGTATTGTCAACCTGAGACAGCACCTTGAGGTAGTTGATGGGGGAGGAAGGCCACTGGACCAGAGCTCAAGGCCAATCCTGGGACCCCGCCAAGATGTGGACCATGGGAGACAGGGTAGAACACTGTTCTCCTCTGCCCATATTCATGTATTCACGTCATAAATCTATTTATGTTGACCAAGGGCTTTGAATGTGTTGCCACACTCTGGGGACAGAGCAGTCACCACTTAAGTACCACTGGTACCTCCTGTGAACTTATAAACCAGGCTGAAAGACAGTTATATCATCAGACAATAACACAATAGAGGGTCCAGTCTCTACTGGGGGAAACCTAGGGAAGTGGGTTGCAAGAGGTCATGTTGGGTGCTGTGGTTCACCAGAACACTCAGGTGTCAGCAACTGTCAGTGAACTCGTTGGAATTTGGAATTTTGATTGTAGAGCCTCTGTAATAGGTAGATTACCTCCTCTCCCCTCTAACCACCAAGTATGAGGCTTATTCATCATTCAACAAGTACTTATTCTGTTGAGTAGGTTGAATATTCTGAGCACTTATGATGTAGCAAGCACTGTACTAGGTACTAGAATCACAACGCAGAGCTTACATCTAGGAAGTTTTCCCCACATTCTAGTGGGAAAAAAAACCACAAATAGAAATAAATAATTACAGGGAATGGTGAATGTCACAAAGAAAAATAAAACAGGGTAATAAGCTACAGCAGTGATAACACTGGTCTACCACTATTAACAGTTTGCAATAACGTAAGTGTGGAAATTGCCAGTAGGTGCTTTAGACTTACAGCAATTTGACCTGTTATGACATCCAAGTATTTGAAACAGACTTGTCTCATTGTGTAGGGCATAGGACCAGTCCATGACAGATTGGGAGATATTAAAAAAAAAAAAAGAGGTCCTATTCTACAATTACAAATAGTTTGAGACGCACTGGGATAAACAGCAAAAGTCTAGAAGGTATATTGTCTAGGGTCATGCTAGCAGCTGTAACAAATAAACCCCACCATTTAGTAGTTCACAAAATAGGAATTTATTTCTCACTCACAGAACCTGCCAAGGTGGGCAAAGGACCCAGGATCCTTTCATGTGGTGATTCCACCATCCCCTCAGGACTCAGAATCCTTTGAATCCAGGCAGAAGATAAGAATGGAAAACTGCCACATGTTTCTTTAAAGCCTTGACTTGAAAGTGAACACTTGTGCACTGTTGGTGGAAAGTAAGTTTGTAGAGCCACTATGAAAATCAGGATGGAGGCTTCACAAAAATTTAAAAATAGAACTATCATATGAATCAGTAATCTCACTTTTGAGGGTATATCCAAAGGAAATAAAATTACTATCTAAAGGAGATATCTGGACTCCCACATTCAGTGCAGTATATTCATAACAGCCAAGATATGGAAACAACTTAAGTGTCCATGAACAGATTAAGGAATAAAGAGGATTTGATATCTGTATTCAAAGGAATATTATTAAGTCATGAGAAATACAAAATCCTGCCATTTGCAACAATATGAATGAAACTTGATGGCATTATGCTAACTGAAATAGGTGGAGAAAAACAAATACTACATGATATCACTTATATGTAGAATCTTTTATAGATTTGTTTTCAAACTCGTAAGAACAGAAAGTAGAATGGTGGTTGCCAGGGACTGGGAGTGGTGGATATGAGGACAGACTGGTGAAAGGGTAAAGACCTTCGGATATAAGATGAATAAGGTCTGAGAATTTAGCATATAACAAGGTGACTGTGATTAACAATACTGTATTGTATACTTAAAATTTGCTAAGAGAGTAGCTCTTAAGCACTCTCACCAAAAACAGACAAAAACAAAGGTAACTCTGTGAGGTGATGCTATTTAACTTGGTTGTGGTAATAACTTCACAATGATACATATATCAAATTACTATGTTGTACATTTTAAACCACATTACAATTTTGTCATTTATACCCAATAAAGCAGTATAAATCTTTTAGTAAAACTTTGGCCCTAAAGTACCAACTATCACATTTGCTCTCAGTCCATGGGGCAGAACTAGCCTCACGGCCTCATGTGAATGCAAAGGCATCTGGGAAATGTCGTCCCAGACTGGAAGTCCAATGCACACCTTCCTAAGATGTTCCTTGAGCTGAGATACAGAAGCCACAGTGTGACAGCTGTTCCAAGAACTGTGAGAACAGAGTTCCCACGAGTGGGAATAGCAAGTGGAAAGGTCCATAAGCTGGAATGAGCTTGGCAATTCAAGGAACATAAAGGAGGCCAATGTGGCAGTAAGTAATGTCGCACCTCTCCCACTCTCCAAAATAGGTGGGGCTCTCTCCTCCTCCTGGTAAGAATCCTTGTAAGTGCTCATGAAAGTCCCAAAGATATCCCCCATTTCCACCTTTCCTGAAGAGGAAACCCAGCACTGGTTCTCACAGGTCTGCTCACAGGAATATTTTGCACATACAGTCACCCTCCTATAGAACCTCCCAAATCCCCTCCATGCCTGGCTCTGTGCTGGGTGATGCTAGAAACACAGCTGTGACCAAGACATACCCCATCCCTGCTTTCAGGAAACCCACAGCCCAGTGGGCAAGGCAGACTCACCCCTACACAGGGCTGTGAGTTGTTCTTTCATTTCTTTTCTCATTCAGCAAATTTTTACTGTGCATCTATTGTTGTGCCAGGCACAGGGCACAACAGAACAAACCAAAAAACTCCTACTTCATGGATCTCATGTTCTTGTGGGGTGTGAAAGGTAATAAATATAGTAAATAATGAAATATTAAGAGAACTGTGGGGAGAAATAAAGCAGATTAAGGGTGATTGGAAGTAACCAATCATCAAAACAACAACCAAAATGACAGTGAGGGGCTGTCATTCTAAATAGGGAAGCAGGTAATGCTCCAATGAAGATCTGACTTTTATTTATTTTTGGCTGTGCTGGCTCTTCATTGCTGCACATGGGCTTCCTCTAGTTGCAGTGAGCAAGGACTGCTCTCTAGTTGCGTTGCTCAGGCTTCTCATTGCAGTGGTTTCTCTTGTTGTGGAGCACAGGCTCTAGAGCGTGGGCTCAGTAGTTGTGGCACATGGGCTTAGTTGATCCGAGGCATGTGGAATCTTCTCAGATCAGGGATCAAACCTGTGTCCCCTGCATTAGCAGGAGGATTCTTATCCCCTGGACCACCAGGGAAGCCCCAGATCTGACTTTTGATCTAAGTCCTGTAGGACTTAAGCGAGGAAACTAGGCAAATATCTAAGTGAAGCTTATCCCAGGGAGATGGAATGCTAGTTCAAAGGTCTGGAGGGAGAAGTATGTCTGATATTTCTGAGATATATTGAGGAGGCCAGGTGTAGCTGAAGGGCAGAGGCAAAACAGGGAATGGTTAAAGGAGAAATCGGGGAGGAAACAGGAAGTAAGATGGAAGTGAGCTTACTTCACTCTGAGTAACATGAACAGCCTTTGAACAGATGAGTGACAAGAGCTGACTCAGGTGTTAACAGGCTCTCCATGACTTCGGAATGGAGCTGACTGTGGGGGAAATGTAACGGCAGCAGACTTATGTGAAAGTCTAGACGGGATGTGATGGAATATCAGGTCAGTGTAAGGGAAGTGTAAAAGGAAAAGCCTTGATGAATTTTAAAGGTAAGGTAAATAGGATTACTGATGCATGAGTATAAGAGAAAAAGAGGGATTTGGGGCCCCAGAAGCTTGAAGGAGAGAGCTGCCCTCATCTGAGCTGGAGAAGAAGGTGAGAAACACCTCTGGGATGTATGGTGTAGTGATCATTATAAGTGTGGGGAGTCATAGTCTGGCTCAGAGATTGCTTCAGTAGTGGGCATGTGACCCTGCTTGAGTCAATGAAACTTAAATAAATGGCTTCTAGAGCTTATGGAGGGCTTCCCCAGTGGCTCAGTGGTAAAGAATCAGTCTGCAATGCAGAAGGCACAGGAAACTCGAGTTCGATCCCTGGGTCAGGGAAGATCCCCTGGAGGAGGGCATGGCAACCCACTCCCAGTGCTCTTGCCTGGAGAATCCCATGGACAGAAGAGTCTGGTGGGCTACAGTCCACAGGGTTGCAAAGAGTCGGACATGACTGAAGCGACTTAGCACGCACACAGAGCTTACGGAAGAAAGCAGAGCACCTCTTCCAAATTAGCCTCTAACCACATCTTTCTCTCTTACCTCGAAGGAGCAGGGAGAGTCATTCTACAACCACATGAAAAAGCCTGGGGCTTTCAGGATGAAGGAAGGGCCAAGGAAAAAGCAAGTACTAAGAAGTGGAGAAGCAGGGAAGTGGGTCTTGCTCATCAGGACCATCACCATCACTATCATCAACATTGTAGCTACCAAGCAGTCAACTGTGTCAATCACAATTCAAGGAACTTAGGCATATTACTGCATTTAAATCCCACTCACTAACCTTAGAGTACCTGCCAAATGGTTAGGGACCTACTGGAATTCTCTCCAGGACTGAAGGTTCCAGCAAGCGGCACTGTCTGATCCCCCAGGACTCCCCACAACTTATGCCTGCTCCAGTTCCAGCTGTCTGCCAAGGCTCCTACAGCATGACACATCCCTAGACTGCTCAGTCCACGTGTGCTCCAGCTCCAGCTGTTCCTCAAGAAGACCTTGGCACAACATGCTCCAGGGTTTCCTCTGGTCCCAAAATAGCTTCCAGGTATCTATCAAGGACACCAGCACAGTGCCCTGGGACTAACCCCAGTCCCTGCCCAGTTCTCCTCCAGTAAGCCTGCCAAAGCCACTGGGTACAGGCAGTCTACACCAAGGATGCTCCTACACAAGGCTGCTTTTTCCAGACTGAAAGAGGTGCTGGTTCATCTAATTAACAGAAACAAACACAGAAAGTCAAACAAAATGAAAAGACACACAAAAAAATAACAAGATAAAACCCTAGGGGGAAAAATCCCTAATGAAATGGAATTAAGTAATTTATCCAATGGGCTTCCCTGGTGGCTCAGACAGTAAAGAATCTGTCTGCAATGTGGGAGACCTGGGTTCAAGGCCTGGGTTGGGAAGATCCCCTGGAGGAGGGTATGGAAACCCACTCCAGTATTCTTGCCTGAAGAATCCCCATGGACAGAGGAGCCTGGTGGGCTACAGTCCATGGGGTCACATAGAGCCAGACACAACTGAGCAACTAAGCACAATTTATCCAATAAAGAGTTAAAAGCAATGATCATGAAGATACTCACTGAACTCAGAAGAAGAACGGATGAACTCAGCAAGAACTTCAACAAAGAGTTAGAAAATATAAGAAAGAACCAAACAGACTTGAAAGATACAATAACTGAAATAAGAAATACAACAGAGGGAATCAACAGCAGATCAGATGATATAGAACAGGTAAGTGATATGGAAAATATAATAATGGAAATCACCCAATCAGAACAGCAAAAAGAAAAAAATTTAATGAGGACATTTTTAAGGGACCTCTGGGACAATATCAAGCACATTAACATTCCCTGGTGGCTCAGATGATAAAGAATCTGCCTGCAATGTGGGAGACCTGGGTTTGATCCCTGGGCTGGGAAGATTCCCTGGAGAAGGGAATGACTACCCACTCTAGCATCCATTGCCTGGAGAACTCCATGGACAGAGGAGCCTGGCAGGCTACAGTTGATGAGCTCACAAAGAGTCAGATATGACTGAGCAACTTTCACTTCACATCACTTCAGAAGGATAACAGAGAGAGAGAAAGGGACAAAAAAAAAAAAAAAAAAAACTTATTTGAAGAAATTAGAGCCAAAAACTACCTTTGCCTGAGGAAGGAAACATCCAGGTCTGGGAATCATAGAGTCCCAAACAAGATGAGCTTAAAGAGATCTGCACCAAGACACAATTAAAATGGCAACAGTTAAAGAGAGACTCAAGGCAAAAAAAACAAAAAAAAAGAAAGAAATTCCATTAAAAATCACATCAAAGAATAAAGTAAAATACCTAGGAATATACTTAACCAAGGAGATGAAAAACCTATACTCTGAAAACTATAATATACTGATGAAGAAAAATGAAGATTATTCAAAGAAATAGTAAGGTATCCCATGCTCTTGGATTGGAAGAATTAATACTAAAATAGTCATATTACACAAAGCAATCTACAGATTTAATACAACCCCTATCAAAATATCTATGATAGTTTTTACAGAACTAGAATAAATAAACTTTATATATAACCACAAAAGACCCCAAATTGCTAAAATGATCCCAAGGGGAGGGGGGAAAGTTGATGGTATAACCCTCCCAGATTTCAAACTATATTACAAAGCTACAGTAATCAAAACAGCATGTTGTCACAAAAAATAGATCAATGGAACAGAATAGAGAGCCCAGAAATAAACTCATATCAGTTCAGTTCAGTTCAGTCGCTCAGTCGTGTCTGACTCTTTGCGACCCCATGAATCGCAGCACGCCAGGCCTCCCTATCTATCACAAACTCCTGGAGTTTACTCAAACTCATGCCCATCGAGTCGGTGATGCCATCCAGCCATCTCATCCTCTGTCGTCCCCTTCTCCTCCTGCCCTCAATCCCTCCCAGCATCAGGGTCTTTTCCAATGAGTCAACGCTTTGCATGAGGTGGCCAAAGTATTGGAGTTTCAGCTTCAGCATCAGTCCTTCCAATGAAAACCCAGGACTGATCTCCTTCAGGATGGACTCGTTGGATCTCCTTGCAGTCCAAGGGACTCTCAAGAGTCTTCTCCAACACCACAGTTCAAAAGCATTAATTTTTCGGCACTCAGCTTTCTTCACAGTCCAACTCTCACATCCATATATGACCACTGGAAAAACCATAGCCTTGACCAGACGGACCTTTGTTGGCAAAGTAATGTCTCTGCTTTGTAATATGCTGTCTAGGTTGGTCATAACTTTCCTTCCAAGGAGTAAGCATCTTTTAATTTCATGGCTGCAGTCACCATCTGCAGTGATTTTGGACCCCCCAAAAAATAAAGTCTGACACTATTTCCACTGTCTCCCCATCTATTTCCCATGAGGTGATAGGACCAGATGCCATGATCTTAGTTTTCTGAATGTTGAGCTTTAAGCCAACTTTTTCACTCTCCTCTTTCACTTTCATCAAGAGGCTTTTTAGTTCCTCTTCACTTTCTGCCATAAGGGTGGTGTCATCTGCATATCTGAGGTTATTGATATTTCTCCCGGCAATCTTAATTCCAGCTTGTGCTTTTTCCAGCCCAACTCATATACCTATGGTCAATTAATAGAATATGCAATAGAAAAAAGACAGTCTCTTCAACAAGTTGTGCTGGGAAAGCTGGACAACTACATGTAAAACAATAAGATTAGAGCATTCCCTCACAACATATACAAAAACTCAAAATGGTTTAAAGACCTAAATGTAAGATGTGAAACCATAAAACTCCTAGAAGAGAACATAGGTGGAACAGTCTTTGACATAAAGCATAACAATATTTTATTGGATCAGTCTCCTAAGGTAAAAGAAATAAAAGCAAAAATAAAATAATGGACCTAATTTAACTTAAAAGTTTTGCACAGCAAAAGAAGCCATCAACAAAACAAGACAACCTATCCAATGGGAGAAAATGTTTGCAAATGAGGAACTAACACTTCATCATAAGTACTTAATATCCAAAATATACAAACATCTCACAGAACTCAATATCAAAAAAAAAAAAATCCCAAATGGAATCAAAAAGTGGGCAGAAGACCTAAATAAACATTTTTTCCAAAGAAGACAAAAGATGGCTAATAGGCATGTGAAAAGAGACTCAATGTCACTAATTACTAAAGCAATGCAAATCACAACCACAGTGAGGTATCACTACACATGTGTATGAAGGGCTATCATCAGAAAGTCTATACATAACAAATATTGGTGAGAATATTGAGAAAAGGGAACTTTCATACATTATTGGTGGGAATGTAAATTAGTGCAGCCATTATGGAAAACAGTGTGAAGTTTCTTTTAAAAACTAAAACTAGAACTACGATTCAGAAATCTGTTGCATTTCTATACACTAATAATGAACTATCAGAAAAATTAAGGGAAAAATCCTATTTACAAAGGCCTCAAAAAGTATAAAATACCTAGGAATAAATTTAACCGAGGTGAAAAAAACTGTACTCTGAAAACTACAAAATACCAAGTAAAGAAATTGAAGATGACAAAAGAAAAGCACACCATGCTCATGGATCAGAAGAATCAACATCTTTAAAATGTCCTTACTATCAAAAGCAATCTACAGATTCAATGCAATCCCTGTCAAACGCTCAAATGCCAATGGTTGTTTTCACAGAACTAAAACAAATAATCCTAAAATTTTTATAAAACCACCAAAGACCTCAAATAGCCAAAGATATCTTGAGAAAGAAGAATAAAGCTGGAGGTATCATGCTCCTGGACTTGAAACTATACTACTACAAAGCAATAGTAACCAAAGCAGTATGGTACTGGTAGAAAAATAGACACTTATCAATGGAACAAAATAGAGAGTCCAGCAATAAACCCACTCTCATATGGTCAATTAATCTAAAACAAAGTAGGCAAGAATATAAAATGGGGGAAAGACAGTCTCTTCGATGATGATGATGGGAAAATGGAACAGCTACATGCAAAATATGGGCTTCCCTGGTGGCACTACTGGTAAAGAATCCTCCTGCAATACTGGGGCTGCAGGAGACCCAGGTTCAATCTCTGGGTCAGGAAGATTCCCTAGAGGAGGGCATGGCAACTCACTCCAGTATTCTTGCCTGGAGAATCCCATGGGCAGAGGAGCCTGGGGATACAGTCCATAGGGTCATAAAGAGTCAGACCAGACACGACTGAAAAGACTTAGCACACACACACATGCAAGAGAATGAAACTGACAACTTTCTTTCTTTTTGGTGAGAATAAAAGTTTATTGTTTGATTTATTGTGACAGGTGGTTTTACCTAATTGGATACTATCACTAATCTTAAAATTTTGCTATTGTACTAACTGAAAGCAAAACCTCATTTCATGCTTAATGTTACTCTATTTTTGTTAAATCCATGTCATTCTATTTGTTAGGAATTTCATAAAATACCTAGTTCAGTTCAGTCACTCAGTCGTGTTCAACTCTTTGCGACCCCATGGCTTGCAGCACTCCAGGCCTCCCTGTCCATCACCAACTCTCAGAGTTTACTCAAACTCACGTCCATTGGGTCAGTGATGCCATCCAACCATCTCATCCTCTGTCATCCCCTTCTCCTCCTACCTTCAATCTTTCCCAGCATCAGGGTCTTTTCCAATGAGTCAGTTCTTCGTATCAGGTGGCCAAAGTATTGGAGCATCAGCTTCAGCATCAGTCCTTCCAATGAATATTCAGGACTGATTTCCTTTCAGATGGACTGGTTGGATCTCCTTGCTGTCCAAAGGACTCTCAAGAGTCTTCTTCAATACCACAGTTCAAAAGTGGTGAACACAGTTAAAAAGTTCAACAGTTCAATTCTTCAGTGCTTTAAAATACCTAAGTTTCTTAAAAAGCCCACCTAGTCTGCCTGCCAATGCAAGAGACACAGGTTTGATCCCTGGTCTGGGAAGATTTCACAAGTTGCAGAGTGACTAAGCCCATGCATCACAACTATTGAAGCCCAAGTGCTCTAGAGCCCACACACCTCCACTGCTGAGCCCACTAGCTCTAGAGTCTGTGCACTACAATGAAGAGTAGCCCCTGCTCGCCACAACTAGAGAAAGCCTGCTGCTGTTGCTGCCACTAAGTTACTTCAGTCATGTCGGACTCTGTGTGCAACCCCACAGACGGCAGCCCACCAGGCTCCCCCGTCCCTGGGATTCTCCAGGCAAGAACACTGAAGTGGGTTGCCATTCCTTCTCCAATGCATGAAAGTGAAAAGTGAAAGTGAAGTCACTTGGTCATGTCTGACTCTTAGCAACCCCATGGACTGCAGCCCACCAGGCTCCTCCATCCATGGGACTTTCCAGGCAAGAGGACTGGAGTGGGCTATGCCTTCTCCCTTCATTGGGAGTGCCATTGCCTTCTCTGAGAGAAAGCCTGCACAAAGCAACAAAGACCCAGCACAGCCAAAGTATTAAAAATAATTAATTAAAGAATGAGGAGGTGGTAGCCTTTGAAGATAAGAAAGAAGGGTAATTGAGTTAGGGGGCAGAGCAGGAATAAAAGCTCAGATGTGAGAGGGAGGGAGTCTTGACAGGTACTATCCCAAAGAGAAGAGTGCTTTCCTCTCTGGGAAGGTCTTAATCTTAGAATCAGTTCCCTCCAGTTAGCCCTATCATCAGTCTCACCAGTCCCTCACGAAGCTTCAGTTCTATCATCCCCTGCCCTAGTTCCCTGCCCTGGCCTCAGTCTCCTCCTGATATCAGGGTTCAATTAGAGAGACTGAACCAATAGTGGAGGATAGATAGGTAGATAGACAGACAGTCAAACAGACAGACAGGGATTTGACCTTATGCAACTGATGGAGACATTAAGCAATCCCTAATATTATTGTCTTGGTGTCTGATGCTGCCACTCAAAGTGCAGAGGACAGGCAGTTGTTAGGAAGGGAAGACAGATGTAAATGGGGGAAAGCTAGCACAAGCTGGAACAAACTTGCCTCTGACCTTATTGGTATGAATGCCCACAGGAGAAGCTGAAGCTAAACACAGACATGGCCCAGGAGTTGCAGAAGTTGCAGGAAGAGCCAGGAGAAGGTGAAACAGTTGCTGACCTGGCTGCTACCCTATGCAAACATGGTGTGCCAGCAGCCAGCCAGGGACAACCTGCATGGCTGGCAAGATGTAAGTCGCTTCATTTCTGGATTTTAGACATTCTAATAGATATGTAGAAGTATTCCATTATTGTTTCAATTTCCAACTCCCTGATGACATCGTGTTGAACAAGTTCTCATATGCTTACTTGCATTTATCTGTATATTTTCCTTGGTGAGACATCTGTTCATAATTTTTGTCCATTTTTAAACTGGATTATTTTCTCATGGTTGAGTTTTAAGAGTTCTTTGTATATTTTGGGTACAAGTCAATAATCAGATATGTGTTTTGCAAACATTTTCTCCCAATTGGTGATTTGTCTGTTTATTCCTTTAACAGTCAATACTTTCTAACACCCCTTGAAAGGTTCAGAGATCCATGGCAAATGTGCTGTCTAATTGCTTTTTTAAATAGCAAAACAACCCACAAAAGTTGGAAGGGTGGAGATGTTTGAGAGAAATCAAAACTGTTGAGAAATCAAAATGGTGAAGTAGAAGCTGTTAATCTTTCCTCCAGGAAGCCCATCTGGATTTTACATCAGTCCAGGCACCCTCTTCTGCATTTCAGCCCATAAGAAACATTTGAAGCTCAATTCAGCTTCTCCCTGAAATCTGCTATGTCAATGGAGACCTTGTAGTCCCCTTGTTCCTGGAGCAGACTCGGCTGACCCTTGAACATTTCCTTGACTCCTCACACCCATGGAGTCTGTTGATAACATTGTTGTCAGCATCTCCTCCAAAGCTGTCCCTTCTCTTATCTCCCCATATCAAGGTCTGTTCCACCTAATCCCCAGCCTAGAGTGCTGTACTTCACCCTTCTACAGCCAGTCAACTTCACATGAGACCCACTCAGGTACCTCTCTACTCAACATCCCTACAGTTGTCCAGCACTGTCCTCAACACCCTCCTCTTCCTCATCCTGCTCCATCCTCTACCCTGGGTTCCCAGCTTTTAGTCTCACCCCGCCATCTTTCTCTCCCATTTGTTTATTCAACAACTATTTAGAGATTCAGGCTCTGTATTGAAGACAGTGATTAATGACACAATCACATTGCATGAGAGGTCCCTGAATGGTACCATTTCTCAGGACCGTGTCTGAGGCTGAGTGGGCTCTCCAGGACTCCAGTCCTAGTATTTAGCGCTTTCTGGGGGCACTCCACAGACCTCTCAAGTTCCTTGACCCCAAAGTGACCCACCCCTGCTGCTTATGTCCTATCCATTCCTACCTGGTGATGCGTCTACGTCCCTCACTGAACTGTAAGCTCCGTGGCATGGAGACTGGGGCTGTCTCAGCCACCAGGGTGTTCCCCAGCACAAGGTCAGCTCACGAATGTTACGGATTGGTTAGGACGAACGAATACCTAGAAGAAAGCATGCCAGGGAAATATTAGGCTCATGCCAACTGCCCCCGCCCCTCACTCAGACCTGACACCCTGTTTCTGAAACCAAAGGGCAGTAATTTTGGCATCCCCTCGCCTGATTGTCATCCTCCTAGATGAAAGTCCCATTGTGCCAAGAAAATGAAGGGAGGCATTAGGGACCTTTAGTTTCTTAGGGAACAGCTGGTAGTAGGAAGGAAGACGCAGAAGGCAAGCGGATCCCACCGTTTCTTCAAGTTCCTTTCATCTTCGCTCACAGGAATCCTGAGGTAAGAGAGCTGTGGGTCGGCTCTGAGACCCAGCAGAGCAGGAAATCCCCCATCTTCCTGGAGACCGTGGCGTTACTTCCGGCGCGTGCGTGACGTCAGAGAAGGACGCCACACTTGAAGAAGGGGCGGGAGGCAGCGGCCTGGTTACTGTCATGGAGTCAGCGCAGCAAGCGCGGGAACTGGGTTGCTGGGAGGCGGAAGAGATGGAGGTGCCCGTGGCGGCCCGGGTCCCGGAGTCGACGCTGCGCAGGTGAGAGCAGCTCTGGGAGTTAGGACTTAGCACCCTGGAGATGGAATCTCCCGGGATGAGACCTACATCTTCATCCAAAACGCGCCATCCTCCCCTTCCCCCTCTGCTCCAGTGAAAATAACCTTTGAGGGCTCTCCTGCCGCAGTGCAGTTAACCCTTGAGGGCGCTCCTGCCCTGCCCGTAGTAAATCCAGATAGAGGATCCTGTATTGAGTGAGGGCGTCCTGGTGGTGACAGTGACACTCCCACCACCATCCTCTGAGGCCACCCAAAGTGGGGTCCCTTGCACTAGTGGGGATCCTCCATGAGTTAGTAATAAAGCAGTGTGAAATTATCAGTGTGAAAATTGGATCTCCAGGGTAATGCTGTCCCTCAGTACATCACCACCCACCCCAGCTAGTGAGGACACTCAAGTCAGCAAAAACCGCCCCATTCAAGACTGAATGTATAGGAGTGATGGCCCACAACTGATCATGAGAGGGCCCTTTCTGGCAGTGTAGTCCTCACCCCACCTCTGGAAGTAACGAGATAATCCTTTGCCAGGAGAAAGGGAGCACTCCACCAGGGAATGAGAATACCCCTACCCCCAGTGAGACACCCACCCTCTCAGTGGCTAAGAACTCCCCAGGAGGGAATACCTTACCCCCGAAAGTATGGACCTACCCCCCGTACAGATGAGAATTCCCTAGTAAAGATCTTACCTCCTCACCACTGTGCTAGTGAGGATCCTCCATCCTGTGTCCCAGGCATACCTTTACATGCTGTTCCCACAGGCTGTGTCTGGGCCAGGGGGCCGACATCTGGGCCTACGTTTTGCGGCATGTGCACAGCCAGAGGTGAGCCTGGCCACAGAAGGGAAGCTGTGGCAGAGGAGGGGACCCAGGAGAGCCCCCCTGTAACTCCCCTTCCTCCTACATCTCCATTCAGGAACGTCAGGAAGATCCGGGGAAACCTGCTCTGGTAACTGGTCCTCAAAGCTGTCCCATCCTGTCTTCCCCAGCCACATCCCTGCTCCCAACCTCATACCTCCCATCTCTCCCCTGGAAGTCCCCATCATCCTCTCACTCTGGTCTCATTTCCTCAGGTGTGGCCACCAGGACAGTCCAGAGGTGAGAAGCATGTGCTGCAAGGTTTTATTTCATCCAAAAAAAGGACTTACAGATCTTCTGCTCTGGGCCCAGCCTTGGGCTGGGTGATGCCAGGGGTCACTGTGTCACAAGACAGTCCGATCCCTGCACTCACTTGCAGTCTGGGGGGAGGAGGCGTGAGCTGTGAGGGGGCGGACAGGGATATGAAGCATCAAAGCTGGTGAGGTTGATGGGAGAAGAGATGGGCTTGGGAGAAATGCTGAGGCCAGTATGGGACCCAGCGTGACATCTCAGAGGAGGCTTCCTGGAGACCTCAGGACTCCAGGTGTGGGGCTCCAGGCAGTCCCAGAAGGAAGGAGGGGAACAGGATAGTACCCTGGTGCTCTTCTTCAGGCACTGAAACTCCCTAGGGAAAACCCTGTGCCACATTAACTGGGCAGGAAAGAGCCCACTGCCCCACAGAGAGCAGTCAGGCCATGCATCTGACCCTGTACCTGATTCCACCAGGCCCGCCGGAAGCTGGAGTTGGAAGCCGCTGTTGCCCGCCTGCGGGCAGAGTTCCTGGAGTTAGACCAGAGCCTGGAGCTGATGGAGCAAGAGACTGAGGCTCAGGGTGACCCATGGGGCTGGAGAGATGGGCAGCAGAATGGGGTGAGGGAAAGTGCTGATGGCCACCCCTGTTCCTCTCACAGATATAGCCATGGAGCAGAACCTACAGAGCATGCAAGACACCCAGCGCCGTGCTCTCCTCCTCCGGGCTCAAGCTGGGGCCATGCGAAGACAGCAGCGTGGGCTCCAGGATCCCATGCAGCGACTGCAGAATCAGCTCAAGCGCTTGCAGGACATAGAAAGGTGGGCCTCAGGTATCCAGGGAGCATCCCTCACCAGACTGGGCATAGAGACATCCTTAGAGACCCAGTGCTTTGCCCAGACCCCTTCTGGGTACTAGAATTCTGAGCTCCACTCCTTAGGATTTAATGTCCATGGAGCCAGGAAGTTTTGCCATCTCAGCCACCTGTTGTTCCAGTGCCTAGAATGCTGCCAGCTGTATGTAGAACGCCAGTGCTGGGGGGAAGAAAAAAAAAAAAAAACAGTAAACGGGACAGTCCTGCCCTCATGGAGCTCACACTCTGATGCAGAGGAGACAAATGGTTTACTTGTAAACTTGTCCAAGTTTACCACTAGGACACAGACAAACCCCTATAATCATAGGTGGAGATGAGCGCTATGAAGAAAAGGGGATATAGAAAGGGAGAGGGAGATGCTATTCTAGGTACAATGGTCAGAGAAAACCTCTCTGAGGATGTTAACATTTGAGTTAGGGGAGGAGTTTCCATGGAGAGGAACGGCAAGAGCAGAGCCCCCTGAACCTGGCATGTGGGAAAAACAGCCCAGATGCCAGTTCAGCTTAAATTTTGAAGGCAAGAGGCAGAGTAGTAAGGGGGTAGGTTGGAGAGGTGGACAGAGCGCTGTGGAGGCATTGGAGTTTTATTGGGAGGCTGGGTTCATGCCCTGGCTCAACCACTTAGAGCTGTGTAACTTTGGGCATAGTCTAACTGCTTTGTGCCTCAGTTTCTAAGTTCTGTAGAAGGGGATAATATTATCTACTCTAAAGGGTAGGTATGATAATTGAGTTAAATCACGCAGAGTGTTTAGAAGTGTTCTAATTGTTATTCTGTGTGTGATGGAAACCTATCACGTTTTCGAAGGTTTTGAGCAAAACAGGGATGTGATCTGTCTGAGGTTTTAACAGGATCGTTGGCTACTGCGGGGTGGAGAAAAGACTGCAGAGGGTAAGAGCAGGGAGATGGATGAGGAGATTAATGCAGTCATCCAGCCAGATGACTGTGATCTCATTTGGGGGTTGGCCTCTGAGATCCAGGCTCAGTGATCCCTGTGACTGGCTTTGCTGGCAGCAGGAGGGAACACCAACCTCTGTGCTGCCAGCCACCTCCTCCCAGGAACCCCAGCCCCAACCTCACTCCTCCTTCCAGGAAGGCCAAAGTGGATATAAACTTTGGACCCTTGGTATCAGCAGCCCTGGGCCTGGAGCCTGCGGTCCTGGTAAGAGTCCTGGGCCAGGGGGCAGAACGGTGGGGTGTCCGGGGTTAGATGGACCTCTGGGCCCCCCTCATACTACACTCTCTTCTTCACAGCACGATGTCCGAACAGCCTGCAGCCTCCGGACCCAGTTCCTGCAGAGCCTCCTGAGTCCTCAGGCCCAGGGAGGCGGCGTTCTGTGAGTAGCCCTCGGCCACCAGAGACCCTGTAAAGAACCTTGTTACAGACACTGTACCTCTGGGCTCTGTCAGCCCCAGGCCCTGCCCTGACAGGGCTCCCAGGCTGGGTAGAGAGGAAGCAGACCTTTAGAGATAGTGACGACCCAGGTATTTAGGGCTCTCAGAGGGTGGGCAAGCCTAGGAGGCTCTGGGTTCCCAAAGGAGACACCTTACCCAGCTAAGGAGGCAGAGAGGATGGGTGCTTTGGTGAGGAGGAGTAAAAGGTTGAGAGCGTGTTCCAGGTAAACTACACACACGAATGGGTCCAAGGCCAAGGCATTGATATGCTGTTAAGTGGGATGCTCAAGTCTAGCTGGTATAGAAAAACCAGGTTTCCAATCTTTAACATGGGGACAGTGACAGCCCCTACCTTACAGAGTGGCAGTGATCATTAAAGGGTGAATTAATGGTTCTTGTAACATTCTTTGTCCTCTTCCCCAACTCCACAGAACCCTGCAAGATGACCACTTTGGAACTTCCTACCAGCAGTGGCTTAGCTCAATGGAGGTAAGGGGCACTCTCAAGAAAGGCTACACCCCCTGCCCCATGATTAAACCTCAGGGTGCCAGGACCTCACTCATCATCCCTACCCCTTCTCCATGGAGCCCCAGCTTGCAGCCCTGCCACCATCCTGCCCTGACTTCACCCCTCTCCCCACCAGAGCCTACTGACAAACCACCCACCAGGCCACGTCCTCACTGCCTTGCAGCATCTGGCTGCAGAACGGGAGGCAGAGATCCAGTCCCTGTGCAGTGTGGATGGGCTCCAGGATACGGAGAGAACCAGGTGCGGTGTTGGTGCTCCCAGTCAGCACAGGGCAGGTGGCTGGGTGATCTGGGACAGGTCAGGACCAGGGAGGGTGACCTGCCAGTGGGAACTGAGGCCCAGTAACCAGTCTGGCAGGTAGGCTGACATTGGTTACCTACAAGGGGACAGGGCTCCTCCCACTACAGCTCAGCCCTTATTCTCAGGTCCCAGGCACCAGACCAGTCAAACTCCAGCCAGACCCTGCCATCCATGGTACATCTCATCCAGGTAACACCCCAGGACCCTTCCCAGGACTCCATCCCCTTCCCAACCCAAAACATCTCCATGCCCTCCCTGTCAGGGACCATGTCACCCTGACTTTGTGCTTACTCCAGGAGGGCTGGCGGTCTGTGGGTGAGCTGGTCACCCAGCGGGACCCCCTCCTGAAGGAGCATCAAGTCCTGACCCTGCGCCTCCAGGGCCTGATGGAGAAGGCAGATAGATGTATACTGGGATCCAGTGAGAGGTGAGGCGTCTCCAAGGGCCATGGCCTCGGCCATGTCTCTCCAAGGGGTCTCAGAATATGGACTTCTGCACCCTGGCTCCTGTTTCAGCCTCCCTGCTTGCTCTGCTGGGTCGTCTCCCTATGCTTATGGCTCTTTGTGCATCCTTGCGCGTCTGATCTCGCTCCTCTGCTGAGAGTCTTAGTCACTTTCCTTCTCCTTTGCTCTTTTCTACTTGGGCCGCAGGCAGACTGTGGTGCTGGGGCTCCGGGTCTGTGCCCTCTGGGCCGAACTCAAGGCCCTTCATGCCCTGAGCCAGGAGCTGGAGGAGGCCACTGGGCGTCGGCAGATTCTGCTCCAGGAGCTACAGGCCAAGCAGCAACGGATCCTGCGCTGGCGCCAGCTAGTGGTGAGAAGTGGGACTGCAGGAGAAGTGGCCAGGCCTGATGGAGGGCCTGAGTCAGCCTGGGAGCCCTAAGGAGCCAGAACTGGGCCTCCTGGTGAGGGGAGGGGGCCTCGGTGAGACTCCCAAGAGGAGTCAGGGCCTGTGCAAAAGGGGTGAGCAGGGGCAGAGGCTAGGAGGTAAAACAGAAAATTAGGCCATCTCCATGGCGTCTTGGTTACCTAGGAGGAGACACAGGAGCAGATCCGCCTGCTCATCAAGGGCAACTCAGCCATCAAGACACGCCTGTGCCGGAGCCCCGGGGAGGTGAGATGGAAGCCGGGGCCAATTCTGGGGAGGGCTGGGCCTCCTCGGGAGGGGACTACACAGCCTTACGCTGTCCTTCCCATCCCTTTCCTTCCCCACAGGTGCTAGCTTTGGTTCAGCGAAAAGTGGTCCCCACGTTTGAGGCGGTGGCTCCACAGAGCCAGGAGCTGGTTCGGTGTCTGGAGCAGGAAGCCCAGCACCTGCCCCATCTTCCTCTGGGCCCCTTGCTGCAGCACCGCCCAGGAGGGTGAGATAGGGGTTGCCACATACCCTGTCGTGGATGACTGCTACTCCCTGGGCCCACTCCTAAAACACAATCCTAGGGTTCCCAGGCTGCCAGACCTCACCCTCAGCCCCACCTCCAAGTTCCTGGGCCTCTAGAACCTGGCCTCCCTCTCAGTGCCCCTCCCAACCTGGACTTCACTCCGCAGATTGCAGCCCCTCCCTACGGTCCTGCCATCCATCCACCAGCTGCATCCCGCATCCCCAAGGGGCTCCAGCCTCATAGCGCTGAGCCACACGCTGGGGCTGCCTGCAGGGAAGGTGAGTGCCTGTTGCCTCGGACCTGTCTTCCAACCCGACCTCCGCCCCAAGTGATTATCCTTCCTCCTCCC
Organism: Muntiacus reevesi; assembly: GCF_963930625.1. Classification (NCBI taxonomy): domain Eukaryota; kingdom Metazoa; phylum Chordata; class Mammalia; order Artiodactyla; family Cervidae; genus Muntiacus; species Muntiacus reevesi. The sequence goes on from NC_089250.1 coordinate 258,305,437, forward strand.
TCCAGGCTCCGGAGCTGCTCCTCCCGAAGGCTGCCTCTCTTCGGCAGGACCTTCTGTTCCTCCAGGACCAACAAAGTCTCCGACGCTGGTATCTGCTCCACATGAAGACCAGCCTGCCGCCAGGACCATCCACCCAGGGTATGCTGCCCCACTTCCTTATCCAGCATCCCAGCCCCTTCCCAGCACCTTTAGCCTCCAGAAGAAATCACAAATGCCCACTGCTTACACAGTGCGCACTGTGCATTGAGGTCTTTGAGCATGCTCACTAGTGTCATCTGCACGGCATCCCCGGGGGTTCTCTCCATATTACAGAGGAGGGAACTGAGAAGCAGAGGGCTTGGACGCTGCCCAGGCAGCAAAGCTAGATTTGAACCCAAGCCATCTAACATGGGTCTGTGCTCCTAACCACTAGGTGACACTGCTCATCAAACTGCCAAATATTCATCCATCATCAAACAGCAGTATACTTGAGTAGTTACAAATCAGGCTGTATAGTTGAACTACTGGATTCTTTTCTCAGCAATCCCTCTTCCTTGCTGCATGGTCTTCCTCTGCCTCAGTTTCCTCTGAAGTGGACTAGGCATAATCGTATTAATAATACCTTACAGAATGGCTGGGAAGACTCAGTCAGGTGACCTGAACAGGGTATTGAACTTTGGCTGGCTGCAATTAAGCATTCTGTGTCCCTTGTGTGATTCCAGTCTCTGCTATCTGCACATGCACAGTCTCTTCTAGTCCTTACCATGAGGGAAGGGAGTGTAAGACTACAATTTACAGAAAGGAAGCTAAAACTCAGAAGTCCTTTATTCCTGGATTCACTAAGCAAGTACTCACTGCTTATATGCCATGTGCTAGCCCCCGAGAATTCAACAGGGAGAGAGGCGAGAGCTATCCAGCCCCAGGGTGTCCCAATTGTAGAAGTGAAAAATTCAAGAGAGAAAAAGATGGAAGAGATGGCTTGAAGAGAAGTGAATCAGTGTACTATCAGCAAAGCAGGAAGAGACCATCTTCAGGCCTTTGAGTTTTGAGCTCCTTACCACCCCGACTCTTCACTGGGTGAGGAGCAGTGTGAAGGAACGGCAGAAAGAGCACAAGACGTGGCACAGCATTGTCATACCTCGTGGGCATCAGGGACTTTTAACACGTCTATAACTGGAACTCAGCTCCCTTTAGTCCAGAAAGCAGTTCTGTTTTTTTCCCTCCTGGTTTCCTTCCCTCAATAAATGACCCCCCTGCCCTCATGCAGGTGCTAAAGCCAGAAACCCAGGAGTCATCCATAATTTTTCCTAGTCCTCTGAACCCCTACCTTCAACCTGTCAGTAAGCCCTGTGGGTCCCCTCTCCAGAGTGCCCCCATCTGCCCCCTGTTTCACTAGCCTGTGGCTCAGATAATTCCATCTGTCCCTAAGAGTGCCCAAAGAAAGGGCAAGTGTCATGCCTGAGGTTACAAGGCCAGGAAAGGGTTCAGGCCCGAAGGGTCTGACCACACTGCTGATCTGCACTTACTCTGAGCTGGGCTTATTCTGAGTCTTTGGAGAGAGACTAGATGAGTCATAGTCCCCAGGGAAGACACCAGTGGAGTGAAGGACTGCAGCAGTCTGAGGAAGCAGCTGGGGTGAGGAATGCTGGGAAGGGCTGCCAGGAGGAAGGATGGTGTCTCCAGTGGGCCTGGGGGACAGGTGAGACTTTTGCTCCAGAATAGTGAGCAGAGGCCACGTGATGCATTCCTCAAGTACTAGGCTGAGAGCTTGGGCTCGGTCTTGGGGTGCTGAGGAGCCTTGGAGGGCTCTAAGCAGGAGAGGGAAAGGATCAGGTTTGGGCCATGAGATCACTCTGGCTGCCACGTGAAGGATGGACCAGTAAGAGGCCGAGGCTTGGAGCCTAGGAGGGAGGCTGGGGGACAAGCAGGGAAGCAGGTAGGACGCTGAGGGAGGGACCATGGAGACTGAGGGGGAGGGAGGAACGTATTCAGAAGCATACCTGGGGCATGGTGGGCTTGCACCTGGTAAGAGGACCTGAGAGGAGAGAGAGGTTTAGGAGAGATGCTGAGGTGAAGACTAGATGATTGGAGACTTGGTGACTCATTAGCTGTGAGGCACCCGGGAGCCCGAGGATTCAGTGCTGCACCCTGGGTTTCTAACCTACAGAGCTGCTGCAGATCCAGGAATCCCAGGAAAAGGAGCAGAAGGAGAGCCTGGGACAGGCTCTGAAGCGGCTGGAGAACCTGCTGAAACAAGCACTGAAGCGAGTCCCCGAGCTCCAGGGAGTTGTGGGAGACTGGTGAGAGGGGGACGTGAAGAGGTGGGGGCTGAACTGGCAGCAACGGGCAGAACTTAGGCCGGGGGAGGCGGTGGGGGGCTGATGACAAGCAGACCATGGTGTTGAGGGTTGGCTCGTGAAGGTCTGGAGGTCCTAGACCTTCGCCTTTAACCCCATCCCCTTCTCCAGGTGGGAGCAGCCAGGACAAGCCGCCCTCTCCAGGGAGCTCTGCCAAGGCCTGTCACTGGCGCAGTGGCAGCTGCGCTGGGTCCAAGCCCAAGGTGCCCTGCAGCAGCTGTGCAGATGACGAAGTAGCTCAAAAAGAAGTCAAGAGCTTCGCACTTGTTCATCCCAGCACATCACTTCCCTTAAGACCTCTGGAAAAAAGCATCGCCTGGACACATCAGCCCATGGCCTCTACCACACCTGCCGCCCGCATCCCCGGCTGTTCTCGGTTCTCTCAGTTGCCTTGCCCTGTCCTGTCATTGCACTAAAGCCAAGATGAACATGATACTATGGGCCCCACCCTAGCTGAAACTCTCCTCATCACTTTTACCCTCAGTAAGAAGTAATCAAGTGCCTGCTGCAAACACTGAGGATCCAGCACTGAAAAAAATGGACAGAAGTCCCAGTCTTCAGGGAGTTGTTGTTTCTAGGACAGGAGAACAGACCACTGACAAGATAAGTAAGCAAAATATCTAGTACGTGGAAGAACCGCTATGAGAAAAAGCGATTGCAGAGGTGCAGTGTTACATAGAGGGCTAACAGCAAGGTGACACTGTGTAAAGGCAGTGGGAAGGAGGCACCCAGGGATGTGGGGAGGGCCTGCAGAGGGGAGACTGCAGCGAGTGCAGAGGCCCTAGTTCAAAGGTATTGGTGTGAGGGCCGAGGAGGCAGTGTCGCTGTTGGAAGAAGGGAGGGTTTGAGAGATGGGATTGTCTTTGAGTTTCTATACAATTTTTTTTGTTTTGTTTTGTTTTTTTACATTTAAATCTTTGAGCCATTTGGAATTGATCCAAATGGACTCCATTCTGTCTTATTTTAAGCACTTACTAAAATTCTCATTCAGAGCAGTGGTCACCTCTAAGGGAGGGTTGGGTGGCAAGGAGGAGACAAACTTTCTAGAGTTAAAAATATGTTGTATGTTGAAGGTGGTAAGTGTTACACAGGTGTATGGATTTGTCAGAACTAGTCTGGCTGTACTCGTTAGATCTGTGTATTTCACTGTGAACTATCTTCAATTTGTAAAGTAAAATTTTACCCACCTAAACTTTATAAAGTAGACTTAGATATTTTTCATACACTAAAATTCCATGGCTAATTGGGTTGTATCTGGGTTGTATTGGTTGTATCTGGCTGTATCCAAGACCATCTGTCTGACTCTTGAGTGCCATCCCCACAGTGTTTTAATTTTAAAGGCTGTGTAATATGTCTTAACTGCAGTGACTGGTTGCCATCTTGCTCTTACTTGTCAGTGTTTCCCTGTCTCTACTTGCTGTCTTTTTCTTTTAAATGAAATTAACTTTATACCAAATTTGACTGGATCCGGAAGAAATACATAGATGGGAGTTTTACTGGGGTTGCAGTTAGTACCAATTAGGGATATTTGACGTCTTTGAGATTCTAAACCTGACTTTCCACCTGCCTTCCCGTAGCTCCTCTCTTGACCTCCGGAGCCCCCTCCCTCCCAGTGCCCCTCCTGTCCCTAGCTGCTCTTTCTCAGTCCTCACACATTTGCTTTCCCACGTGCCACCTTAGTGTTCCCCTCCTTTGTCTTCTCTTCGTCTCACTTGCCAGTCACCTCCCTACTGAACAAGGTGATCCTTACCCTGTCCTTGCTTAATTTTTTTCTGTAACATAGCTTCTAACGTATACAATTTTAGTTTATCTTTATTGTCCTCCTCAAACAAAATGTGACCTCCATGAAGGCTAATTATTCTGTAAACTAGAAGCTGGACAAACTTGCTTCAGTATGATTTGAAATCCATATAAGGGGAAATAATACTAACAAAAACAGAAAACAAATTTTTACATGATTTAAAAAAGGCCAAGTTAACAAGAAATGACTAATTAGGGGGAAATGTTTGCAGTTTATACTATAAAAGGATGTGTGTGTGTATGTGTGTGTAGTGTCAAAATGGAAAAGAAAAATTCCAAGTCCATAGAAAAATGGACAAAATATATGAATGGATAGTTTTTAGAAAATATGCTCAAACTCAATAAGAAAAAAGCTAATGAAAACCCCACTTTGATACATTTCCCACCTATCAGACAGGGAAGAGGAAACCTGTGATTTTGGCAGCTCCCTCTGTCAACAAGGCAGAAGGAAACAGCATTCTGATGTATCAGTGGGTGTGCCATATGAAACACCTGTGAGATAATCTCCAACAAAACTATATGAGGACATACTCTTTGCCAAAACAATGCTACCAATAGAAATCTATCCCAAAGACGTACTGGGTAAAACATAAGTTGTGGGACTTTGTACAAAACTACTAGATCACATCTTCAGAAAGTCAGGGGGGGTACAGAGAGGACTGTTTTGGATTAAAGGAGACATGACAGCCAAATGTAATGCAAGATATTGATTGAATCACAGGCTGTTATGATTTTTGTGTTTGGGATTGAAAGTACACTTTTAAATCAGTGGGGGAAATTTTCATATGAGAAATGGAAAATATATCTTTATTACATTTCTTTGTGATAATGGTATTGTGCTTAGGTGAGAGAATGTGTACCAAGTATTAAGGATGATGTCTGCAACTTACTTTCAAGTAGTCTTATTGTTCATAATACTGATTTTTTTATTTTGATAAAAGTTTAAAATTTTGAGACCCAACATCATATATTTTGAAATTATATATATTAGACTAAAGCATATAAGTATCTATGCTAACATTACTGGGGACCAAGTTTCTAATGCAAGTGAAAAGAAATACAAATATAAGAAGTAATACCCTGTGACCTTTCATTTGAATTGGAAATACCAGAATGAATTAATGGGTTTTCCTCTTTCTTAAACAAACAAACAAACAAACAAAAATATATATATAGTTCCTTAGCTAAGTCCACAGAAAAACTCTACATACAACAACCCAGTAATGCTCATGCCTAGGTTGTGGTCTCTAAATACCACTTCTGACTCAAAGGAACCAAGGATCCTTGGGGAAATAACTGATTCTAGTCTGGGACAAGAAATGTGCAAAATGAGTATGAAGCATTTTGTGCCAGCAGCAAGGAAGTACTCTAAAACTACTGGGATTGAGTCGAGGGACTCAGAAGTCAAAATGAAGAGGTTGTTGATGCTTAGTCACTAAGTCATGTCCAACCCTTTGCGACCCCATGGACTGTAGCCCACCAGGCTCCTCTTGTTCATGGCATTTCCCAGGCAAGAATACTTGAGTGGGTTGCCGTTTCATTCCCCAGGATATCTTCCAGACCCAGGGATGAACCTAAATCTCCTGCATTGCAGGTGGATTCTTTACCTCCGAGCCATCAGGCAAGCCCATTAAGTTTAATACTCTATCTTAATAGAAACTTCACTTACCTTGAATCTACAATTTGTAGTTGGGCCCACATACTCACACTGTGCTTTTACAGTATCCAGAAGGATGATAAATTTTGAAGCATTCATTGCAGTAGTTTGCACTACAGTCCATGCAACTTTTGGGGGATTCTTGAGGCGATGGTTTACAAAGGTCACACATACTGGCTGTGGCTGCCCTGGCTGCCTGCCATTATCTTTCAACAATAATTTCCCAAGTGAAATTTCAAAACAGACCATTGATTCCCCGTTTTCCAAGATCCACATCATGCTCACAACCGGGACAAGGAAAAGTAGTCATCCTAGGGGTCAATGAATCGCAGTTCCAGCCTGTGTATTCAGTAAATCTTTGTTTAGTTACATCAGTAGGAAAATGAATAAAATGAAAGAAAAGGAGGGATCATGTTTCGGAAAGATACATATCTAAATATGTGTATTCCAAAACAATACTCAATATGGCTCCATATGAATCAATTTGTTTACTAAAAAAAATTTTAATGACTTTTCCTTGGCATATGAAAGATAAGCCAAAGCTACTAGTTATTAAAAAGAAATTATTCTATAATAAATCTCATAAAAACCACATTAACTCAAACAGATATGTGAACAAAACATATAATGCAATAGTACACAGGGTCAAGATCTTTTGAAAGTATACAGCTAACCTTTATAGTTATTTTTATATGTCATACCCAAAGGAATTTGACTTGCATTTAAATGAAAACATCCTTGACTGACTGATAGGAACTCAGTTTATACATAGAAGAGCAGGAATCCTTACCCCAGCCATGGTCCATGGATTGACTCCAGGAAGATTCAAATAGTTTAGTAGACCATTTGAAATTGTATGGAAAATTTTGCATCTATGTATCCATACATATTGGCTAAAGATGGGACATTTTGAGCCCCAATTAGAATAACTTGAAGCACATAAATATATGTTTGAAAATGTAAGTTTATATTGATATTCATACACATATACCTCATTGGGCCTTTGAAAGGTGCTAGTAACTAACTCATTTCTTCCCTCCTCCCCATAAAATAGGGAAAGAATCAGGCATTTTCTGTCTTCTTTCCTGTTTGTGAAAAAGTAACCCAAGTTCTGAAAAGAGAAAGTTTATAAAAGTCACTAATGATTTTAGAGAGAATGATAAAATTTGAAAACCACTATCTTCAATACATTAATGAAGTAACAGATACAGGTGATGATGATCAAGTACTGTTAAAACTTAATGAAGGGCTGATTGAGCTTTTTTAAATGGATGAACAGGATGACACGCCTGATCAATCTCGGCATCACTGAAGCAGGACAACCAGACACCACCCGCTCCTGACAGGACAGTGGTAGTGGTTTAGTCACTAAGTCATGTCCAACTCTTGGGACCCCATGGACTGTAGCCTGCCAGGTTCTTCTATGGGATTCTCCAGGCAAGAATACTGGAGTGGGTAGCCATTTCCTTCTCCAGGGGATTTTCTCTCCTGCATTGCAGGTAGATTCTTTACGGACTGAGCTACATGTAGGATTCGATGGCTACTTTATACCAGCACTACTTAAGCATTCTTTTACAAAATTAAACCAAAATCTAATCAAGCTTCTGTCAAGAAAGGGAGAGGAGCCAGTGAGGAACAAGTCAAACAATGTAATCAGTTAAATCCAAAATGTGAGAAATCCAACAGGACAAGTGATCAGTTTCTCCAACAAATAGGGGAAAAGAGAGAGAGAGGATCTGGGGGAGAAAGAGAAAAGAAAAAATGAGAAAGATAAAGAGGAGGACATTTTTCAGGTCAAAAAAAAAAAAGACTTAAAATTTGAAACAATTTGAGCAACAAAATAAGTATTGAATAATAACCAAAAGTATAAGATATCCATGAGTCCAACTGATACAAATGATTTAATAATTAAATGAAGGGGGCAGGCTAGACATCCCCTATGCAAGACAAAGAGCTTGAAAGGGTTGTTTTATTTTTGTTTTATTTTTAATTGAAGGATGATTGCTTTACAATATTGTGTTGGTTTCTGCCATACAGCAACATGAATCAGCCACAGTTAGACATATGTCGCCTTCCTCTTGAACTTCCCTCCCTCCTTTCACCCCATCCCACTGCTCTAGGTTGTCACAGAGCCCCGGTTTGAGTTCCCTGAGTCACAGCAAATTACCACTGGCTGGCTGTTTTACACACGGTAGTGTTTATGTTGCCACGCTACGCTCTCCATTCGTCGCGCACTTTCCTTACCCACCCTCCTCCGCTGCATGTCAGCAAGTCTGTTCTCTAGGTCCGAGTCTCTATTATTGCCCAGCAAATAGATTCATCATTACCATTTTTTTAGATTTCATATATATATATATGTTAATATATGATATTTGTTTTCCTCTTTTCTTCCCTCTGCATAATAGGCGCTAGGTTCAGACAACTCATAGAACTGACTCAAATGTGTTCCTTTTTATGGCTGAATAATATTCCATTATGTGTATGTACCACAGCGTCTTTATCCACTCATCTGTTGATGGACATCTCGGTTGCTTCCATGTCCTAGCTATTGTAAATAGTGCTACAGTGAACATCAGGGTACATGTGCCTTTTTCAATTATGGTTTTTTCAGGATACATGCCAAGTAGTGGGATTGTTGTTCATATGGTAGTTTTATTCCTAGTTTTTTTAAGGAAACTTCATACTGTCTTCTGTAGTGGTTGTATCACTTTACATTGCCATCAGCAGTACAAGAGGGTTGAAAAAGGAGGTTTCCTTTTTTTTTTTTTTAAGTAAATTTATAGTAGATACCTGACAAGTGCTACCCCAGGAGATTAAAGTTAATAATAATCCATGTTGACAGTATGTACCCTTGATATGATAAGAATTGCACTTTACCTCTATGGTCCCCCCCCCCCCAAAAAAAATATAACCTCAGCCTAATAATGAGAAAAACATCAGTGAGGTCCCAAATGTGAAATATTCTACAAAATACATGACTAGTACTCCTCAAAACTATCAAAGTCATGAAAAAAGAAAGAAATTGTCACTGGCAAGAAGAGCTTAAGGAAACATGACAACTAACTACATGTTATTTGTTATCCTGGACGGAATGCTTGAACAGAAAATAGATAAGGTAAACACTAGGAAAACTGAATAAAGTATGGACTCTAGTTAATAATTTTTAAGGTATCTTATTCTCTTATAATATCTCTAGCACATAAGCAACCAAACTATTTTAACAAATCACTCATTTATGCTGATTCAAACTGGAACTTCCAAGAAACCAAGGCAGGCAGTAAAATTAAGTTTTAAGGAGTGGGTTGGGAGGTGAAGGAGACTGACCCACTGACCAAATGAAACGTGGGCCTTACCTGGATCCTGATTTTTACAATACTATTGTAATATAAACACATTTTGAGGCAGGGAAAATAGAAGGCAATCTAGGTGTAAGATGATAGGACAGTTTCCTGGATGTGAACATGGTATTCTTTTAAATACTCCTTATTTAATAGACATCTTATCTGTTACACATTATGAAGCAAGTACAGGTGAATTGACAGATGTCTCCAATTTGCTATAATGTAAAGCGAAAAAATGTATAGACAAAACAAGAAGGGTAAAATTTTAGTAAATTCTTGAGAGGCACGTGGATGTTCGTTATATTGTTCTCTCTACTACTGTGTAGTTTTTTTTTAAATATTCATAAAACATCTTGAGGACTAAAAAAAAAAAAAAAGCTGTGTCTCAAGAAAGCACAAACACCAAAAGTCTACACGTGACCTTCGAGTTGACATATTTGACTACTGTCCCTTGGCCTTTGCATGAACTATTCATCCTACCCAGAGTCTCTCTACTCATTTTATCTAGCAGAAGTCTTCAGGTGTCACCTCCTCCAGGAAGCCTGGGTCAGGCGTATCCTCTGAAATTCCCACATCATGATCCTGGTTTTTCTGGAACTCACTGGTAGCGTGTACGAAAGTGGGCGACCATGGCTTCCAGCTGTCTCCAGCCCCATCCTGCCCTGGGGTGACTGGGATGTCACTGTGTTTTAAAACTTCCGGAACGGGTCTCGCGGTGGCACAGGAGGAACCTCCGAACTTACCAGAGTTCTCAAAGGTCAAGTTCTCACTTTAGGGTCGGGCCGTGTTCCCCCATGAAGGCGTGGCCGTCTGTCTGGGTTGCACGCCCCTAAACGCAGTTTCTTCCGTTGACTCGTTTCTCGGGCACTCTGACTGGCCTATATTTCTCCTTGGGGGCGAGCCCTCTGGGTGTGGCCAGGTTCTCATTGGCCCTCACTCCAAAGGCCAGCCCTGTTGACGCAAGGTGTCATGTATCGGCGCCCGTCGCTTTCGCTGATACGTCATCCGCGGGCGCCCACCCTGACGTAGCCAGAGAGTATACAGCGGAACCGGCGGAGGCGACTAAGCTGAGGCAGTAATACCGGCGACAGCGACGGTAGCAGCGATGGCCGGAGCGGGGCCAACCCCGGGCCTCCCGGGCGCAGGAGGACCTGTGGTTCCGGGCCCTGGTGCCGGCATCCCGGGAAAGAGCGGCGAGGAACGCTTGAAGGAGATGGAGGCGGAGATGGCCCTGTAAGGCCCGCGATAGGGAGCGATTAAAGCCATCCTAGAGTCAGAGTCGTCGAACCCTGGAGCCTCCAGGCCCCGATAGACTCGATATATAGTTCTTTCTTGGGGAAATGGGACTTTCGGGTTGTGGGGACGAGAGTTAAGGAGGAGAGGTTGGCAGGGGTGAAGGCGCTATCGCGATATACCCACCGTTTCAGAATTGGTGCAAGGTCCTGAGCTGTGGTGTGTCCTGCCTTCCCAGGTTTGAGCAGGAAGTTCTGGGGGCTCCCGTAACAGGAATCCCAACTGCCGTGCCTGCGGTGCCTACAGTCCCCACGGTTGAAGCGATGCAAGTCCCAGCAGCTCCTGTGATCCGCCCAATTATCGCGACCAACACATACCAGCAGGTACGGCTGACATAAGGCATAGAAGAGAGCACAGTGCCTCAGACACACGTTTGTATACAGAGAGCTATTGACATGCTGGCCTGCTGATTAATTAGCATGACAAATATCAGGTGTCAGGCACTGAAGACTCAGTAAGGACTGAGACAATAATTCTGCCCTTTGCAAGCTTTTATTCTAGATCATGGTGGCCAGTAGAACTTTCTGCAAAGATGGAAATATCCTGTATTTATTTAAAATTCGTATTGGAGTTACATGGTTTCTCAGTCTCATTAATGACATTCAAGTTCTCCATATACTATATGTGACTAGTGGAGAAAGAGATTACCAAAAGTGAACAGTAAATGAAACTTGTTCTTTCTCTCGACAAATAGTTTTCAGGTGCCTCTTCTGCACCAGGTGCTAATCTAGGCCCTAGACATATAGCAGAGAATAAAACAGAGAAACAGTCACTACCTTTTATGGAGTTTCTATTTTACTGTGGAGAGACAGATTAAAGTAGATTAAGAAGGGCAGAATTTTATCAGCATGGTCAGGGAAGACCTTTCTGGGAGGTGATATCTAAGCAAAGATATAAAGAGCATGATGGAGGGAACTATGCAGATATCTTGGGAAAGAATATTCCCAGACAACTGTTAATCAGCAAAGACTATGAAGTAAATGCATACCTGACGTGTTCAAGGACCATCAGGGAGAACAGGGTGGCTGGAATGGAGTGAGCAAGGGAGAGGACAGGAGGAGATATGGACAGAGAGGTGATAGAGACAGATCTAGTAGGACCTTGTGGATCACCATAAGGACCTTGGTTTTTACTCTGGGATGAGAAGCAGTTGAAGGACTTTGAGCAGTGGGGTGATATGGTCCAACTTAGATGTCACCAGGGTCACTTTGGCTGTGTTTAGAAGACAGATTGTAGGGGGCCAGGGCAGAATCAAGCAGTCTGAGGAAGAGGCTACCGTCATACTCTAGGCAAGAGATAATGGTGGCTTGGAGCAGGGTGGTGGCATGGGAGATGAGGAGGACAAGCTGGACATAATTTTAGGTAGTGCTGAGTGCTTTGGGGAAGATGAAGCAGGATGATGAAGTTGCACCAGGGAGGGACTAAGGACACCTTGAGCTAGTGTGATCCCAGAAGCCTCTCTGAAAAGTGATGTTTAAGCTGAGACCTAAAGTTTGAGAGATAGCGACACAGTGCAAAGAACAAAACCCTTGGTTCCCAGGTGAGCCTGCCAGGCAGCTTGGGGGCACTGAGTCAAACTCCTCACCCCAACCCCCATCCAACAGGTCCAACAGACTCTGGAGGCCCGAGCAGCCGCTGCAGCCACAGTGGTTCCTCCCATGGTGGGTGGCCCACCTTTTGTGGGTCCAGGTAAGTAAGGAGTGGTGGGACAAGGAAAGCAGGGTGGTGAAAAGGGAAGCCTGGGACTCTCCTCTCCCCCCCTCCCCATCCTCATCACTCCCCTCCCAACAGTTGGCTTTGGCCCTGGTGATCGGAGTCACCTGGACAGTCCAGAGGCTCGAGAAGCCATGTTCCTGCGGCGAGCAGGTAGGTCTGAGGCCAGAGAATCCCACATTTCACCAAGCACTCTTGTTTTGACTACTTCACCCTCTCCATTTCATCCCCAAGATATCATTGTCTTTCTGAAGCATAAACCTAATCATGTACTTCGTTGATTTGGCTTTAGTAAGGCTTTACTGGGTCATTGCAAACCAACCCCTTTATTGTGACTCCTAATCTGTATTCTTTGCTGTTTCTTCATAGCACTTCATGTGCTATAAAGCTGCAAAGCTTTCTAACAAGTTATACTACTTACTTGTTTATTATGATTATCATCTTTTGCTTCCTCTAAAATATAACATCTGTGAGGGTGCCTGCCATCTTGTAAGCATTATATGCTCTCTGTTGATGGGATGAACAAACCAGACCATCAAACAAGCACCTGTGGTCCTCACCTGACAGTCAAGACCTTACATCAGCCAGCCCCTTGCAGAGAGAGACCCCCATTTCCTTCCCTGGAACCCCAGACATTGCTGGGATGTGCTAGCAAGGCTCTTGTTGAGGTCCCTTTCCTCTCGTGCTCATTGTCATCCAACTTTTAACCTTCCAAACCTATCAACTAAACCAAAATCTAGCTAACCAAAATCAACTGAAATATATCGTCTCCACAGGACACTCTTACTTCGTGTTGTTGAGATGACTTTTATACACACAGTCAATTTTTGTGACATTAACTTCCTTACATGTAGGAAAAGGATATGTGTTCTGTAATGTTCTGGTGTCATCCCATTAGATCAAACTTGTTAATTGTGTCACTTAAATCCTGATAGACTCTTTTACCTGATATCTGAGGTTTAATATCGCCTATAATTTAGTATGGTTTTGATGAAAGTGTAAATCTGACCTAGTCACCCTGCCCAGCTTCCAGCTCTGCTGTGGCACCCTAGTACCCTCTAGAGAACGACCACTAAACAGTCTTTCAGCCACCAAGACTATGCTTGGATGCCTACTGACCTCTTGACCATCCTCTTATGATGTTCTCCAACTCCTGACTTTCCCTATTGGAATTACACTAAACTAAAGAGGGGAAATTTTTGGTTTATAAGGAGAACTTGCCAGTAATATTTCCAAACTTACCTTTTGCATTACCAGCTCTTCATTATCCTTTGGGTCTCAGCTCACAGGTCCCTTTCTGCCAGAAGCCTTCTCTAGTCCCACTGGTGTCCTTCTTCCGAGCTCCCTTGGTGCCAGCCTCGGTCACCCTGCCTGGACTTCCCCCATCCCAGCCCTGATCACTCTGGCTGTCACTCTGGTGATGAGTATGTTCTTTCCTGCTCTGGACCAGGAGCTCCCCTAGGGCCTGTGGTCTTTAGGTGTGCCCCTAGCATTGCCCAGGACAGGGCCGGACCCAGAGGAGATCATCAGTGGCACGTGTTTTGCTGAATGAACAAATGAAAAGGACCCTGCATCTCCCAGAGGGTTCCCCAGTCTCTTCAGCAGAATTTCTTGGGTGCTCAGAGCACCCACAGGCACATACCTTGCCCTGAGTGCCCCAGTCCCCCTTGACGCACACCCTCATCTCTCCCACAGCTGTGGCCCCCCAGAGTGCCACTATTCTGCGTCCAGCCTTCGTCCCTCACGTGCTGCAGAGAGCAGGTGAGGGGGCCAAGGTCATCATCCCTGCCACATAACTCCTCCCCAAGTCCTCCAACTCCCCCACTAACACCCTGACAGATTCTGCTCTTACCTCTGCAGCAGCTGGGCCCCGCCCTATGGCCCTGCGGCCCCCTCACCAGGCCCTCGTGGGGCCCCCCCTGCCTGGGCCCCCTGGACCACCTATGATGCTGCCACCGATGGCTCGGGCCCCCGGCCCGCCCTTGGGCTCCATGGCTGCTCTGAGGCCTCCTCTGGTGAGTTGATCAGGGAACTGAGGGTCAGGCGCGGTGGACAGAGACCCTCATCCTGGCCTGATGAGCTGTGTCCACCACGTCTGCCTTTCCCCGGCTTTATGTGTCCCTGCCTCTGTCTTCCCCTGTTTCTTCCTGTGGCCATATCATTCTGTTTTTTGCTTTATTTTGAAGGACGTTTAGAGAGAAAACACAAATTATAGGTGTATTTCTCTTTGTGTATCTCTATTTTCCCTTTGATTGTCCCTCTCTTTTTCTGTATTTATTTTAGTCCCTGTGTTTGTCTGTCTCTCTGCCTGTTTCTCTATCCCTGTGTTGGTCTGACAGGAACAGACACTGTTCCCTGTCTTGGTGTCTCTTGCCTGCTCTCTGGCCCCGATTCCCTTGGTCTGTTGTACAGGATAAGGATGAGAGGGAGGTCTAAGCCTGTGATCTGGCCCCCCTCATGCCCTCCTTTTGCCCACAGGAAGAGCCAGCAACACCCCGAGAGCTGGGCTTAGGCCTGGGGTTGGGCCTGAAAGAGAAGGAAGAGGCTGTGGTGGCAGCAGCAGCCGGGCTGGAGGAGGCTAGCGCCGCGGTGGCGGTGGGAGCCGGGGGCGCCCCAGCTGGCCCTGCAGTCATTGGGCCCAGCCTGCCACTGGCCCTGGCCATGCCTCTGCCTGAGCCTGAACCCCTGCCCCTCCCGCTGGAAGTTGTGCGAGGCCTGCTGCCCCCACTGCGCATTCCTGAGCTCCTGTCCCTACGTCCGAGACCCCGGCCACCTCGGCCTGAGCCACCTCCTGGCCTCATGGCTCTTGAGGTAAGCAGGGAGCAGAGTAGTAGGGGACAGAATGGGTTGGATGGGCAGACAGCAGCCCATGGCCTTCCCCACACAGAAACACGTCATCTTCTGTCCATGGAGGTAGGAGGGACCCAGGAAATCAGAAGGTTTGGGAGAAAATGGGGAAGAAGGAGGCAGACATACACATACACCTGACACCCAGAAGCATATCCTGTGTTTTAACTATGGAGACAGAAGAACTAGGGGGACCAAATGGGAGAGCCTGAAGAGGGCAGATGGGCCCAAGAGACTCAGATCTAGCCCTTTGTACCCTTCCTTTTCTCTGTAGGTGCCAGAACCTCTGAGTGAGGACAAGAAGAAAGGGAAACCAGAGAAACTGAAGCGCTGCATTCGCACAGCAGCTGGGAGCAGCTGGGAGGACCCCAGCCTGCTAGAGTGGGATGCAGGTGAGTGGGCGCGAGTGCAGGGCCTGTGCTGCTCAGCCAAGGGAGGTGAACTGGGTAGCTCCACACCTCACTGTGGGGCGGCCTGTTAGCCCACCTCCTGGAGAGCCAGACTGTGGCCCGGGGCAGGCCCGCACCCAGCCACCGAACAGAACTGGGTAAAGGGGATTGGTGCGTAGGACCTCTGGCCCATTTCATTCATGACGTGCCTGGCTTGTTAAAGGAGAAAAGCCGTTCTTTTTTTCCCCTAACTTTTTGTGAGAAATTTTAAATGTCTCACAGTTGCACAGTTAACTATATATCAATCACCTAGATTCAGCAATTAACATTTTGCTATCTTCACTGTAACCCTCCATGTGTATCTTTTTTTGGTTTTTGCTCAATCGTGTGAAGTAAATTATAAATGAGGTTATCACTTCACTCCTAAATACCTTAATATTCACCTCCTAAGAAAAGTAATATTTTCTTTCATATCATTACATGGTTAACACGTCTAAGAAAATTATCAGTAACTCTGTGTTATTTCATATTCTGTTTATATTGTGATTTTCCCAGTTGTCTCCAAACTATCTTTTTATAGCTGTTTTTCCCCTCAACCAGGAGGCATGCAGTTTTGTGTCACTAGATTATCTTTTAAAGAGAATTGTCTCCCTCCTGCTGCTTTGTCTTAGGTATAATAGTTTTTTGAAGTGTTCAGATCAGTTAGTTTATGGACGGTCCTATCCTCTTAAGTTTGTCAGATTACTTCTGCCTGGGGTAACCTAACTTGTTCAAGAGTGCCCTCAGTCACCACCAAAGCTGTGAGGCAACCACAGTGGTAGCCAAGGGAAGGGGCCTAAGTCCCACCCCACCCCTTCACTTCTGCCTCTTTTCCTGGGACCATCTGCCCACCCCAGGCCAGAGCCATACAGCACTGGCCCAGAGGTGGCTAGGCGGTAGACCCTAATTCTGTGACCTTGGACAAGTCACTCAGCCTTTCAAGCCTCGTTTTCCAGCAAGGGGGTAGTAATAGTATATGGTCATGGGGGAAGGGATTCTTTGAGCTTGAACACATTTGGTCAAGACCAGGCTCAGCCCAGGAGGTATATCCAAAAATGGCAGCTGAAGTTGACCTTGGAGAAGAATCAGGCAGTGTGTTCAAGATCAGAGTGGGCTTTGCAGAGGAGGCAGAGCTGAGGAATGATGAAGTCTGCGGTCCTGGGGTGCCATTATGGGAACCAGTGGGTGTCCGGGGCCCAGGGAATGTCCATGGAGAGGTGTTCAGGAGACCAAAGGATGCTAGGGGCTCAGAGGACAGGCCAGGGCTGTGATGACAAAGGTAGGGGCTTCATCACTGGAGTGGGTGAGGTGAGGCAGGGCAGTGCCATTAGTTGAAAGTGAAGGCTCTGGAGCCAGATAGATGCCTGAGTTCTTGTCCCAGCTCTGCTGCTTGCTGATTAACTTTGGGCAGGTGACTTGGCTTCTCTGTGCATTGGCGTAAAGGGCTGTTGGGAATGCCAGGTGTGTGAAAACATTATGGTTGCTTTGCAGAGAGTCTAGCACAGGGTAAATACTATCCAAGTGTTGGCTGTTATAACTAAGAGGATGGAGGGAAGAGGGCTTGGGGGATGCTCCCAGAGAAGGTGGGATCATTTCAGTAACTGGGCCACATATGTGTATCCTCTAATCTTCCCTCTCCCAACCCCAGATGACTTCCGGATCTTCTGTGGAGACCTGGGCAACGAGGTGAACGATGACATCTTGGCCCGAGCCTTCAGCCGCTTCCCATCCTTCCTTAAGGCTAAGGTGATCCGCGACAAGCGCACAGGCAAGACCAAGGGTTATGGCTTCGTCAGCTTTAAGGACCCCAGTGACTATGTGCGCGCCATGCGTGAGATGAATGGTGAGTGCGGTCTCCCCTAGGGTCAGTGGACATGGCAGGTATCTGGTCTGAGCCTGACCTTGAACCCTGTCTACCCACAGGGAAGTATGTGGGCTCACGCCCCATCAAGCTGCGCAAGAGCATGTGGAAGGACCGGAACCTGGACGTGGTACGCAAGAAGCAGAAGGAGAAGAAGAAATTGGGCCTGAGATAGGGTCTGTGGCCAGGCACCCGCTCCTATCCGGCCGGGCGCTGGTTCCTCCCCACAGTTCTTTGGAAAACCCTCAATTGTCTACCCACCTATCCTCCCCAACACCAGTTTCAATAAATTTACGTTCATTTCCATCCTCGGCTAGGCTTGGAAGTACTCTTTGGAGAGCAGGGCTTAGCATCCCCAACTCTGGAGATAGTGGGGAGCCTTGAAAGTTTATATAAACTTGTAGATGGGCGTTTTCAACACTGCTACATGCCTATTAGATCTTCTTGAAACCTCTTAAGTGTACACTGAGTGCAGCCCATTCCTCAGAGGAGGAAGTAGAGGCTTAGCGCAAGGTCAAAGCCAAGTGGAGGCTCACACCAGTGGTCTTCTGACTGCCTTGTGTTCTCAGCACCAGGGTAGTGGGTCTTCTGGGCCCTGCCCTTCTGGAGCTCAGAGCTTTCCAGGCTTTCATTCATTCATCCACTGTCATCAAGGACCTGGACAGTGTGTGGTACAGTGGTAACAGTGTTCCTAGCTAATGGTTCAGTGGCAGAGATCGGGCCATTGCCAGACAATGACAGCCCAGAGTTATCAGGGTTGGGGTGGGGAACCATCCCTAGGAGTCCAAGAAGGGTTCCTGAAGGCACTGGCCATTTCTGAAACTATTTCATTCTCTTCCTATTAATATCATTCTCTCTCCTTGTCTCTGCCGTCCTCACCCTTTAGGTCTCTGAGACTGTTTTCCAGTTTCTTCACTCTGCCAAAACCTAGTCGACTTCTGCTGTCTCTTTGAATGTTTATGCCTCCGTCTGTTTCTCTTGAGTCCCCCTCTGCTGCTTTTCTCTTTCTAAATGTCTCTGAGTCTCTCCTCTTTTTCCATCTGTAAGTCTCTTCACAGCTCCAAGCTTGTCTCTGCCTTTCAGAAGTAAGTGTGCATGCAGGACCTTGAATGCCAGACTGAGAGCTTAGACTTTACCCTGAAGGCATCAGCCAGCCGTGAGAAGCTGAGACAAAGTTCAAGCAGGGGACTGGCATCACAGATTTGCACTTTAGAGAAAACTGGGGTTCAGGAAGGAGATTGGAGCAGTGACCAGCCAAAGGAAGGAGATGGCATAGGGAGGGGACAAGGGTCTCCCAGGGGCATAGCCATCAGAACCCCAGATTGGGAGGGGAGAAACAATACCAAGGCTTCTCAGGAAGCCAGTCACCCAGGAGAGGTGTCAGATTTCCTCTGTTCCGGTCTTCCTCCCTTACTGCCCACTCTGACGTCACATTTTCCAGTCTGGTTAGAGGGGTGAGGGCCTCCTTTCAATGACAGGAAGTGCCCTTCAGCCCCCTGCCACCTGGCTGGACCACCCAGCTCCAGAACCCTCAAACCCCATCCCCACATCACTGGCCCTTCCCTTCTAAACCCCTTCTATTCACTGCAAGCAAGGAAGGAGATGCGAATGATTCCAGAAAGGAGGGTTTAAAATATGCATTTAAGTCCCAAGGAGAGAGATCAATGGGAGCGAGAGACAGATGGACAGAGATGGAGGGAATGTAGTGAGCAGAGAGTGGGGTCGGGAGGAAGACAAAAAGAGGAAGAAATGAGAGTGGTGGGTCAGAGACAGTACAACAGGAAAGGGAGTTGGGGGGAAAGTCCAGAGAGGGAAAGAGATGGAAACAGATAAGGAGGTAGGGAGAGAGATAGGAACACTTGAAGACAGATGGAGAGGGACTGTGGTCCAGTGGTTAGGATTCCACACTTTAACTGTCAAGGGCAAGGGTTCAATTCCTGATCGGGGAGCTAAGATCCCACAACCAAGAGTCAGGCCTGATACACACAGGACACCAACCCAGGGCAGGAAGACATGGAGAGAGACCAGCTTCAGGCCTGGTGGGGCACAGCAGATACAAGATTCCTTTCAGACCCCCAGGTTAGATGGATGGAGGGACCAATGACTCCTGAGGGCTCTGGTTCAACCAACACTGGGTCCAACCCCAGCACCAGCCACCCTCTGTGTGACCTGGTGAGTGGCTCTTCCTCTTGAGGCCGTTTCCTTTGTGTAACACAGAAAGGCAGTGCCCACACCCCCCAGAATGGCAAGTGATTAATGATCAAACTGGGTGAATGTTGGAAAAGGTCCATATTAAAGAAGTGTGTTTTGTTTTTTTTTAACACAAATTTTTGTATTGGAGTATAGTCGACAAGCAATTTGTAGCAAAGGGACTCAGACATACATATACATATATCCGTTCTCCCCCAAACCCCCCTCCCATCCAGGCCAGCACATAACATTGAGCAAAGTTCCATGTGCTATACAATAGGTCTTTGTTGGTTATCCATTTTAAATATAGCAGTGTACATGACCTTCCCAAAGTCCCGAACTATCTCTTTCCCCCCAGCAACCATAAGTTCGTTTTCTAAGTCTGTGAGTCTTAAAGGGGTTATTTTTAATGATATATATCTACTTATCAATATTGCAGGATGGAAACAAGCATAGGTTCTGATGTCAAGCGACCAGGGTGTAGGGTTGCCAGATTTAGAAAATAAAAATACAATACACTTAGCTAAATTTGAACTTAAGGTTAACAACAAATAATTTTCTAATTCTATGTTCCAAATATTGCATGTGTGTGTGTATGTATATGTTGCAAGTATACATGGTTTGGTTTTGCTGAATCATTGGAAAAGTTACACACATAACACTTCACCCCTAAATAGCTGCATTCCTTAGAAATAGCATTTCATATTATAATAGCATTATCACATCAAAGAAAATGATTCATTCTATATCTCATATTCAGTTCCTTCTCAAATTTTCCCCATTTGTCCTGAACTATTATAGCATGAAAGGGCACAGATTCTGGAGATGAAGAAAAGTGGGAGTAATCCTCAATTTCCCCTTTCATAAAATCAGGATAAGACTAATACCTACCTCGTAAGGGAATTAAACAAAGGTCCACAGTTTGGTGGTATGCAATGAGCCCCCAGCTATTACTATCACTGTTGTTATTGTTTACATTGTTGTTACTGTCCTTGGAAGCATCCAGAATGTCCTCCTCAAAGCCCTCGGAAGGGGAGAACTGGGCCTGGTGGAGGATCCCAGGTCAATCTACCCCCACCGTATCCCCCACAGGCCCCCTGCCGATTGTGACGTCTGTGGACCGGGGGTCTGGCCGGAAATCCCCCCTTCCTGTTGCAGATAAGCCTGGCACAGCCCAGCTGACCCCTGGCCTGCTTCCCCTACCACCTCCCATGTCGCAGGATCAAGTCCCCAATCCCCACCCCCCACCCGGCTCTTGTCACCCCGGAAACACCCCTTGCACCCTGGTCTCAACCCAGCCTGCTGTTTCCCAAGCTCCCGTTCAAGTCCAGGCCAGCCATGCAGCGGGACAACCAAAGCTGCCTCCCAAAGCTACCCCGGAGGCCGGCGGTCATCCCCGGGGCCAGAGGGGAGTGGGGCGGGGGTGACACTGCTTGGCCACGCCTCAGCCCCTGCAACTCGACCCCTTCTGCGACCCCCAGCTCTGACGTCTTGGAAAATCCGCTCCCCCTGCTCAGGCCCCCAGGGGAGGGGTGCATGGTATGAAATGGGGCTGAGACCCCTGGCTGGGGGCAGAAGGACCTGCCAGAGGTGAGCCATGAACTGGGGGCTGGAAGACCGGGTGTCTGGGGGTCTGGTTTCCTGGGTCTGGGTGTCTGGGGGCCCTCACTCCTGGATCTGAGAGGAAAGGACACTGGAGGCCAAGATTCCAGGGCCCTGGGGAAGAAGGGAGCAGAGGCCTGGACTCCTCCTTGTGAGGGAAGCAAGAGATGGGGCTCAGACTCCAGGTTCCCTAAGTGTCACGGGCTCACCCTGTGACCGCCCCCCCCCCCCCCCCCCGCTTTTTTTCCAACCCAGTACATTCACAACGGACATCCATGGACTTGTGGAACTGGGATGAAGTATCACCACAGGAAGTGCCTCTGGGGCACAGGACGTCAGGGCTGGGTAGGTCCCAGGGGCTGAGACGATGTGTGTGGGGTGGGTGCGCAGGTGGGGGCCTTCGCTGAACCTGATGGGACTCTGTCTAACCTCACTGCCTGCAGAAGGATCTGAACTCAACTTCTATATCCCTGAACTGGCACTCCAAGGGGACACGCCGACAGAGGACACATGCTGGAAAGGTGGCTATGGGCTGGGACCTCTGGGTGCTGGGGAAGAAGGTGAGGCTGGACACCTAGGTCTGAGGAAGAGGGCATGCTGCTCCTGTGGTTGAACGCAGAGAGGGGTGTGGTCTTGAACTGCAGAGGTTGAAGGAGGAGGAGGGGGCCAGTGTCCCGAGTCCTAGGTCTGAGTGAGTAGGAGCTGGGATTGAGAACTCTCAGTCCCTGACAAAGTCCACTGGGTGAGTGGCTGAGGGGAGTCTCCAGTCACTGTGCACACCCTTCCCTAAATCAGCTACATCCTTATTTCTTGCAGGGCTCCCACAGACAGACTGGAGCTCTACTCCGTACCCAGAAGCTCAATGGGCGGCGGGTGAGTGTGTGCGGAGAAGCGCGGGGGGAGGAGGGGACTGGGGTCCTCCACTGTGACTAGAGGTTTAGACTCCGCGATCTATGAAGGGGAAGGGGGCTAGGACGAGGGACACTGTGTCCTTAAGGTGGTATGACCTAGATCCCGGAGCCTGGAGTCCCAGACGCCACGGCTGAGAGCTTCGACTCCCAGAACCTCAGAGGGGAGCGGGGATCGGGACACCTGGGCTTCTCTCACTTGGGGTCCATTTGTCCTCGCAGACCCCGCCCCTCAAGCTCTTCCGTGGCCGGGAGACTGGACAGACCTGCCGTGCTCCGGCACCATCCCTTGCAGCGGTGTTTCCCAGGCCCTGGGTCCCGCCCCTTGGAACGGCCCCGAAGGGGCTGCCCACCAGAATTACGCCACCTCCGCGGGAAGTGCCAACTCGTGGTCGCGCACCCAGGTCGCCTCCAGCTCCACCAGCTGGGACTATTCTATCGGCCCCGACAGCGCCCCCTGCTGGGGCAGGAGCCTCGGCGGGGAGCCCTGCGGGGACCCAACCATTCCTTGGGCCGGGCCTGCGGCCTCGGACTGTACCACCTTCTGGGACTCAGGGCTGCACACGGATTCAGATCTCACCACTTGCTCTGAACCCACCCAGC
This sequence comes from Muntiacus reevesi, assembly GCF_963930625.1. Taxonomy (NCBI): domain Eukaryota; kingdom Metazoa; phylum Chordata; class Mammalia; order Artiodactyla; family Cervidae; genus Muntiacus; species Muntiacus reevesi. The sequence continues at coordinate 258,328,016 of NC_089250.1, forward strand.
AGTCGGACCGCGCAACCTTGGCTCGTTACCCCAAAGCTAACCACAGAGGTGAGGTCCGCGAGATTTTGTCCGATGGGAGCGAAGCGGGCGTCTAATGAAGCGCTAAGGGGGCGGGGACCCAGGAAATTGGCGGGACTCCGGGCTCACTGCCGGCTACCTAGGGAGGAGAGGAGTAAGACACAAGTAGTTTCTAGTGTTTCTAGGGAGCAAGGGACGAGGACCTAGGCTCCTGGGTGAGAAGAAAGAGATGAGGATATGAATGCCTGGGTCCCCAAGATGGGGCAGCCAAAATCCTAAATCTCCGACATGGGGGCTCCGGACGCCTGGGTCCCCAGGCCAATTCTTAGGTCCCTTAGATGGAGGAATCCGGATTTGTTGGTCTCCGAGGAGGAGCAGATCCAGATTCCTGGGTCATAGAAGTGACATCAACCTGAGTGTACACTTGTCCCCACTCCTCAGGTCCCATTCAGCTGTGGCAGTTCCTCCTGGAGCTGCTCCACGACGGAGCGCGTAGAAGCTGCATCCGCTGGACCGGCAACAGCCGAGAGTTCCAGCTGTGCGACCCCAAAGAGGTAAGGCAGTTTCCCAGACCCGCCAAGTTCCGCCCAGGTCTCCCGGGGTTCACCTTAGCCCCACCAGCACTTTGCCTAGTGCTAGGCCCCGCCCCCAGCCTCGCCTTCTCCAGCCAGCGGCGCCCCGCCCAACCCTCTGCGGACAGACCGGAACCCCGCCCCCGCCCCACCCATCCACCGTCTAGCCCCGCCCCCCCAACCCTCTCCCGCCCTTTCGGACTAAGTCCGGGCTCCTCGCTAGGTGGCGCGGCTGTGGGGTGAGCGCAAGAGGAAGCCAGGCATGAATTACGAGAAGCTGAGCCGAGGTCTGCGCTACTACTACCGCCGCGACATCGTGCGCAAGAGCGGGGGGCGCAAGTACACGTACCGCTTCGGGGGCCGCGTGCCTGGTCTAATCTATCCCGACCTTGTGGGAGGCGGGCTGGAAGCAACGACCCAATAAAAATACCCAATCAAGCCTCGTTGTGCTGTTTGCATCCTTCCCACTGATACAAACTACTTCTGCTTGGGAGCCTGTGCGCACCACCACATCCACATCACCCCCCCCACCCCCGCCCCCAACAAACCCCATGTGATTCCAAGAAACACGATGACTAAAACAGACCCAAGACCCTAAGGGGAACTACTGTGTGCTCGCTGTGTAACGGGACATGCAGAGGTTTCAAACTCAGTCCCCACTGCGCCTGCCTTGTGCTGGGACCTGCACAGGAATCAGACCCTATCAATAACTTTCCAGTTTACCTACTGTTCCCCTCTTGAAGAGAAGGCTTATATTCTAAAAAAAAAAAGGGGGGGGGCCCTACTGTGTGCCTTCCCAGTGCTAGGGACCATCAAGGAATTAGACCTAGTGCTTGCCCCCTAAAGGCGTCTACTCCAACCCACGGGACACAACTCATACTCCAAGGAGAGCCTACCTGGATCGGGGAACTACTGAGCCTGAAAGAGAGCCTATTAAGTGGTCCTCCTGTGGGCCATGCTGGGGACTTAGCACTGACAAAGACAACTCTGGACCTTGCCCGTAGGAGGTTCACAGTCCAGTGAGGAGACAGACCTCCCCACCCCCACCAGACAGGGACAGCCCAGAGTGGTCAGGACTGGGTTGGGGGAGCCCTGCAGGGGTAGAGGTGGCCCCCAAAGAGGGACCTGCCCTAGCCTGAGGCGGGAAGTTGGGGGTTGGTCAGGGAAAAGTTACTGGAGGAGAAAAATAGCTGATTTAAGAAGTCAGGTAGGAAAAAAAGAAGTCAAGTAGGCAAAGAATGTTCCAGTCAGAAGAAATCAAAGACCTGGAGAAAGATCTCATAGCACTGTTCAATGAATTAAAATATCAGCGTAGCTGGAGAGGGGACCATGAGTCAGTGCACAAAGTTCCAAGACGAAGTGCCCCTGTGGGCCAAGGTAAGGGGCCTGGACTATGTCCTGAGGGCACAGGGGAGCCAGGGAGTTTAAGCAGGGAAGGGATTTGAGCTTCAGGAAGATCTCATCGAAGCGGGTAATGAAGGCACGTAAACAGGCAGCTCCACAAAGCATTACAGCAATGATGAACACAGAGCATAAGAAGCCCCCAACCCAGTTAGGCCTGGACACTGCACGCCCTGCACCCACATGAGAAGCTTTGGAGGCCAGACCGAGGGGAGAGACAATAACAGTTCTCTCTTTTTTTTTTTTTTAAGGTCGAGCCACAGTCTTTCATGGCTTCCTCTTCCAGTCCCCAGAAGTCCACTTTATTCACACAAAAAATTCACTCACTCCACAAATATTTATAGAGTAATCATACTACATACCAGAAATTAAGTCATAGAGATACAATGATGAGTAAGAGACAAAAATTGCTCCTTTATGATGCTTCTATTATATTGAGGGAAACAAAAAGAGAGAGAGAGATAAACAATAAAAGGAAGGATATAGTATGTTAGAAGATAAGTGCTTTGGAGAAATAAAGTAGGGAAGAAACTGACAAGATAGCAATTTAAAATATTTGGACTGAGAAGAACTCACTGATAAGGTGACATTTTAACAAAGACCTGCAGGACATGATGGAAGGAGCCAGCTGAAGGAAAAGCATTCCAGGCCAAGAGAACAGCAAGACCCTTGGGGAAAACCAGCTTGCAGGTTTAAGGAACTGCTAGGAGGCCAGAGTGGCTGGAGCAGCAGCAGTTAAGAGGAGATAAGGATCTGGTCCCATCATTTCCTGGAAAATAGAAAGGGAAAAGTGGAAGCAGTGACAGATTTTATTTTCTTAGGCTTCAAAATCGCTGCAGATAGTGACTTCAGCCATGAAATTTTAATTTCTTTTAACTCTTTCAAGACACTTTCTCCTTGGATGGAAAGCTATGACAAACCTAGACATCATATTAGAAAGCAGAGATTTGGCAGACAAAGGTCCAAATAGTCAAAGATATGGTTTTTCTAATAGTCATGTATGGATGTGAGTGTGTGTGTGTTAGTTGCTCAGTCGTGTCTGACTCTTTGTGACCTCGTGGACTGTAGCCCACCAGGCTCCTCTGTCCATGGGATTCTTCTGGCAAGAATACTGGAGTGGGTTTCCATTCCCTTCTCCAGGGATCTTCCTGACCAAGGGATCAAACCCTGGTCTCCCACATTGGAAGGAGATTCTTTACCATCTGAGTCACCAGATGGATGTGAGAGTTGGACCATAAAGAAGGCTGAGTGCCAAAGAATTTACACTTTCAAGCTGTGGTGCTTGAGGAGACTCTCAAAGAGTCCCTTGGACAGCAAGGAGGTCAAACTAGTCAATCTTAAAGGAAATAACTCTGAATATTCATTGGAAGGACTGATGCTGAAGCTGAAACTCCAATACTTTGGCCAGCTGATGCAAAGAACCTACTCACTGGAAAAGACTCTGATGCTGGGAAAGACTGAAGGCAAAAAAAGAAGAGGGGACGGCGAAAGATGAGATGGTTAGATAGAATCACAGATTCAATGGACACGAATGTGAGCATGCTCCCAGAGAGTGAAAGACAGGGGACCTGGCATGCTGCAGTCCAGGGGGTTGCCAAGAGTCAGACACGACTCAGAGACTGAACAATAACAAGGGTACAAAGGGAGCCAAAGTGTGTAGGTCATTTGTTAGGACTTTAACTTTCGACTAAAAGAGTCAGACCAGGCACATGGGGAGGTTTCCAGGCCAAGGAAGAGAAGTAATCTGACTGAGGAGTTCACAGGGTCCCTCTGGCTGAGTGACCTGATTGCGGACGGCAGCAGGGAGGCTTAGGGGTCAGGGAGTGGGCCACTGCAATAATCCGGGCTGCAGGTGCCAGTGACTTGAATCAGAAGATTCTGGACATATTTTTAAGGCAGAGGCAACAGCATTTCTTGATCGATCAGCTATGGGGCGTGAGAGAAAGGAGTCAAGGACATGTCTGTGACCAGAAGTTGTCACTTGCAGAGATGAGTCAATTTCTGCCAGACCCCTCACGGACCCAAGATAAAATCATCCAACAGTGATTTTAACTCTTAACTTCTCCTCTGTGAGGCAGGAATTTGGTTTCTGAGCTCTCAGTCACTCAAATCTTTGTTAATTTGTGCCCTCTAAGGTTTGGGGACATGCGAAGAGTTGACTCATTGGAAAAGACCCTGATGCTGGGAGGGATTGGGGACAGGAGGAGAAGGGGATAACAGAGGATGAGATGGCTAGATGGCATCACTGACTCGATGGGCATGAGTTTGAGTAAACTCCGGGAGTTGGTTATGGACAGGGAGGCCTGGCTTGCTGTGATTCATGGGGTCGCAAAGAGTCGGACACGACTGAGCTACCGAAATGAACTGAACTGAAGGTTTGGGGAAAGATAGTAATGAACAGGGAGGTGGAGTCTGGGCACCCTCATAGCGTGACAAACGACCCTGGGAGAAAAAAATGATTTGTTTTCAATCCCCTAACAATTCAGTTCAGTTCAGTCACTCAGTCATGGCCAACTCCTTGCAACCACATGGACTGCAGCACACCAGGCCTCTCTGTCTATCACCAACTACGAGTTTACTCAAACTCATGTCCAATGAGTCTTGAGTCGGTGATGCCATCCAACCATCTCATCCTCTGTCGTCCCCTTCTCCTCCTGCCTCCATTATTTCCCAGCATCAGGGTCTTTTCAAACGAGTCAGTCCCTCAAATCAGGTGGCCAAAGTATTGTTTGGAGTTTCAGCTTCAACATCAGTCCTTCCAATGAATATTCAGGACTGATTTCCTTTAGGATGGACTGGTTGGATCTCCTTGCTGTCCAAGGGACTCTCAAGAGTCTTCTCCAACACCACAATTCAAAAGCATCAATTCTTCAGCACTAAGCTTTCTCACATGTGCAACTCTCACACCCATACATGACGACTGGAAAAACCATGGCCCTGACCAGACAAACCTTTGTTGGCAATGTCTCTGCTTTTAAAATGTTGTCCAGGTTGGTCACAACTTCTCTTCCAAGGAGAAAGTGTCTTTTAATTTCATGGCTGCAGTCACCATCTGCAGTGATATTGGTGCCCCCAAAATAAAGTTTGCCACTGTTTCCACTGTTTCCCCATCTATTTGCCATGAAGTGATGGGACCAGATGCCATGATCTTAGTTTTCTAAATGTTGAGCTTTAAGTCAACTTTTTCACTCTCCTCTTTCACTTTCATCAAGAGGCTCTTTAGTTCTTCTTCGATTTCTGTCATAAGGGTGGTGTCATCTGCATATCTGAGGTTATTGATATTTCTCCCAGCAATCTTGATTCCAGCTTCTGCTTCCTCCAGCCCAGCATTTTTCATGATGTACTCTGCATATAAGTTAAATAAGCAGGGTGACAATATACAACCTTGATGTACTCCTTTCCCGATTTGGAACCAGTCTCTTGTTCCATGTCCAGTTCTAACTGTTGCTTCCTGACCTGCATACAGATTTCTCAAGAGGCAGGTCAGGTGATCTGGCATTCCCATCTCTTGAAGAATTTTCCACAGTGTGTTGTGATCCACACAGTCAAAGGCTTCGGCATAGTCAGTAAAGCAGAAATAAATGTTTTTCTGGAACTCTCTCGCTGTTTCGATAATCCAAAGGATGTTGGCAATTTGATCTCTGGTTCCTCTACCTTTTCTAAAACCAACTTGAACATCTGGATGCTCACAGTTCACATACTGTTGAAGCCTGGCTTGAAGAACTTTTAGCATTACTTTGCTAGTGTGTGAGATGAGTGCAATTGTGTAGTAGTTTGAGCATTCTTTGGCAATTGCCTTTCTTTGGGATTGGAATGAAAACTAACCTTTTCCAGCCCTGTGGCCACTGCCGAGTTTTCCAAATTTGCTGGCATATTGAGTGCAGCACTTTCACAGAACCATCTTTGAGGATTTGAAATAGATCAACTGGAATTCCATCACCTCCACTAGCTTTGTTTATAGCAATTCTTCCTAAGGCCCACTAAATTCATGCATTCCAAGATGTCTGGCTCTAGGTGAGTGATCACACCATCATGATTATCTGGATCATGAAGATCTCTTTTGTACAGTTCTTCTGTGTATTCTTGCCACCTCTTCTTAACATCTTCTGCTTCTGTTAGGTCCATACTATTTCTGTCCTTTATTGTGTCCATCTTTGCATGAAATGTTCCCTTGGTATCTCTGATTTTCTTGAAATGATCTCTAGTCTTTCCCATTCCATTGTTTTCCTCTATTTCTTTGCATTGATCACTTAGGAAGGCTTTCTTAGCTCTCCTTGATATTCTTTGGAACTCTGCATTCAAATGGGTATATCTTTCCTTTGCTCCTTTGTTTTTCACTTCTCTTCTTTTCACAGCTATTTGTAAGGCCTCCTCAGACAGCCATTTTGCTTTTTTGCATTTCTTTTTCTTGGGGATGATCTTGATCCCTGTCTCCTGTACAATGTTACGAACCTCCATCCATAGTTCTTCAGGTACTCTATCAGATCTAATCCCTTAAATCTATTTGTCACTTCCACTGTATAATTGTAAGGGATGTGATTTAGGTCTTACCTGAATGGTCTAGTGGTTTTCCCTACTTTCTTCAATTTAAGTCTGAATTTAGCAATAAAGAGTTCATGATCTGAGCCACAGTCAGCTCCCAGTCTTTTTTTTTTTTTTTTTTTTTTTTTTTTGCTGACTGTATAGAGTTTCTCCATCTTTCACTGCAAATAATGTAATCCATCTGATTTCGGTATTGACCATCTGGTGATGTCCATGTGTAGAGTCTTCTCTTGTGTTATTGGAAGAGGGTGTTTGCTATGACCAGTGCATTCTCTTGGCAAAATTTTATTAGCCTTGCCCTGCTTCATTCTGCACTCCAAGGCCAAATTTGCCTGTTACTCCAGGTATCTCTTGACTTCCTACTTTTGCATTCCAGTCCCCTATAATGAAAAGGACATCGTTTTTGGGTGTTAGTTCTAGAAGGTCTTTTAGGTCTTCATAGAACTGTTCAACTTCAGCTTCTTCAGTGTTACTGGTTGGGGCATAGGCTTGGATTACCGTGATATTGAATGGTTTGCCTTGGAAACAAAGAGAGATCATTCTGTCGGTTTTCAGATTGCATCCAATGACTGCATTTCAGACTCTTTTGTTGACTATGATGGTTACTCCATTTCTTCTAAGGGATTCCTGCCCACAGAAGTAGATATAATGGTCCTCTGAGTTAAATTCACTCATTCCAGTCCATTTTAGTTCGCTGATTCCTAAAGTGTCGACGTTCACACTTGCCATCTCCTCTTTGACCACTTTCAATTTCCTTGATTCACAGACCTAACATTCCAGGTTCCTAGGCAATATTGCTCTTCACAGCATAGGACTTTGCTTCTATCACCAGTCACATCCACAACTGGGTGTTGTTTTTGCTTTGGCTCCGTCTCTTCATTCTTTCTGGAGTTATTTCTCCACTGATGTCCAGTAACATATTGGGCACCTACTGACCTGGGGAGTTCATCTTTCAGTGTCCTATCTGTTGGCCTTTTCATACTGTTCACGGGGTTCTCAAGGCAAGAATACTGAAGTGGTTTGTCATTTCTTTCTCCAGTGGACCACATTTTGTCAGAACTCTCCACCATGACCCGTCTGTCTTAGGTGGTCCTACATGGCATGGCTCATAGTTTCATTGAATTAAATAAAGCTGTGATCCATGTGATCAGATTTGTTAGTTTTCTGTGATTGTGGTTTTCAGTCTGTCTGCTCTCTGAAGGAGGATAAGAGGCATGTGGAAGCTTCCTGATGGGAGAGACTGACTGATCAGGAAACTGGTCTTATTCTGATGGGCGTGGCCATGCTCAGCAAACCTTTAATCCAGTTTTCTGTTGCTGGGTGGAGCTGTGTTCTCTCCCTGTTATTTACCTGGGGTCAAACTAACAATCGGCCCCATAAGAATCATAGAAATTTTTGTGTTTAGTTCAACTATGCTTCCTCAAACCTAAATAGAAGTACCTGGCACTGGGTAAACATTCAATAAGTAATTCTTGCACGAATAAGAGCGTTTCTGCTGGAATATTTTCCGCAGGACCACGCTCCTGCCAACTCCGGGACCCAGAACCCCTTTCTCCTAGTAGGTGACCAGGACGCGTCAATACCTTGGAACAGAGTCCACAGCTTGGAACAGCTCGTAAAGGTACCTACCAAGTGCCACGCAAGCTTACGATTGGGCCGAGAATGAGGATGAACAGGCGTTCGGCCCAATAGGAGGTTGGAATTCTCAAGTATGGGCGTGGCCTGAACTGCTCCAGGGACGGCGCTCTTGCCCTGCGGAAGACTCTTCTGTGCGCTGCTCCGTCCCGCTTCCGGCCTACCATTTTTCCGCTTCCGGTCCGGTACTGGCGTCTTTGCTGAGGGTCACATTGAGCTTCCAGCGACTTCAGGGGCATCTTTAGGTGAGTCTTGAGGGCTCGGGACCCTGGAACCCCATCCTGGAGGACTGAGGATCCCTACTGGAAAATGACATGAGTTTTCCGGCCGGCGGTGGCAGACCTCCCGGATCCTTGGGGTCGTTTCAATTATTAATTGTAGCTGACGATTATTTGGTTTTTCTCGGATGCCTAGAACTTTCAAAGCGATTTATATTGATTCATTTAAGCTTCCCTCCAACTCTATGAGATAGGGCCTGTGATTATCTCTTTTAGCTAGGAGACAACTGAGGCTTATATACCACGCAGTTTAGCTAGCGATCAGGATTTGAAATCATTAGGATTGCATTGCTCTTAATCACCAGGCCTCAGGCGTTTCTCTCCCCGGCCCCTGACCCCCGAGGCTTGGCTGGGCTACATCCTGGCTTCCTGGTGACTCCCCACCCTCACCCCCCGCCCCTTGGACTTTCGAGGGGCTGCAGCGTCATCCCCAGTCCTCCCTTACTCCCGAAATCAGGTGGAGATGGCCTTCAAAACAATTCTTGGGACCGTATCTGTGTCACCGCGTCTAATGTTCCATATTCTCTGCTCCCGGAAATACACTACTCCGGTGCCCAAAATCTTTACCACTACCCTGGGTCCCTTGAATTTATTACTGGTCTACTTAACTTCTGTGTATTACCACGACTCCGCGAATAATATGGAATAGAGGCGGTGTCAGATTCCCTGATGAAAACCGTGTGTCACCTCATAAAAGATTATGGGTCAGGTTTTTAACCCTAGGTCCACAGAATGGATGGAACTCAAGGGATGCTAGTACGTGAATGGAGGGAAATTTACATCTGTGTTTTTGCCAGTTTCCCATTGATATATAGCATTTCCTTCGCTTGGGAATGGAGGCAGTAGCGGTGGTATTTAGCATCATCTGTGACTTTATCAACAGTAAAAATCATAGGTCATCATATCATATATCCCATTATGTTTGCAGATTTCGCCGCATAACCCTTTTCAGGCATAATTATTTTGAAACTGTGGTAGTTCATAAATCCTCAGCTACATGTAATTGGTTTTCTTTGTGATCCTGTGCAATTTTTAAATGCACTGAAACATTCGGAGAAAGGGTTCATTAGACTCCTGAGGGCTTCATGGCACCAATAGAGATTAAGAACCTTTGCAGTGTAGGTTATGTTAGTGATGGAGTACACCTCCACCCCATGTGTGCTGTATGACCTTGGGAAATTGCTTAAACACCCTGTCTCTTGTCTGTGAAGCAGTGATAGTAATAGTTCCTGTCTTTTAGAGCAACTTTAGGAGTAAAGCTTCCTTGCCTATAGTAAGCACTCAGTGAATATCAACTAGTGTTATTTTGGCCTGGTTTTTTTTTAACCAAGAAATTGTCTACCCCCACACATCCTGCTGTGACTTCCATACCTGATGTGTTCTTGCCCAACCCTTCACCTCTGTCTGTATGTTGAAAGGGAGGGGGTATTGGCTTGTTCACACCCAGCCCATTCTTCTCTGTCAGGCCTCCATTGGGCCTGGGTGGGCTGACAGCCCTGTGTCCAGGCCCCTTAAGACCTCTGCCAGAATCTGCTCTCTTTCCTTGTAGGAGTCAGCACTATGGCAGAAGACATCAAGACCAAAATCAAGAACTACCAGACTGCTCCTTTTGATAGCCGCTTCCCCAACCAGAACCAGACCAGGAACTGCTGGCAGAACTACCTGGGTGAGCAGGACTTGGGGAGGAGGGGGGCATTGTTGACCTTCCCCTGATCCCACACCTCATATCACTTACCTCTTGCCTCCTCATAGCCTCTTCTCTTTCATTCTGAACATCCTACTTCACAGGGCCCATGCCCCCCCATCACCACCTGTGTTCAAGATCTGACCTAGGGTCACAAACTTTGGAACCCATAGTGATTCCCCCACCCCACCCCGAGATGTGTATATGTCTGTCTGTCTGTATGGAATGTAATATAGGAAGCACATAAACCATAATGTACAGCTAAATGAATAACTCTAAATTGAATCCTCCATGTGATTATAATCTGGATAGAAAACTGGATACTGCCAGTCCTCTGAGCTCCCCTGCCTGCTGCATGCCATCTTTTGAAAGCACCACTCTGCTCTCCCCACTAGAGTTGTAGCCCCACAGACTTCGGGCAGTAATATTTTGGTTTTATCACCGCTTTCAGGTTTGCCTGTTTGTGAACTTTATAAATACTGTGTGTTGTCTTATGCTTGGATTTCTTCATTCAGTAGTTAGGAAGATTCTTCCATGCTGTGGCATATATTTTGCTCATTTTTATTGCATACAATTTTCCAACTTTTCATTCATGAGCACTGGTGTGGTTTCCAGTTTGGGGCTCATATGAATGATGCTGCTATAATTAATGTAATTTGATGTCTTTGTGAATGCTTTTTCTCTTAGGGAGTGTACTCAGGAGTGTAATACTTGGAGTAATCTTTGAATTAATTTCCGACTATTAAAAACCAAATTATCCCCCTCCTTTCTTCTCTCCTGGATGCCAGCATCTTAGCATCAAGACCATCTTCCCCTTCCCTTGTCCTGGTTCTAGATTTCCATAATCCCCACACACACCTCTCAAGTTGCCCTGTTGTTCCTGACCCGGAAGTTCCAAGTTGAATAGTAGTTCTTTTTCTTTTTTTCTTGGCTACTCTGGGTCTCGTTTGTGGTGCACAGGCTAGACTTCGTTGCCCTGTGGGATCTTAGTTCCTCCACCAGGGCATGAACCCCAGCCCCGTTAATGAATGGAAGGCGGATTCTTAACACCAGGGAAGTCCCAGACAGTAGTTCTTTATGGATTGCAAAATAAGCTTAGTGTGGTGTGTCTAGCCCTTTTCAGTACTACACTTGTAAGGATATACTTTTTTTGTGAAACCTGGGAGCTGGGGGGATTCGTGTAACTGGTTGTGAAGTAAAAAGTATTCCTGTGAGTTTTGATTAGAAATGTGTTCCAGCCCCTGGTCTGGGCTGACCCTGATCCCTTTTCTTCACAGACTTCCACCGCTGTGAGAAGGCAATGACCGCTAAAGGGGGTGACGTCTCCGTGTGCGAATGGTACCGGCGTGTGTACAAGTCCCTCTGCCCCATATCCTGGGTAGGTGCCTCCTCCTGGGGCCCTTGGGATGCCAGAGTGGGGTGGGGTTTTCGCCAAGGGGCTTATGGCGACTTGGTGGGAGCTTATCTGTGAGGGGCAGAGGGAGGAAAAGGCTTCACACCGGCCATGGATGCACCTTTGCTTCTTCGTAGAATCGCCCCCTTTCCTCCTTTCACCAGGACTCTCCACCAGCCAGGCTCTCAACCAAGGCAGCCAGGTCCATCTCGCCCAGGTGCCCGAGTACATGCCCTGTCCCTGTGGAGCTCATCCGCTTGGAGTCTTGTCCTTTATATGAACATTTCCAAATGTATATAAAAGTAGAATAGTTAAGTGACCCCAAATATACCCATCACCCAAACTGAGTGGTTAGTTCAAGATTTTTCCACGTCTCCTCCATCTATCCCCACCCCACCCCCTCTTTTCTTTGGCTGCACTGGGTCTGTGTTGCAGCACATGGGCTCTTCGTTGTGGCATGCGAGGAGGCTTCTCTAGTTACAGTGCACAGGCTTAGTTGTCCAACCAAGGATCGAACCTGAGTCCCCTGCACTGGAAGGCAGATTCTCAACCACCGGACCAGTAGGGAAGTTCCATCTGTCCTTTTTATATCTTTCCTTGGCTAGAGTATTCTGAAGCGAATCCCAGATATGTTATTTCACCCCTGCCTACTTCAGTGTGCATCTCTAAAACTAGGGATGCAGTAAGGCAGTCTTCTAGGCCTGATCTGACCAGACCTGTTGTTACACTCTGCCATACCCTCTTTTTTTTTTTTTTTTTTTTAAGTAAAATATTACTTTATTTCATCAAGTCGAAGACCCCATTGACTACAGGAAACACTTAGAGATGTTTAAATCTTTTTTTTTTTTTTTAATGGTGGAAATGAATGTGACAAGCATGCTAATTTCAGAGATGTTAAAATGAAAAAATGTGTCTTAAAATCAGAATATGATATTATTACAAAACAGTGCTCATTTTTAAAAACAAATACGAGCAATACAGTAAAATAAAAATTAAATCTACTTGTGCTCCTCAGTCCCCCTCTCCCCTTAGGTAACTATTGTTAGCAGATTCCTTTTTCTCTGTATACATTTATCATTCATAAGCCTATGGAACTTCTGTGGAAGGATGGGTCATACTGTATAGTCTGTCCCTATGTCTTGCTTTGACTTATCAACATGTTTTGAGCCTTTTTTTTTTTTAACAACAGTGCATATAGAGCCACCTCATTTTTGTTTGTTTCTTTCCTTTTTTAAAAATTTTTGGCCATGCTTCATGGCATGTGGAATCTTAGTTTCCCAACCAGGGATTAAACCCTCACCTCCTGTAATAGAAGCACAGTCTTAATCACTTGACTGCCAAGGACGTTCTTAATATACAGATGCTTTTATTCAACTGGTCCCCTTTGAGATTATGTTCCCATTTTTCAGTATTTTAAACATCCTTGATGTGCATCTTTGGGGCCTGTTTGTTGAGAACAGATTGCCTTAATGCAGTCTTCCTCAACTTGTTTGGTACCTCACAGCTCTCCAGCCGCACACTCTTAAGTGCCTTTGCATACCCACTCCCCTCTCAGGATTTCTCCTTGTCCCTACATGATCTTGGGTACCATCCACCCTCCAGCCTCTGGGCCTGCGTTGGATGGGTACACACTGGCCCAGGTACTAGGAAATGTGCTTCTGGACCCAGTGCTGCCCCATATCCCAGTCCCTGGCACCAGGGCCTACCCTTCCCTGGGGATCATCAGATTCTATGGTCCCTCCTCTCAAGCACTCACTGTATCTGCCTTCTTAGCCCTTCTTGGGACTGGATATGAACACTTTTTTTTTTTTTTAACACACTCTTTATACCCAGCAGCCCTTTCTTTGTTCCAGAAATTGGTGACACAAAAATAACTGTTTTGTTAATGCTATTATTTTTGTTTTTTATAAGAATTAAACCACTTCATAAAAACTTAAGAAATAGAGGAAGGGGAAAAAATTGTTCCTCATCCTCTTGATCTGGCTGATCATAATGTAACATCTTCCAAGTGTTTCTTGTGTGTTTTTAAAAATTAGTCTCTAACCCCAAAATGTATATTTGGAGAAGAATCGGGGTGAGTCCGGCACTTTTCCTGTATGAGCATTTAAAATATTTTTGCTAATCAGCTTTTCTCTTTTTCTTTTTTGCCACGTTTTGAGTGAGGCTTTCAGGATCTTAGTTCCCCCACCAGGGGTTGAATCCCGGCCCCAAAAGCAGTGAAAGCCCTGAATCCTAACCACTAGGCTACCAGGGAACTGCCTTTTATTTTCCAGTGTTAAAACATTTGTAGTTTCTCCATGAAAAAAGTCCCTTCGAAATTTGGTATTAAATCTTCCACTTCCATTTCTGTGTGTTAATGTTTGTATAGATATGGGTGTATGTTTATATGCTTTTAAAATACAGTTATAGATCATAGTTTAGATACTGTTTTATCTTTGGCTTTTTACTTTGTTTTATTTTCGTGTCAGTACAACCTGCTCAATTATTGGGTAGCCATTGTCTTTCATAGTTAAAAAAATAGTTTCTTCCCCTTTAACTGGACTCAGTATTTTTTCACTATTTTAAATGATAACTGTGGTGTACAGTTCCACTACAGGAAATATTTTCCATCTCCTTTCCAAGAAGTGAGATTATTGAGCAAAGGCTAATTTGCCAAAGGATCAGATCAGCCTGGTCCTTCAATAGAAAAGAGAGTGGCGAGTGGTAGATGGTGCTCAGTGTTGGTCGTCCTGTAGTCTGGTCCAGTCGCTTTTAAGGTCCATCCTGAGGTAGGATCTTTCAAAATGAAAAAAATCATACTGCAGATATGGCCTTTTCACCTCTCCACATCCTGTAAAAATGTGTACGAGGACATCCACTGCAGAGTGGCTTGTAATGGGGAACATTCAGAAACACATTAAATAAATGGATATTCATCTTGATCTATATGACAGAATACAGAAAGAGCTCTAAGACTCATGAAAAAAGCAAGTTGCAGGACAGTTTAAGTACAGAGTATTTGTAATGTATGGTATGTGTGTGTAAATAAAGCAGGCACTTATTGAAGGCTCTTAAATGTTGTAAGTATTTTATGTCATAAAATGGCAAATATGCTAAAAACAGATAGGTCCTTTTATCAGGATCGTCATTTTACAGAATTGGAAACTGGACCCCTGAAAGGTTGAGTGATTTGCCTGAGGAGAGCACAGCTAGGAAGTGATGGGGTTGGGGTTCAGGTTGTCTTCCTTGTCCATGCCCTTATCCACTGCCTCTACTGTATCGCCTGTGAGTGTGCATGTGTGTATAAAAATGTGCTTCTGACTGCCTCTAGGAGGGTCCACAGGTTGCAGAGCATTAGTTCTAGGTGGTGTTAACAGTTTACTGTGGGCCTTTCTGTTATGTTCCATAGGTGTGCACACATACATGAGCAATAGTGGGATCACAGTGTATATCCAGTTTGGACCTTTTTGCACTTGATTGTATATCTTGGAGACGCATTCCTGCTGAAGTATAGATAGCCTCTTTTTGACTTTGGGGTTCCTCAAGCAGGGCACAGTCACACTCCTGAAGCTCTGCATACACGTCTCCCCATGGACAACTCTTCTATGAGTCTGCCTGGTATTCCTCTCTACCCACCCTCCACCTCCTCTCCCCGCAGTGCATCAGCTCATTCAGGGCGTTGATTTTTGTCCTTCTGGGTCACTCTTGGTCCCCTGGCTCCTGGAACAGCTGCCAGTATTGGCACATAGCAGGTTCTGGGGTTACTTGTTGACTGAACAGGTGGGGAGACTAAGGAAGGCACAGAAGTCCACCCATCTGGCTTCCCTGTGGCGGAAGGGAATAACACTGGCTGTCTATCTGCAGGTGTCAGCTTGGGACGACCGCCGGGCAGAAGGCACGTTTCCTGGGAAGATCTGAACTGGCTCCGTCCCACCTCCTCTGTCCTCCGTCCTTCTCCCCAGGGTGGTGAAGGGGGACCTGGGTACATGGTGATCCCCACCCTGGGATCCTGAATCATGGTTTAACTAATAATAAATGCTCGTTGGAAACATGTAAGGCTGTGTATGTGTAAAAGAGCTGGATGATGGGGCCAGAAGCTGGGGCGAAATTAGTACCATGATCAGTAAAGGGGACTGAATTCAGGGTGGGGTTTTTTGTTCTTTATTTCAGTTTTTCTTTGAATAAACTTTGACCACCTCTTCTTTACCAGACAATAGAGTGAATGATTATACAAAATAACTTCAAGTTACTGTATGTGCTAAAATTTATCTATATGTTCTGCTTTGTTATCTACAGTTTTTAAAAACTTATATTTTGAGTCACATGAAAATAGTATAATAAAAACTATCACCTAGCTTCAACAGTGATCAACAAATGACCAGTTAGTTTCATCTCAGCTGCTTCTCTTTACTATGTTATTTTATTTAGTTATTCCCACCCCACCCAGGTTGTGGGATCTTAGTTCCCCAACCAGGATTGAACCTAGACCCTTGGCAATACAAGTGCCAAGTCCTAACCACTGGACCACAAGGGAATTCCTTATCTAGATAATTTTAAAGCAAATACTGGAGATCATATTTTATCTAGAAATAAGTAAGGTACAGATTTATTTTAAACAATCATAATTACATCTAAAAACTAAGAAGTTCTTAACATTGTCTAATAAGCAGGCTAATGTGCAATGTGTAATTTCTCCCAGTTTTCTAGGCCTCCTGTATTGTGTTGATCATAGTGACAATTGGAAGTCATTTAAGTAGACCAAGTTAAGAAATGTCCTTTCTTGACATCCCCAAAGGAATTGTCACACAACAGTACAAAATATCATCCACTGCAAACTTGCCAATAGGGAATTCCTCAGACAGCGTGACCGCTAGCGTGCCATGTTGTGGTCAGATTGGTGTTTTCTTGGTCAGTCTCGTGTCCGGCTCTTTGCAACCCCATGGACTGCAGCACGCCAGGCTTCATTGTCCATCACCAACTTCCGGAACTTGCTCAAACTCATGTCCATCGAATTGGTGGTGCCATCCAACCATCTCATCCTCTGTCGTCCCCTTCTCCCCTGTCTTCAGTCTTTCCCAGCATCAGGGTCTTCTCCAATGAGTCAGTTCTTCACATCAGGTGGCTAAAGTATTGGAGTTTCAGGTTCAGCATCAGTCCTTCCAATGACTATTCAGGACTGATTTCCTTTAGGATGGACTGGTTGGATCTCTTTGCAGTCCAAGGGACTCAAGAGTCTTCAACACCACAGTTCAAAAGCATCAATTATCGGCGCTCACCTTTATAGTCCCAGCTCTCATCCATACATTACTACTGGAAAAACCATAGCTTTGACTAGATGGACTTTTGTCAGCTAAGTAATGTCTCTGTTTTTTAATATGCTGTCTAGGTTGGTCACAACTTTTCTTCCAGAGAGCAAACGTCTTAATGTCATGGCTGCAGTCACCATCTGCAGTGATTTTGGAGCCCAAGAAAATAAAGTCTGTCTCTGTTTCCATTGTTTCCCCATCTATTTGCCATGAAGTGATGGGACCAAATGCCATGAACTTAGTTTTTTTAATGTTGAGTTTTAAGCCAGCCTTTTCACTCTCCTCTTTCATCAAGAGGCTCTTTAGTTCTTCACTTTCTGCCATAAGGGTGGTGTCATCTGCATATCTGAGGTTATTGATATTTCTCCCGGCAGTCTTGCTTCCAGCTTGTGCTTCATCCAGCCCAGCATTTTGCTTGGTGTACTCTGAATATAAGTTAAATAAGCAGGGAGACAATAAGTGGAGGTTTTACAGACTTATGTTCTAAAGAGCAGGGAGATGATTCTCATATTGAGGAACAATCCTGTGAGAGTGCTCCTGAAATGGCCACCCATGAGGAGGAGGGGCTGTAAACCAATGGGCCTAGTGCACACAGAGAAACTAGAAGCTTCTGGGATGTGTTGGGAATAGGAAAGATTGTAAACATGGTGAAATTTCAAATGAATACAGTCCAGTGAAAAACCAAGATGTAGGACTTCCCTTGACCCCACTCACCCAGTCTGCCCAGAGGCTGCCACCATGAGCAGTTTCAGAGATTGCCCAGAGAAGCATCTAGAAGCATAAATAGTGATTCTGTCTATAGTTGATTTGATGAGGATTGATACAGCTCTCCATTTCCTCTCTGATCCACTGCTCATGTGCTCTTGCGGTTCCTACTGCACTGCCCTTCATTGTGACAGGAACTGTGAGGTAATGAGAAGGTCAACGCACTGGGCTGGTTCCAACCTCAAGGTCTGCACCTGTCCCTTGCTCTGTCTGCAGTGCTTCCCCACGACCTAGCTAGCCACTTGGCTTGCTCCCTCCTGCATTCAGCTCTTCCCCCAGTACCATGAAGTGAGCTCTTCCCGGACCACTCGACCTACCAATTCACCTCCACGTACAGGGATTTCCCTGGCCGTCCAGTGGTTAGGACTCCACGCTAACTGCCAAGAGAATTGGGATCCTGCAAGAAGGGCCAAAAAAAACAAAACACACACTTTGCAGCCCTCACCCCTTTTGTTTCTTAAGCACTTACCACTGATATTCCCTACATTTTATCCCTTGATAATCATCTCCCCACCACTAAAACATAATTTCCACAAGGGCAAGGAATATGTATATTCTGTCTTCATCTTATTGCCCTGTTAGTGGGGGCCACTATTTGTCTCCTCTGGAAAGATCTGGCAGGTGACCTGTGGGATGATACTATGGAGAACAGTTCCACCACGACAGCCTTGCACAGTACAGTATTGTTAACTTGTAAGCACAGTGTTGGACAGCCGACCTTTAGAATTTATTCATCTTGTATAACAAACTTTATATCCATTGATTAGTAATTACCGCATTTTCCTCATCACCCCCCAGCCCCTGGTAACTACCATTCTACTCTCTGCTTTAATGAGTCTGACTATTTTCCTCCTTTTCTAAAAAATATTTTTATTTATTTGGCGGTGCCAGGTCTTAGTCATAGCATGTGGGATCTACTTCCCTGACCAGGGATCGAACCCAGCCCCCCTGGATTGGGAGCATGGAGTCTTAGCTGTTAGACCACCAGGGAAGTCCCTTCATTACCTATGATAAGTGAAATTATGCACTGGTTGTTGTTCTGTGACTGGTTTATTTCATGTAGCACCAGGTCCTCTGGGTTCATCCATGTTGTGTATTGCAGGATTTCCTGCCTTTCTAAGGCTGAAGGATATTCCATTGTATATATAGATCATGCTCCCTCTGTCAGGAATATTCTTTTCTGCCTTTTACCTACCAGTCCCGTCTCCTCCTCCAATGTCCCTTCCTCCAGGAAGCCTTCCTCTACACCCTTGGCTGGGTTGGACACTTCTTTTGAATTCACACATTCCCTTTTGTTTTCCCCATGGCGGCCCTGACCTCTTGGCCTGAGCTTCCTCCCTCGGTCACTCTGGCATCCCCTTGACCATGCTGAGCTATCGCTCTCTGGTTACTGTCTGTCCACACAACTCCCCCCAGCCCCCACCCCGCCGCCAGCCCCTTCCGTGAGCTTGTGAGGGCAGGGACAGAGCCATCTTGATCACCGCTGTGTTCCCAGGCTTGCCTCCCACAAAACTGGGAGAAAATTCAATATGTGCATCAGATGCTTAATGCTTAGTTCAGGCCTGATCACATACTTGGTGCTCAATAAATCTGAGAAAGAAAAATGTCTTCCCTTGTGGTCCAGTAGCTAAGAGTCCAAGCTCCCAATGCAGGGGGCCTGGGTTCGATCCCTGGTCAAGGAACCTAGATCCCACATGCTGCAGTGAAGAGTTTGCATGCTGCAACTAAAGATCCCACATGCCGCAACTAAGACCTTGCACAGCCAAACAAATAAATATTAAAAAAAAAGAAAGAAAGAAAAAGTCCTTTTGACCACCCTGCCCTCATGCTTTCCTCCTCGCTTCACCACCTCGCAGCACGTCCTGGTCTCCCCTGACTCCTCTCTCTACCCCTGCTTCCCTTCCTCTCTCCCCATCAAGCTGCCCTTCACACTGGCCCCATTCAGCTCTGAAGCTTCACTTTCTTGGGCGTAATGCCCACCTTTCACACCCCTGCCCGTGAATGTCAGGTCTCCCCTTGCTCAGCTGACCCAAAGGAGCACCTGAGATTTCAGCCTCTCCTTATCACCTTGGCACCCAAACTTCAGGTTTCAGAATGTTGCTAAGTCTGTGTACCTCTGTTCTGCCATTGATGGCATTTTTCTATATCCTCTTTGATAAGTTCATTTGGAAAGGAAATTTTAACCTATGACGTATTCTTGCAAAAAAAAAAAAAAAAATGGATGAAGTAGAGCCACATAGGTGATGTATAAATCTCAAAAGCATAATGCTGAGGTGCAAAACAAATCAATTGCCTGTAGCACAGACACAATTTATGTAAAGTTTGCCCTAAAATCTAAAACTGTTCTATACACAGACATAGAGAACAAATGCATGGACACCAAAGGGGGAAGGGGGTTGGGATGAATTGGCAGATTGGGATTGATTTATATACACTTAGATACACTACTTGGGGAAGGAAATGGCAGCCTACTCCAATACTCTTGTCTGGAAAATTCCATGGATGAAGGAGCCTGGTAGGCTATACAGTCCATGGGGTCGCAAAAAGTCGGACACGACTGAGCAACTTCACTCACTCTTAT
The DNA here is from genome assembly GCF_963930625.1 of Muntiacus reevesi. Taxonomy (NCBI): domain Eukaryota; kingdom Metazoa; phylum Chordata; class Mammalia; order Artiodactyla; family Cervidae; genus Muntiacus; species Muntiacus reevesi. The sequence continues at coordinate 258,348,170 of NC_089250.1, forward strand.
AGACTCCTATGTATAAAATAACTAATGAGAAACTACTGTATAGCGGACAGAACTCTACTCAGAGATCTGTGGTAACCTAAATGGGAAGGAAATCCCAAAAAGAGGGGCTATATGTATACATATAGCTGATTCACTTTACAGCAGAAACTGACACATTGTAAAGTAACTATACTCCAATAAAAAGAAAGCTATTCTATACATCATTGATGAATACTTGCATATATATTTAAAATATGCAAGCATGCATAGGAGTAGAAACCCCAAACACTAATAAACATTTGAAAAGATGCTCAAAATCCTCAGTCATAAAATGGAGTGAGAATGGAAATAACGGCATGTATCACTTTATACCAAATTACTCTTGTCAAAAACTAGAAAGCTGAGTAATGTCAAGCGTGGATGGTGAAGGAAGGATACAAGAACCCTCAGGAACTGTTGGTTGGAGTGTTAAAGGGGACAGGCATTGTGGAAAGCAAACTGCCTCATACATACCCAGGACACAGAAACTCTGCTCCCTAAGAAAGAGACACAAGCATCTATCTACAGGGTCACACGTGAGGGTGCTTATTGTACCATTATTTACAGTGGGAATGGTGGAGGTGGCGGAGTTGGAAGTAGCCTGGCTGTCCTCTCTGGGGAGGAGACAGTAAACTGTGAGGGATGCACCAGAGGTGTCCCAAGCAACCATTAGAAGCCACAGACTCAATGAACCCAGAGTAACAGTGATGGACCTTAATAAAACTAGTGCTCAGCAAGAAAAATAAGACTAGGATAAGCTATTGACATGATCATGGGGAGATAAATTAGAACAGGCATGTGCTGGACACAATGGTACTCATTTTACAAGAATTCACTCAACAACAACAAAAAATATTATATGAACACATTAGAATGTTTGTCAGTAGCAGGTGGGGCACCAAAAGAGACTGGGATATGGAGATTGAGGGAATACATAAAAATTTTTTGTATTTTTGTTATTGGGCAGTTACACTTGTGATCTGTCCGTGTAGCCTGTTCTTGTTTCAGCTGAAGTGGTAGTGATGGTTTAGTCAGTAAGTCATGTCCAACTCTTTGTGAACCCACGGGCTGTAGCCCACCAGGCTCCTCTGTCCATGGGTTTCTCCAGGCAGGAATACTGGAGTGGGTTGACCTTTCCTCCTCCAAGGGATCTTCCTGACCCAGGGATGGAACCCCCATCTCCTGCAGAGCAGACAGATTCTTTACCATCTGAGCCACTGGTGAAGGCCAGAATGCATTAAATTTAAATCAAGAGATGTCCTGTGGGGGATTATGAACTATAAACTGAGGGTGTGGGATTAATGCAATCCACAACACCTGCGATCTAAAAAGAAAGACAAGGGAAGGGATGTGGAGGAGGAGGAGTCCCACATTTAGTAGTGAAGTTGTCTCTGGGCACGAGATGATTTCAAATGCCATCTGCGATGTGTGCACCTTAAAAAACCATCTGCAGTGAATACAGTAAAATAGACTTGACAAAGCTGGGAGGTGAGGGTGTTGGTGTCAGTTACATGATCTCTAGGTTTTCTTGTATACTGAAATATTTTATAATAAATTTGAGAAAACTTTCCTTTCACCACTGACCAGGGAAAACAAAACACATCAGAAAGACTGGTTAGAAGTGGCTCATTTTCATATAACTTTTATGTCGTTTCGTGGCATTTCATTTTCTGTGCGTGGAGCACCTAAAATTATCTTGTGTGCCTTCTTTGGAAAACACCACTTTTAACACGTCAAATATGTTTCTTTTGAAAGGATCTACCCTCTTTAATCAATTTATTTTTGTCTGTGTTGAGTCTTCATTGCTGTGAGTGGGCTTTCTCTAGTTGTGGCGAGCAGGGGCTGCTCTTCACGGTGGTACAGGGGCTTCTCATTGTGGTGGTTCCTCTTGCTGCAGAGCGCATGATCTAGGCACACAGGCTTCAGTAGTTGCATCTCATGGGCTCTAGAGCATAGGCTCTAGTAGGCTCTAGAGCAATAACTTAGTTGCCTCAAGGCATGTGGAATCGTCCCAGAACAGGGATCGAACCTGTGTCCCCTACACTGGCAGGCAGATTCTTTTTTTTTTTTTTTTGGAAGGCAGATTCTTAACCACTGGACCACCAAGGAGGTCTGGATCTACCCTCTTTAGAAGGCACTGGAATAAAAAAAACCCAGAAAAGTGCACTTATCATGAGGGTACTGCTTGATGAATTTTCAATCTGCACAATTGCACAACTGGTGTCCAGATTCAGAAAGAGAAGTCCCTTTCCTGTCCCCTCCAGTCACATCCCAAGGGTAACCACTCCCTGACTTTTATCACTCTCTTGCTTTTGCCTGTTCTAGAACTTCCTATCTAGAATCATATAGTGGTAGTCTTTCAAGTGTGGCTTTTTTCATTTAGAGTAATGCTTTTGAGATTTATCCCTGTGGTGGCATGTATCCATAACTCAGCCCCTCTTGCTGTTGAATAGTATCTGGTGTATGCATGTACCATCATGGACTTATCCAGCCTCCTGTTAAGGGCCATTTGGGTGGTTTCCAATGTGGAATACATTCACAGCATCCAGTGGATGGAAGTGGGGGAATTCCCAGGGACAAATGACTGGATCATGTGTAGGTGTATGTCATCTTAAGATCTTGGCATTGTGTTTTTTATCATCAGCATTCTGAACATCTGAGTAATTACCACTTCAAATTTTCTTGCTTTGGAGACTAACTTATACAATAATAAGAAACAGTAGTGAAAATTCAAGCTTGACATCAAAATACACTGGGTTCTTGTTTCAGAAGAAAATAGATCCCTTTTATGACAGGTGACATATTAATGCCCCCACTGACAACAACTTTTTGGTTTTATTAGACTTTTTATATAACATCCAATTACTTATAGTTATGAACTATTTGAAAATAAAAATATTTCATATTATCAGCATGGCCCTATTATTTTGCAAGTTATTTTATTATTTTTTTTTGCAAGTTATTTTAGCTAAAACTTATAAAATGTATTTGACAGGTTATATACATTATTTTAATGTTCTCCTTGGTCCTTAATATAGATATAAGTCAACAGAGAAAAACTATTTTAAATGTGAAGTGGATTGACTAAAAATCACATTATCCATTTTAGCTGGAAAACATCTCTTGTGTCTTATTACCAAGCTAGTACCTTTTTTTTTTTAAAGCTGCCCGCTTGTGGGATCTTAGTTCCATGTGCGCGCGTGCTAAGTCGCTTCAGTCCTTTCCGATTTCCGACCCCATGGACTGTAGGCCGCCAGGTTCCTCTGTGCATTTTCCAGGCAAGAATACTGGAATAGGTTGCCATGACCTCCTGCGGGGAATCTTCCTGACGCAGGAATCGAACCAGCGTCTCTTACATCTCCTGCATTGCCAGGCGGATTCTTTACCACTAGCGACACCGGGAGATCCAAGCTGAACCCTCTGCACTGGAAGCCGTGGATTCTTAAACACCAGACCAGCAGGGCAGTCACACCAAGCCAGTATCTTGACAATGGAATTTTAAGTCGCGTTTGTTTGCCCATTTCTCACACACTGGGGGAGCCAAAACCCAGAGAGAAAATCCAGCAAGAGCACCAGCTCTCGGGGTTGAGAAGTTCCGGAGGACAGAGTCTAGGCCACCCTTTTCGCCTGCGGAGTGGGCCTGTGTGCCACTAGGGGGCGCCATCGGAGGGACCGCGGGCCTCTCTGGAACGCGGCTGGGGAGGCGCCTTCGGCCGCGGCACACCTGGCGGAAGACTTCCTTTGCAGACATCCCAGCCCTCAGATCCCACCGCCGCCCAGGAAAGCGATACGATGGTACCCATTCTGCAGATGGGCAAATGCACACGCCAGGTCGCGCGGCACGGAGTAGGCGGAACTGGGATCAGAACCTAGGTCTTTGATTCCGCAGACTGAAGACATTTCCAACCATGGCTCCTCCTCGCCGTGACCTTGCTTTGTCAGCGCGTGTGTGGTGATGGGGCCGGGGGTGGGGGGTGGGAGGGGCTCCGACGAAGTCCTTTCAGTATGCCTTCCCTTTTTCTTGCACACTCGTTTCCCCGCTTGCTTGTTGAACACTCACCTCAAAATCCCGTCACACACACACATCTTCCAAACTCTCCCTCGGCCCCAGAGGGGAGCATCCCTCCCACTTGTCTCATCTCCTCCCTCCTCCCGGCCTCGTCCAGCGGCCTTGGCAGGCCGGGGTACCTGCCCTGAGACGGTGGAGCCACCAGCCGTGGAGGCAGTTCTGGGATTCCGGGCTCGCGTGTGGATTTCATTTGCATCTCTCCCCCTCCCAGGGAGGCTCTAGTCCTGCGGGGAGAAGTCGGGTGTTATACTCGCCCTCCCCACCCTGTCCCCATCCCCACCCCCAGAACGGACTGAGAACCACAGGCCACCGCATGTCACCCTGCCCATGTGGCCAGCATAATCTGGAATTTCAGGTCTATAAATCACTGGCAGGGGGCGGAGTGGGGGAGGGGGTTCATAAAGCTGTTCTCCCATACTGGTCTGCCCGCCTGACCTCTTGTCCCCTCCTCCAGACACCCTCCCTCCTTCCAGGAAACTGGCCCAAGGAGGGGCCTGGGCGTATATAGAGAGCCACTGTGGGAGGGGCTGGCCAGAGAGGCTCAGGCAAAGAAGGTGAGGAGGGGCCCCTGGGGGTCTGGATGGGGAGGAGGAGCTGCAGAGGCCAACCCTGAGCTCTGATCAGTGACTGCCCCATCCCAGCCTTGGTTTCTTTTGGGGGTGGGGGCACGCTCCATGGCTTGCAGAATCTTAGATCCCCAACCAGGGATTGAACCCACATCCCCTGTAGTGGGGGCGCAGAGTCCTAACCACTGGACTTCCAAGGAAGTCCCTCCTCTTCTGTAAAATGGCCCACTGCCAGGGATGTGGGCACAATGGATATCAGCCTGGGCCCAGGAGAGAGGTGGGAGCAGAACCCGGCAGCTGGGGTGTGGAATGGGGGCAGTGGGTCTGGTCCAGCAAGGCCCGCCCTCCTCTCCCAGCCTCCACCCGGCCTCATCCCTGCTCATGTGTCCCAGGCAGGACTATGGCTTCTGCAGCAGCAGCAACGACAGAGAAGGGGTCTCCAGTTGTGGTGGGTCTGCTGGTCGTGGGCAACATCATTATTCTGGTAAGACATCACTGGGAGCCCAATGGGTAGGTGAGGAGGAGGGAGTCGTCCTGAGCCTGGGCACGGGGCGGCTGAGAGCCCAGGACCCACTTAATGGCCCACATCGCTTGGCTTCTCAAGTCAGAACGGTCCTGATTTGGATCCCAGCTCTGCCTCTCCCCAGCCGTGTGAACTTGAGCAAACAGCTTGACTTCTCTGTGCCTGTTTCCCCATCTAGAGATTATGCCTTCACTGTGGGGACTGTTTGTTGAGTGGATTAATCCTCAGATTAATGGTCCTCAGATCAGAAAAAGTGCTTGACAAGTGCCAACTGTCATCATTAACATGATTATGGACATAAAGCGCCTGCTGGGTGCACAGGAGGCCCATAGTAATGAGTAACAGCAATGTCCTTTAGTTATCTGATACCTGCACATGGATCCAGACAGCCTGGGTTCAAACCTCAGCTTTATCACCTTCTACTCTGGGACCTGGGGCCAGTGATGTAATCTCTCCAGGCCTCTGTCTCATCTGTAAGATGGAGATAAAATAGGAATGCTGAGAGGATCAAATGAGCTACTGGGTCTGTGCTTAGGCCAGATCCTGGCATACATGTTGCTGTCTGTATAGGCCATCACAACAGTAGTACAGGACAGCTGGTGACAGTGATGATTATCACATGGGAAGCAGTTTTGGGGACCAGTGCACACAGGAAATACTCCGTGAACCTTGGTCTGATTGTCAGCAAAGGTACCACCGAGCAGTCTTCCTCTTGCCTGGTTCCCCATCCCAAGAGGTAAACAGATTTTTATTTTTCCAATATCTCTTGAAGCAGATACAAGCAGATAGGAAACTAGGTACCTGTTTTCTCCCTTTTCTTGCTCATTCCGCATCCTGCCCTGTGCCTCCCCCATCCTCCTGCTCCCGTTGTGTGTGGGCCCCTCCACATCAGGCCTCAGCCAGCCTCCCCGCCCCTTCCCACCACTGCAGAGCCCTCCGTTGTGTGACACCCTGGCCCCTGTATTCCCTACAGCGCTGCAGGGAATAACCTGGTGGGTGTGTGATTTCCCTGCATGGGCAGGTATATCCAGAGGATCGATTCCTGTGAGTGGAATGACTGGACTGAAGGGTCGATGCCTTTGTCATTTGTTCTGGCCACAGCCAGGCTCCTCTCCTCAGGGAATAGCAACTCTCTCCAGGAGACCCAGCATCTCCTTGGGGCCAGTCCTGAGCGCCAGGCTTTGCATGTAGTGTCACCTCGCATCCTTGAAGTCTTTAGCAGCTGGGGTGGAGGTGGGGTTCAGGGGTCTGGCTGGGTCCTCCCTTCCCTCTCGGTCCTCTGCCCAGCTTCATCCCTGCTCGTGGAAGGGGACGGCTTTGTCACTCTTACTGCTTTACCAAGAGGGCAGTAGAGGCTCCGAGTGGGGAAGGCGCTTGCTCACAGAGACTCATGCAGGTGAGCCAACCACCCCTGCCCAGCCCCTGCTGACCGGCCGTTCTGTCCAGCTGTCAGGCCTGGCCCTGTTTGCTGAAACGGTATGGGTGACCGCCGACCAGTACCGCGTGTACCCGCTGATGGGTGTCTCAGGCAAGGATGACGTCTTCGCCGGCGCCTGGATCGCCATCTTCTGCGGCTTCTCCTTCTTCGTGGTGGCCAGCTTTGGTGTGGGCGCAGCGCTCTGCCGCCGCCGCTCCATGATCCTTACGGTGAGGCCCCGGGAGGAAGGGATGGGCATGGCTGGCCGCAGAGGTCATCCTCACAGAGCCATAATACCGACCGCACAGAAGCCCTAGTGTGCCCTCCCCGTGGCACCACACTGGGGTCTCCTGGCAAACACGTCATGTCATCTGTCCATAAGCGAATAACCTAGGCTCAGCTGTTACTCTCGTTTTACTGGGAAAACTAGGGCCCAGGGGAGGCAAGGAAAAAGGCGCTTCACAGGAAGATGGCTCTTGAGCAGCAGAACTGGGACTTGAACCTCAGCTAGTTGGTCTCCAGGGTCTGCGCTTGTGAGCTCTGTTGAGAACAATGACAATAAGAATAGCACAGGTACCATTTACTGAGTGCTCACTAGTCTCCATGTTTTACGTAGATTCATAGTTCATTTGTGCCTCACCACCCATCATGAGGTACCATCATCATCTCCATCTTCATCCTCATGAGCCCATTTGACAGAGTTGATACTGAGGCTCAGAGAAGTGAATCCACTTCTCTAGGGTGGCACAGCAAGTGAGTGGCAGAGCCAGGGTTTAAACCTGAGCCCATCAGTGCTTGAGCCTAGGCTCTTAGTGTCTGCCCACAGCAATAACCCACACTCCCCCAAGTACCTCTCATGTGCCTGACATGAGGCTAAGCAGTTTAGACAGTGAACGCCTTCAAGCCAACCAGCGGCCCTCTGAAGTGAGTGCTTCTCTACCCATTTACCAGATGAAGAAACTGAGGTTCAAAGAGGCCCACAGATCAGATGATAGGGAAAGCAGGAATTCCAATCCCGGCCCCAATGACCCAGAGCCAACACTGGGCTCCCTCCCCATCTGAGGGCTTTTTGAATTCCCAGGAGCAGCTATTTACCTAATCCACAAATGTGTATTGAGCAAGAACCATGTGCCAAGCCCTGTGCTAGATGCTGGGTTATTTAGTGAGCAAACCATAAAAGCCCTGGCTATGGGGCAGGATACTGTGATGGGGGAGACAGTGTCCAAGGAAGGAAGAGCTGGAGCTGCGGAAGGGAGAGTGGAGAACTTGCAGGTCAAGTGAAGCAGAGGCGGGGTTGGGCGGGTGGGGCGCGGTGAAGGGGGCTATGAACCACGTGTGTTGGCTGGAGCCAATTGTGGGGAGGTAGTGAGAAGAACTGGGGGCGGCCAGGGGAGTAGAACCCTGGGGGATGGGCATGGCGATGCAGGGAGAGAGGGGAGGTGGGCCTGGCAGGTGGGCCCGAAGGCCTTGGTAAGGACTTTGGCTTCGCTTTGTATAAGATGGAGCCATGGAAAACACTCTTTTCCGTGCCCTTTCCTCTTTGTCTTCTTTCTTTCCTGCATTTAGTTCTCCGGCACAACAATTTTCCAGTCCTAAAAGTCCACCCAACTAGTAAAAGAAAAAAAGTCTGTGTCTGTCTCCCCTGTGAGTTTGTCATTAATTGAGACACAGAATTTTTCTTTAATTATTATGAGAAATTTCAAACAGACTAGAGTGAATGGCGCCATGAACCTTGTGGACCTATCACCTGGTTTCAACAATATTACCCACACATCATCCCCCCATCCCACCCTCTGCCTGCCCACATTTTTCTTTCCTGGGGTATTTTGAAGCACATTCGAGACACTAGGTCACTTCCCTGTATAAATACTTGAGTGCACATTTCTCTGAGCGATAAGGACAAGGTTTTAAAGCCCCACCCTCTGCTGCTTTAAGGGTAAGGGGAGGGGACAGCTGAGGGTCAGAGAAAGAATTTTCATTAAACACCAAAGAGTTTGTTTTTTGTTGGAGGGTTTTTTTTTTTTTTTGCACAACCACTATACCGTGGGCACATTCTGTAAATTTATCCCACTCCCTTCCTATCTGTCTTCCAATACCCAGTTTGTGTTCACATGTCGCTGGTTGTCTCAGGAATGTCTTTATTTTTTTCTTCTCTATAGTAGACATTCATTTGACTGCATCCAAGCTAATAGTTAACTTCAGGGAATACGATACATATTTTAAAATTTCATTTCCTCCTAACATTTTATAATAAAAAATTTTCAAACATACGGAAAGGGTGAAAGATTTGCACAGACAGCACCTATGTATCCATCATGTAGATGTTTCCATTCACATTGTGCATGCTTTGTCACTCAGTCATGTCGGACTCTTTGGGACCCCTATGGACTGTAGCCCCCTAGGCTCCTCTGTCCATGGGGATTCTCCAGGCGAGAATACTGGAGTGGGTTGCCATGGCCTTCTCCAGGGGATCTTCCCAACCCAGGGATCGAACCCAGGTCTCCCGCATTGCAAGGCATTTTCTTTACCGTCTGAGCCATCAGGAAAGACCTCCATTCACATAGTCCTATACTTTTTTAAACAATTGCATTTCTGGGAATTCCCTGGCAGTCCAGTGGTTAGGAAGTGCTTTCACTGCTGGCCCCTGGTTCGATCCCTGGGCAGGAAACTAACATCCTGCAAGCTGCCAGACTCAGCCAAAAAAAAAAAAAAAAGCATTGCATTTCTATCTATGGACCATCCTTTGAGAGGTGTGACCTCACAGGCTTTGCCCTGAAGGCACTAGTCGTCGCCCTCCCTCTGTCTCCCCGCAGTACCTGGTCCTCATGCTCATCATCTACATATTTGAGTGTGCTTCCTGCATCACGTCCTACACCCACCGAGACTATGTGAGTCCCCGGGAGGCCAGGGGAGGGACCTGACTTCCGGTGGGGGGGTGGTGAGGGTCCTCTCTCCCCCCAGCCCGGCTGGACCCTGTTCTTCCCGGCCCTCTGCAGATGGTATCCAACCCGTCCCTGATCACCAAGCAGATGCTGACCTTCTACAGTGAGAACTCGGACCAGGGCCGGGAACTGACCCGCCTCTGGGATCGCATCATGATTGAGGTGGGCGAGGGTCCGCAGTGCTGGGGGCTTGGGGGGGGGGGGGAAGTCTGGGGCTCTGACCACGGAGGTAGTTAGGGCTCCCCTGATGCCCACTGGTAGATGATATCTACTCACGTGGTTCTTACGAGGGAGGGACTCTTGTCCTTGCCATTTTCCAGATGAAAAACCCCCCAAAAGAGAGAACAGCACTTGCCCTTACGGTTGGTAAGGGACAGAGCTGGGGCTCAAACCTGGCAGCCTAGATCCAGAGCCCCTGCTCTGAACCATCGCCCGCACCGTCTTAATAATAACAATAGTCATAATAATAACAGCAAACATCAACCAGCACTACCTTATGTTTAGCACTGTTCAAAGCACTTTCAAGCTTTTTTATTCCTCACAGCCAGCCCATAAGGGAGATCAGCTCTTAGCAATGAGGAAAGGGAGGCTGGAGGTTGAGGGCTTACACAAGGTCCCATGGCTGGTCGGTCACAGAACCAGAAGAACTCAGACCCAGGCTGCCAGATTCTAAAAAACACATGTTAATTAAACTCAGTGTGATACAGGAGCACAAAGGGAGAATGTTGAGGACCCCGCGGAAACTGAGGTCCCCGTTTGCTTCAAGTTAGCCAGGCCTGGGGCCCACGTTTGAAGGAGCCTATATTTTCATCATTTGGGAGCCACAAATTAAACACCCATGAGGGCCAGGAGAAGCCAGAAATCGGCCCATTGGTGTCATGTAACTCTTTTTGTTGGCGGCTAATTTAAAAAAAATTTTTTTTTTTCAAATGAATTTTTTTTTCAAAAAATTAAAAAAATAAACCATGAGCGTGGGTTTGATCCAAATCCCCCATCAGCCTCGGAGTGCTGGGACAAGTATTGCCTGCTCCTTGCTCACACACAGACCCTGGAGTGCAGGCCCACCTCGGCCTTCCTCGCTATGTGACTGCAGGGGAGCGTCTGTCCTCTCTGAGTTGGAGCCCGCCTGACCCCAGCCTCTCCCTCCAGCAAGAGTGCTGTGGCACGTCAGGCCCCATGGACTGGGTGAACTTCACATCTGCCTTCCGGGCCACCACCCCAGAGGTGGTGTTCCCCTGGCCCCCACTGTGCTGTCGACGGACTGGCAACTTCATCCCAGTCAATGAAGAAGGCTGCCGCCTGGGCCACCTGGACTACCTGTTCACCAAGGTGTGTCTCCTCCTGCTGTGTCTGTCGGTCTGTCTGGCCCTCTCTGGATCTTCTGTCTCTTTCTCCCTCCCGTTGTCTCTGTCATCTCCTCCCCAACCCCCATCTGACTTTCTCAACCCTCCATCTGTCCGCCCCCCACCTCCCCCCGCCCCGCCACCTCCCCGTGCAAATCAGAGGGATGCATGCCACAGGTTTGGTCTGATCCAGACCTGGTGACATCTGCAACTTTTCTCAGGTTGTCTGGGGATGAGAGCAAGAACAATACCGGCAGCCCACCACTAATAACCACTCACATTTCTTGAGCCTTTACTTTTTGTACCAGGCATCCTTCTAGGTGCTTTACATTCTGCCTTTTTACTTATTTAATTCTCACAGCAACCTAATGAGGTAAGGTTGTAATGTTTTCATTTTACAGATGATGAACCTTGCTAGTGAGGGATGAAGCTGGGATGTGATTTCAGGCAGTGAGGCCCCAACCAGGTGCTTTAACTCCTGCAAGGGGAGTGAAGAGGCAGAGAGAGAAGCCAGAGGAAGGGAACCAGTCCCAGTGGGCTAGGGGGGCCCTTCAGCGGCATGTCTTAGATCAAGTGTCGTGGAGAGAGGAGCCTGATGCAAACCATCACCCCTCTAGAGTCAGATAGCTGTTCCTTGAGTCTTGGCTCTGTGTAGAGCACTTACATGCCTCATCTCACAGAATCATCACAGCTGCTTTTTGGAGGGTAGTGCTGTCAATATTGCTATTTCCCGGATGGGAAAACTGAGGCTCAGAGGGTCAGAATCGTAGCTAGGCCCCATAGCCAACAAACGACAGAGCTGGCCCTCAGCTATGTCCTGCTGACTCCAGGGCACACACCCTGAACCTTTGTCCTTGGCCACTTTCAAGTCGGATCGAGCAGGGGTCTCCATGAAGGCAAGTGGTGAGGCTGGCCCTGCTCAGCCTCACCTCTAAACAAGAAGCTATTAAAACTGGTCTAATCCTAAAGGTATATTTCAAACCTTTGGAACTTGGGGGCAGCATGGAAAGCCGGCTCCAGACAGACTCACTGTCAGGCTGCACCATCTGAGGCAGCATCTGCTTGTGCAGTCTGGGTTATCGTCACAGCCCTGACTCCCCAAAATCACGCTGGGAGGGAGAAACCCTCACCCTCGGTGATCCCACAGGTAAGAAAAGCAAGACTGGAAGCAGGAAGTGACTCTCCCAAGGCTGCCCAGTGACTCTTGCTTTCAGCAGCCAGCCTCCCTGGGCATTATCTCACACTCCCACTTTCCCCTTGCCCAGGGCTGCTTTGAACATATTGGCCACGCCATCGACAGCTACACGTGGGGCATCTCGTGGTTTGGGTTTGCCATCCTGATGTGGACGGTGAGAGGTGGAGCCTTTGAGCTGGGTGGGATGGGGGTGTGAGGCTGGAGTGCCCCTCACCTGACGCCTCCTCTTCAGCTCCCCGTGATGCTGATAGCCATGTATTTCTACACCACGTTGTGAGAATGAGAAGGGAAGGCCACGTGCACACCGGCTTCCTCCTCCTCCTGCTCTGGCTTCCTCCGGCTGAGATGGCTGACTCACCTCTCCCTGTCCCACCTCCCTGACCCAGCCCTCCCTCCACTCCAAAGATGTTTTACCAGGTTTCTGAGCCCTGCTGAGAGTTGGGGTGCCCTAAAACCCCTAGACATCCTCCTACTAAGGACTAAGCTTCCAGCAAATTCTCTAAGGGGTGTGTAGCATGTGTGTACAGACCCTTAATCCTTAACCTCCTTTCACTAGACTGATTCCTGGCCCATCTTTCAGGGTCAACTTCAAGTCCTGTCCTCGGGGGGCCCTTTCCTGATCTCACCACCCCATTCAGAGATGCCTGTCTTATAGTTCCTGGAGCTCCTCCTCCATGGTGGATGTCATCATCATCACTGAACAGTTTGTCATTGCCTGTTTAAATTCTGGTAGAACTGGGACTGCCACGAGGAGAGGGGCAAGTTCTGTTATGGTCACTTTACTATCCCCCACATTGCCTGGCATGGGGTTGAACATGGCTATTCAATAAATACTACTTGAATGAGTTCGTTTGTTTTCTTCTAAGGCCAAGGTAAATGAATAAGAACTATTCCAGTGGAAGTAGCAGAAACCCACCCAGCACTGACTGAAACATAAAATGGAATGTACAGGCTCCTGTAACCAATTCAGTAGTTCTGGCTTCAGACGTGTCTGGATCCAGGGGCTCAATCTAGGTTTCCAGGAAACCTGCTTCATTCTCTGGCAGGATTTCTCTGGTAAGACCGGACTTACATCCTTATAACTAAGCAACACAGCAGTGAGAAAAGGCCTCTTTCCCAAAAGCTTTCACCAAGGTCAGGAATTAAATCTCACTGTCTTGGTTTAGGTTTTAGCCCCACTCTTCAGTCTGGGAAGGGAGAGCAATGTGGATTAACATTCCTGCCAAGGATGCATCCAGGGGTGGTGTTAGGAAGGGGACTGGTTATCAAAAGAAAATCAGAGTGCAGGGCTGCTGAGCCAGTACAGGTGACAGACATCCTCCTTTATTGTCGTTATCTAGTCGCCAAGTCCTGTCCAACTCTTTGCAACCCCATGAACTGTAGCCCACCAGGCTCCTCTGTCCGTGGAATTTCCCAGGCAAGAATGCTAGAGTGTGTTGCCATTTCCTTCTCCAGGGGATCTTCCCTGACACAGAGATTGAACCTGTGTCTCCTGCATTGGCACGAGTATTCTTTACCATTGAGCCACCTGGGAAGCCCCAGACATCCTCCTACTAGGGACTAAAGCTTCCAGTAAGTTCTCTAAGGGGTGCGTGAGAGCAAGCAGTTTAAGAATCTCATCATTGTTCTTTTGTTCTCTCAGAAGCAGGCCCAGGCTTTGGCCATTTGACAGTGGTTAGGCCGTATGAGGAGAACTCTTCCTTAACCATTAAGTGAGGTTTGTCAGGGTCCTCATTTCCTCCACTGGTCTGCAAATGGCCTGCAAATGCTGCAATCACATGTCAGCTTTTGAAAACATACTTTAATGGTCAAATCTATTACAGTGAAAAATTGGAAACAACAGAACATCCATCAGCAGAGGGTGAGTTGTACAACTCATGTTATATCCTTGGACTGGGATTCTCCGTGGCTTTCAAAAAGAAGGTAAATCTATGTGAGCTGATATAAAAAGATGTCATAATGGTATAAATAATTGAAAAACATATATAAAGGTGTTCATTATAGTAACCTAAATGAACATCAGTCGTGGACTTGTTAAATTAGTTATGTTAGGTCTGTACTCTAGAATACCACAAACAATAGTAAAGAATAATGTTTAAACATGAAAAAAATCTCCAAGGAATGCAAGTAGAAATACTGGCAAAGCACATACAATGATTTTATTCCTGTAGATCTCTATGCAGGGTAGGTCTTTTCTTTTTAAAGAAATAGATCAAGGTTTAAAAATAATGTTTAAAGGAATATGGGAAATACTTTTTAGAAAGCAAAAATAATTTATAATGCTTCCATTTAAAAGATTATAAAAATTTACAAATGGGAAATGTCCCATGTTCCATTCCCCAGTAAACATCCCCCCTAGATCTTCTCCAACCCTGTAGGTAATGCTATTAATACATGACAAATGTCCTTTTTGGCTTTTCAAAAGTTTTTATCAATGTATTGATATATGCCTATATAAGCACATATATACAGGTGTTTGGTAGAATCATGCCTTGGATTAGATTCCTTAGTGGTCCAGTGGTCAAGAATCTGCCTTCCAATGCAGGGCATGTGGGTTCAATCCCTGGTCAGGGAATGAGGATCCCACATGCCACAGAGCAACTAAGCCCATACCACAGTTAGAAGCCTGCATATCACTATGAAAGATACCGCATGCTGCAGATAAGACCTGATGCCACCAAGAACAAATAAGTAAATATAAAAAATAGAAACATGCTCAAAATATGTGTTGCAACTTGTTTTCCTTCACTTAAGTATATATTTTGGTCATCTTTTCATGTCAACATATCTGGATTCACTTCTTTTTTTGAAACTGTGGCCGTGTATTCCAGAATACGGATATGTCACAGATCATCATACTCTGCTGTAAGTAAACAAGGCAAGGAGCAGAACCACATGCATAAGTGATTTCTTATTTATAAAAATAATATATACATATTTCTCATAAAGATTTTTTTGAGAAACCGTTGAGATGGAGGGCCAAGAGGAGGAAGAATTTCCACACCATATATATCTTTATGATGTTTGGGAAAAAATGCTTTGTAAAGATAATTTGTTACTTTTCAAAAACAAAATCTAATAAAGGGATTTCTTAAATACTCAGCAATGTACAACTTTGCTTTTCGAGACAGAATTTTTTAAAATACTATGTAGATGTAGATGTTATATGTACTATATTTTAACACATAAGCATACCTCCAGATTAACTGGCTTAACAGGCTTTTCTGCAGGCCCGGGAATAAAACCTCTTTTCCATCCTTGAGCACATATTTGACCACGTTGTAAACATGTCAAGGAAAAGAGGGTATTTGTCACAATCTACTTTTAAAATCAGATGTGTTCTCAGGTGGAAGTTCACAGTGACCTAGTCAGTGACTCAGATTCTCTGAGAAAGGAAGAGAGGCAGTACTGAGTTCTCACCCTCCACCACCACACTCTGAGCCTCCATGTTGTCATTTAATCGCTAAGTCGTGTCTGACTCTTTGCAACCCCATGGACTATGGCCCACCAGGCTCCTCTGTCTGTGGGATTTCCCAGGTAAAAATACTGTAATGGGTTGCCACTTCCTTCTCCAGGAGATCTCCCCTGATGCAGAGGTCAAAGCTGAGTCTCCTGCATTGAAGGCAGATCCTTTACTACTGAAGCACCAGGGAAGCCCCAAGCCTCCATGCACCCACCTCTCTAAAATGGGGTTCTGGGGACTTCCCTGGTGGTCCAGTGGTTGGGACTCCGCACTTCCACTTGGGGGCGTGGGTTTGATACCTGGTCCGGGAACCAAGATCGTGCATGTGGCAGGGTGTGGCCAAAAAAAAAGTACAAAGAAAAATGGGGTTCCTGCAGCCCCTATCTCATAGCATAGGGTTCATTATATTCTAAGAGCTCAGGAATCCAGAGACTTCTTTATTATGGATCAGGAATTTTCTCAATCCTGTATAATCAGAATCAAATACAGAAATAAACTGCTGGGTAAGGCTGATAAAAATATAAATATGTGTGTTTGCCTTAAAACTATAAAACACAGTTGTAAAACACAATTGCCTTAAAACTGTAAAACACTGTAAAAAAAAAGACCTTTGTAAAATCTAAAGTTTAACCTTGGTTATCAAGGAAGAGGAGACACTCGAAGGGGATTTTTATTTCATTTGTTGGGCATTTTGGTATTTTCCAAAAATTTGTATGAAAACTCTTGCTTTTGTCCTCCACAAAAATAACTCTTAAGAGAGGTCCTTTCTATTTGCTAGATGGGATGCTGTCTAAATCATGATCCTTTGAATTAAGCCCATTAGATCTTCAGACTTATTCAGTTGAATTTTCTTAACACTCCTACTCAGTGCTAGCTCCAAACACACAACCAGAGCTTCCAGAAGACAAACACTCCTGCTGGACATCAGTCTCACATTGGCCATTGCAATTTAACAGTGGCACTTAAATTTGGCTGCTTAAATGGGGTGTGAACCAATTTCTGATAGGCAGTTCATGAAGCAGAAGCAATGCGGTGTGTGGCGGGGGTGGGGGGGGGGGGTCCCTCTATAGGCCTTTCTGTTTCCAGTAAGATCCAAATAAGTAACTGACAAAGGAAACTTAAAGGAAGCTCACCACTGGGCAGTCTCAGGGAGACCAGAGCTGGGAAAACCAGACACCAGCCCCTTCCTTCCCCTAACCCCCACTGCAGACAGCTGCAAACAAGCTGTTCTTGTTTTTTTCATTTCTGGTAATAACCTGTATAAGTAAAATAGATGAATGATAGATGGCTGGATGGCTGAATAGATAACGATTGATAGATAGTTTTTAAAGAAGAACATAGAAATATTAATAAAAACTTCACCGTTGGACATGAGAGGTGTATTATGAAAAGAATTATTTTGCTAAACATTTTCAAGCTTTATCTGAGCAGTTAAGACAAGGTCAGGCTTTGTCAGATGCTGGGGTTTGGAGTTAAGCTGGCCTCTGGGCCATGGGTAGGTGGACCTCCACCACTGTCCCACATCAGCCACTCCTTTTTCTGGCTTCATCAGGTCACATTTCTGCTCAGCTGGAATGGCAGCAGTGTAACCTGGTCAAGGGAGGCCTCATCTGGCAGGACAGGTTTGTCTGCCTCGGCCCTACCACTCAGAGGGCCACTCCCGAGGGTGAGAGAGGAGCAAAGGGATGAGGCTCCCAGGACCACCCAAGACAGAGGCAGCCGCTTGATGGCTGTTCCTACTGCACCTCTGCAGGACCACATCTTCCTAGAGCTGAATCCAGCCTCTAACCCACTATGGCCCCCCAGTGCCCTCAGCACAGAGTCTAGGTCCTCGGACTGGCACGGAGGGGCCCTTGTGGCTTGTCTCCTTGCTTCCTCCCCAAGATCATCTCTCCCTTCTGTCTCATGGAGCCAACCTCTCTTTCACCATTGGAGATCACAGAATGGAAAGGATAAAGTAATGTTATATAGCACTCAAGTTTACATTCCTTTCATGAGAAAAAGTCGACTTATTCACTAAAAAGTAAAACTCACATCCCTTTGACCCACCTGATTCCACCTCTGGTAATCTATCTTGCATGTACACTCCCAAGGGTGTTCAAAAATCCATATACGAGGGTAACAAAAGCAGTAACTGAAGAGAACTAGTGATACAATTCATTATTTTACACCATAGAATAGTATGCAACTACGTTTAAAGGGAGCTCCATTTATTTTTGCTATATTAAATCATCTCCAAGATAGATTGTTCATTGAGAAAAATGCAAAGTGGAAAGCTGAATTAATGCTAAATGAAATGTGGTATCCTAGATTGCATTGTATTTAGCATTAATTCAGTTTTGCAATTTACATTTTTTTTTTCTATGAACAGTCTATAAGGAGGGCATTGAAACCCACTCCAGGATTCTTGCCTGGAGAATCCCATAGACAGAGGAACCTGGCGGGCTACAGTCCATGGAGTTGCAAAGAGTCAGACATGACTGAAGCGACTTAGCATGCATCCTAGATTGAATCCTAAAAAGACATTAGTGAAAAAACTAGGACAGTCCAAATAAAGTCTGGAGTTTAGTTAATGGTCTTCTTTTTTTTTTTTCTAATCACTCTGTCCCATACTAGTGTTAATTTCTTGGATTTGAAAAACATCATGGCTGTGCCGCTGAATTCTAAAATGTATCGTTTGGCAGAAGGTTAGGTCTTATCAGTAGAGGGCGCTGGAGGGACAAGCAGAAGTTAGAAGCTTCTCTCCAGATTCCAGTGGGTCCTTGTTGCTGCTGAGCTGTGACCAACCAGCAGGCCCTGTGGCTCTTCTCCACGTCTTCCTGAGCCACCTTCCTGAACCTAGCTAGGAGTGCACCACTTAACCCAAGTAAGAAACCTACTGAAAACATGAAATAGAATCATGATTTCTCATTTTTTTCAGATAGTCTGCAAATAGAAGTAGAAAGATGCAGAATAGAGAAAATGGTCATTTTGAAGAATCACTTCCAGTCCTGCTGGAAAAAATGATCAAAAGATCCTGGCATTTGATCCCTGGCATTAAAATTCATCTCATAAAAACATTCAGAAAATTGATTAGACAAGTCCAGAAACTGAAGGGATTTTTCAACTTTCAAGATCTGTACCCAGAGCCAAGGCAAGTGATATTTGTTGCCTAGAAACCACTCTGATTCAGGGCATATAAGTTAATTTTTGTTAACTTACACCAAAACAAAGTGGCTTAAAATAATGATCTTTTTTAGCACCTGATTCTGTGGGACCATTTGGACTGAGCTAAACCCTGAATATTCGTTGGAAGGACTGATGCTGAAGCTGAACTGAAGCTCCAATACTTCATCCCCCTGATGCAAACAGTTAACTCATTGGATAAGACTCTGATGCTGGGAAAGATTGAGGGCAGGAGGAGAAGGATGAGATGGTTGGATGGCATCATCCATTCAACAAACATGAGTTTGAGCAAACTCTGGGAGATTGTGAAGGACAGAGAAGCCTGGTGTGCTGCAGTCCATGGGGTTGCAAAGAGTCAGACATGACTTAGCGACTGAATAACAAAAATAGTCAGCCAGGCAGTTCTTCCATTATTCTCACCGGGGTTTACCCATGCAACTTGTCAGCTAATGGGGTGGCTGGGGGCTGACTGGTCTAGGGTGGCCTCCCTCACATGTATGGCAGGCTAGACGTTGGTATAAGTGGCTGGGATGAGGGCTCTGACTGGGCCATGTGTCTAAAGAAGGCCGGCCCAAGCTTATTCACATGGCAGCATTTGCAGGTTTCCCAAGAGCAGAAAGAGAAGTCCCAAAATGTGTACTCAGTTTAAAAGTCTCTGCTTTTGCCAAATGTGTTATTGTCCCATTGGTCAAAACAAGTCAATGGCTAAGGCCAGATTTAGTGTGGGAGGTGTGCAGAGGAAGGGGAGTCATGGAAGCTCTTTTAACAATGTACCAGGATGAAAAAAAACTTGCCAGCAGTCCCCAGCAGTAGTCAAGCGCCTTTAGTTAAGAGTGTTTCACAGCTGTGTTCTCCTCAAACAGCCAACAGTTCCCAGACAGAAGCAAGATGGGAAATAGTTAATGCCAACAATAGTCTATGCCTTGGGCCATTCTTCCAGTAACCAAAGAGTTGTTCTATAAATAAGTGCCTTTTTCTGAATTTCAGCTATCACAGAAGATTAAGGAGACAACTTTTTGCCTGAATTCGTTTCAAAACCCAAGCAGGAGATCTATTAAAGACATCAAGTTTCCCTTATATACTTCTCAGATTGCCTCCTCTGATGCCATGGGCACTGGATTGGAAAGAAAATATAAAAGGTAAAAAGTTAAGAAAGTGGTCTTTCTGGAGTTCCACTTCAGTACTATTGGACACATAATTAAAAGAAGGCCCCTAGTAGTCAGATTCCTCTTGTGGTACCTAAGGTCAAATTGCCAAGGATATCTTGTCTCATTGCTCTTTTTGAAAATCCTGCTGGAAGTCCTAGCTAACGCAATAAGACAAGAAAAATAAATAAAATATACAGAGATTGAAAAAGAAGAAATAAAAATGTCTTACATAGATGACATTATCTATGTAAAAAATATAAAAGAATGGACCAAAAACTAACCATGGAACTAATAAACAATTATAGCAAAGTTTTATTATACAAAAGATCTACTTGCTAGTCCAAGCATTACACCTACTGATCACATCCCTGATGTCAACTGAGATACCACCAGGACTTACAGAGGACTGGTCTAGAAATAATAGGTGCAATCACTGACACTTTGTGGAGGCTTGCAAGACACAAGTTCTGTTCCTTATTAGAATTTCTTTACCTTCTTCAAGTCAAAATAGATGAGTACATTTCCATGCCATGGCACCAAACCTTTAACTCAATAAAGGCAAATTTTCTGATCAGGAAGGAATGAGGTTAACAAACACCATGAGACATATAATATGCTTTTTATTTAGCTATCAAAATATTTTATGGGTAAAAGTCCTATTTTGATCATAGATACTTATATTTATAATGATTACCTTAGTAATCATCAAACCAAGTGAATGGTAAAACCCCAATCAATTTTAATCTCCTGAAAACATTCCTCTAAAATACAAGCATGCTTCAGCAATATAGCAGGTTCAGTTCCAGATGACTGCAATAAAGTGAATATTATAATAAAGCATGTCACCAGAATATTTGGTTTCCAAGTATTTATAAAAGTTATATTTACACTATATGGTCATCTACTAAGTGTACAATAGTATTATGTATAAAACTTAATTTAAAAATACTTTATTGCTAAAAAAACATGCTAACCATCACTTGAACTTTCAGTGAATTGTAATCTTTTTGCTGGTGGGTGTTCCCTTGATGTTAATGGCTGCTGATTGATCAGAGTGATAGTTGCTGAAGGTTGGAGTGACTATGGCAATTTATTAAAATATAATGAAATTTGCTGCATCAATTGGATCTTCATTTCATGAACAGTTTCTATATAGCATACAGTGCTATTTAATAGCATTTTATTACATTCAAAATGGGAGTCAATCCTCTCAAACCTTGCTGCTGCTTTATCAACTAAGTTTATGTAACATTCTAAATCTTTCATTGTCATTTCAACAGTCTTCACAGCATCTTCACCAGGGGCAGATACCATCTCCAGAAACACTTTCTTTGTTCATCCATAAGAAGCAACTCCTCATCTGTGAAAAGGTTATCATGAGATTGCTGCAATACAGTCACATCTTCAGGCTGCACTTCTAATTCTAGAACTCATGCTATTTCCACCACATCTGCAGCTACTTCCTCCAGTGAAGTCTTGAACCCCTCAAGGGGTTGGAATCAACTTCTTCCAAACTTCTTTAATATTGATATTTTTTATCTCATCCCATAAATCACACTGTTCTTAATGGCATCCAGAATGGTGAATCCCTTCCAGAAGGTTTTCAACTTATTTTGCCCATCTCTATCAGAAGAATCATATATATGGAAGCATAGCCTTAGAAAATGTATTTCTTAAATAATAAGACTTGAAAATCAAAATGTTACTTGGTTTCTGGGCTGCAGAATGGATGTTGTATTAGCAGGCAGAAAACAACATCAATCTCACTGTACATCTCCAATGGAGCTCTTGGATGACCAGGTACATTATCAATGAGCAGTATTATTTTGAAAGGAATCTTTTTTGTCTGAAAGAGTAGGTCTCAACAGTGGGTTTAAAATATTCAGTAAAAATAAATAAATAAATAAAAATAAAATATTCAGTAAACCATGTAAACAGATGTGCTGCCATCCAGGCTTTGTTGTTCCATTTACAGAGCACAGGCTGCATAGGTTTAATGTAATTGTTAAGGAACCTAGTCTTTTCAGAATGGCAAATGAGCATTGGCTTCAACATAAAATCACCAGCTGCATTAGCCCCAACAAGAGACACAAGCTGTCCTTTGAAGCCAGACATTTTCTTCTCTGTACCTATGCAAGTCCTAGAGGGTATCTTCTTCTAATAGAAGGCTGTTTCATCTATATTGAAAATTTGTTGTTTAGCATAGCTACCTTTGTTAATTATCTTAGCTAGATCTTCTGGATAACTTGCTGCAGCTTCTACATCAGCACTTGCTTCTTCACCTTGTACTCTTCTGTTATGGAGACAGCTTCTTTCCTTCAACCTCATGAACCAATCTCTGCTAGCTTTTTTTGTTTTTTATTTTTTGACTGCACTGTGTGGTATGCGTGTGTGCTCATTCTCTTTCAGTTCAGTTCAGTCCGCTCAGTCGTGTCCGACTTTTTGCAACCCCATGAACCGCAGCACACCAGGCCTCCCTGTCCATCACCAACTCCCGGAGTTTACTCAAACTCATGCCCATCGAGTCAGTGATGCCATCCAGCCATCTCATCCTCTGTCGTCCCCTTCTCCTCCTGCCCTCAATCCCTCCCAGCATCAGGGTCTTTTCCAATGAGTCAACTCTTCCAATGAGGTGGCCAAAGTATTGACATTTCAGCTTCAGCATCAGTCCTTCCAAGGAACACCCAGGACTGATCTCCTTTAGGATGGACTGGTTGGATCTCCTTGCAGTCCAAGGGACTCTCAAGAGTCTTCTCCAACACCACAGTTCAAAAGCATCAATTTTTCGGCGCTCAGTTTTCTTCACAGTCCAACTCTCACATCCATACATGGCCACTGGAAAAACCATAGCCTTGACCAGACGGACCTTTGTTGGCAAAGTAATGTCTCTGCTTTTTAATATGCTATCTAGGTTGGTCATAACTTTCCTTCCAAGGAGTAAGCGTCTTTTAATTTCATGGCTGCAGTCCCATCTGCAGTGGTTTTGGAGCCCAAAACAATAAAGTCTGACACTGCTTCCACTCTCTCCCCATCTATTTCCCATGAGGTGATGGGACCAGATGCCATGATCTTGGTTTTCTGAATGTTAAGCTTTAAGCCAACTTTTTCACCCTCCTCTTTCACTTTCATCAAGAGGCTTTGTAGTTCCTCTTCACTCTCTGCCATAAGGGTGGTGTCATCTACACATCTGAGGTTACTGATATTTCTCTCAGCAATCTTGATTCCAGTTTGTGTTTCTTCCAGCCCAGTGTTTCTCATGATATACTCTGCATATAAGTTAAATAAGCAGGGTGACAATATGCAGCCTTGACGTACTCCTTTTCCTATTTGGAACCAGTCTGTTGTTCCATGTCCAGTTCTAACTGTTGCTTCCTGACCTGCATACAGTTTTCTCATTCTCTTTAGTTGTGTCCAATTCTTTGTGACCCAATGGACTGTAGCCTGCCAGGTTCCTCTGTCCATGGGGATTCTCCAGGCAAGAATACTGGAGTAGGTTGCCATGCCTTCCTCCAGGGCATCTTCCTGACCCAGGGATGGAACTTATATCGCCTACATTGGCAGGCAGGTTCCTTACCACTAGCGCCAACTGGGATGACCACTGTGTGCCATGTGGGATCCTATTTTCTCAACCAAGGGTGGAACCCGCACCATCTGCATTGGAATTGCTGAGTCTTAAGCACTGGAACACAAGGAAAGCCCCCCAGTCTGTACTAACTTTAATCTTTTCTGCTGCAGCTTCCTCACCTCTCTCAGCCATCATAAAATTGAAGAGAATTAGGGCACTGCTCTGGATTTAGACTTTGGCTGAAGGAGAATGCTGTGGCTGATTTAACCTTCTATCCAGACCACTAAAACTTTCTCCATAGCAACAAAAAGGCTATTTTACTTTGTTAGCACTCATGTATTCACTGGAGTAGCACTTTTAATTTCCTTCTAGAACTTTCCTTTGCATTAACAACTTGGTTAACTTTTTGATACAAGAGGCCTAACACTTGGCCTATCTCAACTTTCAACTTGCCTTACTAAGCATATTCATTTCTAGTTTTTTATTTTAAATGACAGGTGTGAGTGAAATTCTTTCTCTTTTTTTGGCTACACTGCGTGGCTTGTGGGATCTTAGTTTCCCAACCAGGGATTGAACCCCGGCTCTCAGCAGTGAGAACATGGAATTCTAAACACAGGGAATTCCCATGTAATTCTTTCACTTGAACATTTAGAGGCCATTGTAAGGTTATTAATTAGCTTAATTTCAGTATTGCTGTGATTCAGGAAATAAGGCAGCCCTAAGGCTGACCTGCCTCTTGAGAAACCTGTATGCAGGTCAGGAAGCAACAGTTAGAACTGGACATGGAACAACAGACTGGTTCCAAATAGGAAAAGGAGTACGTCAAGGCTGCATATTGTCACCCTGCTTATTTAACTTATATGCAGAGTACATCATGAGAAACACTGGGCTGGAAGAACAAGCTGGAATCAAGATTGCTGGGAGAAATATCAATAACCTCAGATATGCAGATGACACCACCCTTATGGCAGAGAGTGAAGAGGAACTGAAAAACCTCTTGGTGAAAGTGAAAGAGGAGAGTGAAAAAGTTGGCTTAAAGCTTAACATTCAGAAAACTAAGATCATGGCATCTGGTCCCATCACCTCATGGGAAATAGATGGGGAGAGAGTGGAAGCAGTGTCAGACTTTATTGTTTTGAGCTCCAAAATCACTGCAGATGGGGCTGCAGCCATGAAATTAAAAGACGCTTACTCCTTGGAAGGAAAGTTATGACCAACCTAGATAGCATATTAAAAAGCAGAGACATTACTTTGCCAACAAAGGTCCGTCTGGTCAAGGCTATGGTTTTTCCAGTGGCCATGTATGGATGTGAGAGTTGGACTGTGAAGAAAGCTGAGCGCCGAAAAATTGATGCTTTTGAATTGTGGTGTTGGAGAAGACTCTTGAGAGTCCCTTGGACTGCAAGGAGATCCAACCAGTCCATCCTAAAGGAGATCAGTCCTGGGTGTTCCTTGGAAGGACTGATGCTGAAGCTGAAATGTCAATACTTTGGCCACCTCATTGGAAGAGTTGACTCATTGGAAAAGACCCTGATGCTGGGAGGGATTGAGGGCAGGAGGAGAAGGGGACGACAGAGGATGAGATGACTGGATGGCATCACTGACTCGATGGGCATGAGTTTGAGTAAACTCCGGGAGTTGGTGATGGACAGGGAGGCCTGGCATGCTGCGATTCGCGTACTGGGGTCGCAAAGAGTCGGACATGACTGAGCGACTGAACTGAACTGAACTGAAGAAAGGGAGAGACAATTAGGGATGACTGATATTGGAGAAGTTAGACCTCAGACACGTTTATTAAGTTTGCTCTCTTGTATGGGCCTGGCTTGTGGTGGTGGTTGTTCAGTCACTAAGTTGTGTCTGACTCTTTACAACCCCATGGACTGCAGCATGCCAGACTTCCCTGTGTTTGCCCCCAAATGATTATAATAATAACATCAAATATCACTGATCACAAATCACCATAAAATATAATAATCATGAAAAAGTTTGACATATTTCAAGAATTATCTAAAACATGACACAGAATTATGAACAAATGCTATTGGAAAAATGGCACCAATACTTGTTCAACATAGGGTTGTCACAGACATTCAATTTGTAAAAAACAAAAATACTGTATCTGCAAAGCACAATAAAGATAATAAAACAAAGTATTCCTGTACTGTTAAGTCTACTGATTGGTACTAAAAAAATTTTTTAAGCATTTTTCAAAGTATTTCAAAAAATGTGTCATTTAAAAAAAACATACATTGTCGCAGGCTCCTTCCCTGGTGAGGGAACTAAGATTCCACATGCCACGGACCAACTAAACCTAAGCACCACAACTAGAGTTTGTGCACCCCACTGAAAGATCCCAAATGATGTAACAAAGATCCCGCATGCCGCAACTAAGACCCGATGCTGCCAAATAAATAATTTTTAAAGACCATACATTACCTCTAGATAAAACCAAACATGTGTGTGCCTTTTCCCCCTAATTAAGCTTGTGTATTTCCTCTTCTCCAGAGATTTTTGTCCTAATAGCTTTCATTGTTAAGTAGAATGTGTTCAAGGACAAAAACATTTAAAAGGCTGAGGGAGCACTGATGAAATAAGAAAGGCAGGAACGGACTTCTCTGGTGGTCCAGTGGTTAGGACTCCACACTGCCACCTCAGGGGGTGCAGGTTCTATCCATGGTCATGGAACTAAGATCCCACATGCCCTGCAGCATCGCAAAAAAAAAGCAGAATGTTGATAGCTCCTGCATCTGGGTGATAAGTACATAAAGGTTCATCAAACTATTAGTCTCTGTTAAAAAAAAAAAAACAAAGACAAAAAACACTTCCCTCTGTGAGTTTGCATGGCTCCTAAGAGAATGCCAGCATTCCTGAGCATGGATGGTCTTCAAGACCAGGTCCTGACAACCACACCAGCCTCACTCTCCCCAGCTTCCCCTCCGCCTCCTGTCTCTACTCTGTCTGCTCTAGAGACACTGGACTTCTGGGCCAGTTTTCTCCCAATGCAAGAGCTCTGGAACCTACTTTCCTACTACCTGGAAACCTCTCCTCCTTCCCCAGTCTGGTTAGTGAGTACCCATCCTTCAGATCTGAGAACAAACATCACTTCCCCTAGGAAGTCTTTCTTGAAAACACTGGCCAGGTCAGAATTTCACTTCATCTTGTGGGTTTCCTTCGGAACATTTTAGCAAGTTTTAATTTTACTTGTAATGAATAACAATAGCCAACATTTAATGAGCACTCACTGTGTGTCGGGGGCTGACCTAAGGACTTCAAGGATATTTGCTCATTTGATTCTCTCAAGGCACATAAAGTGGAAGAAACCTGCTCAAGTTCACATGGTTGGTAAAGGGACAGAGGCAGGACCCTGTCAGTTTGATTCCAGATTGGACATCTATCTGAACAGTTCTCCTCTGCTCCCTTCACATGATGTAAATAATATGCATCTCCCCTACCAGGCTATTTAATTCCTCATTTATAGATATTTGGTGGCATAGACTCAATTCTGTCCCTGCCCCAAATTCATGTGTTGAAGCTCCAACCCTCAGTGTAACTGTATTTGAAGATAGGACCTTAACAGAGGGAATTAAGTTAAATGAGGTCCTAAGAGCAGGAACTTAAACCAATAGGACTAATATCCTTCTTTCTGTCTTAGTCTCTTTGGGCTGCTATAACAAAACACCATAGACTGGATAGATTACAAACATTTATAAAATGTATTGCTCACAGTTCTGGAGGCTGGGAAGCCCAAGATCAAAGCCTTGGCATGTTGGGTATCTGGTGAGGGCCCACCCTCTGGTTTGTAGATGGTGATCTTCTCACTGTAACATCATATGGCAGAAGGGGCAATCTCTCTGAAGCCTCTTTTATAAGGTCTCTACCCTTATGATCTAATCACCACAAAGGCCCTATCTCCAAATATCCTCACACTGGGGATTAGGATTCACATATGAATGTGGGGGGGTGGGGGGCGGTAAACAAGCATTCAGTTTATGGCACCTTGAAAGAAAAGGAAGAGACAACAGTGTGCATGAGCAGAGGCAAGGCCGTGTGAAGACACAGGGAGAAGGCAGCTATCTGCAAGTCAACGGAAGGAATGAGAAGTCAACTCAGCTGGCACCTTGATTTTGAATGCTCAACCTCCAGAACTGTGAGAAATAAATTTGTATCGTTTAAGCTACCCAGTCTGTGGTATTTTGTTATGGCAGCCTAAGCAGACTAATACATTTGGTCTCTTCTTGTTTGCCATTATATGCTTTGTACTAAACACCATGTCTAGCACATAGTAGGTCCTCCAAAAATATATACTTTGGTGTCACCACCTTCCTTCACCCTTTCCCTCCCCCAGCCCTGGTTTGACTGCCTTTTGGGGGCTTTATTTGTTATACTTTCTATTTGGTTCTGGAAAGATGTTTTAAGGTCTCATTCCTTTCTAGAACCTTAGTCTTTTAAAGATTTTGGAGGGGCTAAGTCTTCCTAGGGTTTGACACAGGTGGCATGTGCTTTTGAAGTTTCATAAATATTTGATCAAATGCAAGTCTTCTGACCTCTAAACATGAGCCCTGCTTCAAGACAACCTGAGTTCTAAGCTTCATCTCTACCTGTGCTTGCATACTACGCCTCAAAAATAAACATGGCCTTGAGTTTCCCCAGAGGTCAAAGCTTAAGTAAAGTTCATCATGCTTTAAAAAGTACAAGGTCATTTTGATGCCTGCTTCCCTGGTGGCTCAGAGGTTAAAGCGTCTGCCTCCAATGCCAGAGACCCCGGTTCGATCCCTGAGTCGGGAAGATCCCCTAGAGAAGGAAATGGCAACCCACTCCAGTATTCTTGCCTGGAGAATCCCATGGATGGAGGAGCCTGGTAGGCTACAATCCACGGGTCACAAAGCACCCGTGGACACGACTGAGTGACTTCACTTTCACTATGAGCACATGTGCAGCTGAGTTGAACTCCTGAGTCTTAGTTCTGACTGGTTCCAGCTGGACTTCGTGCTATCCCTCAGAAATACTAAGTTCACTGCTCTCTCAAGAGCTTTGTACTTGCCACAGAACACTTCCCCTACATTTTCCCATCGCAAATATCTGGACTTAATTTTCAGTGTCTACACCAGAATTAAGGCAGGTGAAGATGATTACAAGGAGACAACTCAGTTTCAGGGCACTGTGGAAGAGAAGAGATGCTGTTGTTCTATTAGTTCATTTAATCCTCTTGACAGTCCTAAGAAGTATTTACTATCATTAACCCCACTTTACAGATGAGGAAATTGAGGCCAAGACAGGTTAAAGGTCTCAAAACTAGCAAGTAGCAAGGCCAGAACATGAATCCAGGCAGACTGGATCCAGTGTCCAGCTTCTTTACCACAAGGTTCTCTGCTTCTCAACATAAATTAAGTGTAGTTAGCACAGGACCTGGCATGGGATCACTGTTCCATAAGCCATAGTTATTTCTCTACTCATCTCAGATAGCTGACTCTTCTAATCTTATGACTTCCAGAACGAAGCCAACAACCCTTCCTATTCCATCTTTCCAGAACTCGGGGTTCCTTGCTCCATTTTCTCATGCTTGCACGTGCTGAGTAGCTGGAATTGAGGGCTTAAGTAAGGGCTGGGTTCCAATCGAGGCTCTGTGATCCACTAGCTCTGTAAGCATAGAAATGTTACATCCATCCCAGGGTCTCAGTTTCCTTACTTGTAAAATGGGGACAATAACAATCCCTATACCCTAGAATTATAAGGATTTAGTCAGGTGATACATGCAGAATGCTTTCCACCTCACCTGGCTCATAAAAAGTGTTCAATAAATTGTCACAACTATGATTATAGGCTTCTCAGTGAGAAGCCACCAAAGGTTCCAAGGCTGTGAAACAGTCTCCCAACCACCTTTAGGACCAAATTTGAGACCAGATGACCTCACTGCTTGCAGACAAGGCTGGCTGGCTGAGAAGACTTCTCACCTCACCTAACACAGGATCTGTGCTGTGTGTGCTTAGATGCTTCAGTCATGTCCAAACACAGGATCTACTAGACACCAAATTCTTGGAGGCAATGTGGTATAGGGGGTGATCTCCTGGGTCTGATAGATCTGGATCTGAATTCCAGCCTTAGTTTCTCCTTAGGGCCTCAGTTTCTCCATCAGTCAAATGGGAAGAAAGCAGTGTGAGGAGAGATTAAGAATGTGGGTTTGGATTCAGAAGATTAGATATCATTCATTCTACTCCTTGTTCAACCATGGACCAGCTATGTGAGCTGAGTGTCTTCACCTCCATGAGCCTCGGTTGTCTGCTTTAATGGGTGCTGTCATCATTCTTCTTC
This sequence comes from Muntiacus reevesi, assembly GCF_963930625.1. Taxonomy (NCBI): domain Eukaryota; kingdom Metazoa; phylum Chordata; class Mammalia; order Artiodactyla; family Cervidae; genus Muntiacus; species Muntiacus reevesi. The sequence goes on from NC_089250.1 coordinate 258,377,893, forward strand.
CTGGGGTGGCTATGAGGATTTCCTGGGACCATGTGTGCCCTCTCTCCGGACACTGTAGCTGTTAGCATGAGAGACAGTGTATACCAGCTGTTAGGAGCTTAGGATCTAGAGTCAAATTGCAACAGGAATTCAATTCCAGCTTTGGCAATTAATCCTGATGAGATCTTAGGGAAATCAGCCTCGATTTACTTATCTGTGAAGTGAGAAAAATAACAGTAAATATCTGATAGAACTTGTTAGGAGGATTCAATCAGATGATGCATGTAAAACATTTAAAACTGGCCTGGTTTGATGTTAGCGGCCAAAAACCAGCAAAGATATCATGATGCTGATTTTTAAAATATCCTTTTCTAGAATGCAAATGCATTTGCCCTGAGGAGTTGAAAATATGTTCTGGGCCTTCAGGATGGGAATGGGATTCAAGTCTAAAAACGACAACAACAAAAACCAATCAAAAAAAAAAAAAAAAACCCAAACAAAAACCTCATTTATAGATGAAGTTAAACCAAGGTCAATGTGACCACATCACACCCGCTCCCACATCTACAAGATCAATCTTATTTAACTGTAGTGTAGCTCGGGTGTTGGATTCTCACCAGAAAAAGGTCAGAGTCCCAGCAATGCCCATATTCACTGTGGAACCTGAAACAAGTGACCACCTCTAGCACTGCTCGTTCAACCTGGCTAGTAATAGACGCCCTCACAGAGCTATTTACCTATAGACGGATTCAATGACCCGAGAAACAAACGGGCTTAAAGTCTTGAGCTGTTGTTAATATTGCTACAGCGCCTGTCTTTCCCCTACTATTTGAAGGATTATTAGCTCCCACGTGCCCAGGTCTCGGTTCCCACTGCTCCATGCTCCTCTGAGTCACGCCTCCCTCAGCGCGGCTCCTTCCAGTTCCTCCCCCAACACCACACCCCACCCCCATTTCTTCACTAGCCGCGGGGAAGAGACGCCAAACAACACTCGCCAGAACCCCGAAGCTGCAAAGAAGCAAAGGGGACAGAATTCTAACAGCCGCCTGAAACCGCTGGGCTTGGCTCCCTCCTGCCCTCTGATCAATCAAAGGCGAAGAAGCGAGCCTCGGGACCAATGAGAAGTGGAAGCGGTGGAGCAATGCCCCGCCTCCTTAAAGCGCCCTCACGCTTGATTGGATGTGTCCAAACTAAGCCACTTCGGAGTGGGGCCAACCTATCCACCGTGCTATGGTAGCAAGGATGGTGGGAGAAAGAGGCGTCGACCAACCTCAGAAAGGCATGGTGTGTCAGCACCAAAACGCCGCCTAATCAGAAAGCCCGCTGGTCGGGTTCTAGCCCGGGGCAAGTTAATGGCAGGGCAGCGTAATGGGTCGTTCTCTTTATGGTGTAGCGGCGGTTGGTACGTGAGGTACGCAGTTAAATCCCGACTCAGCTGACTGCTAAGGCGTCAGTGGAGCGTTGACTGCCCACGCTTGTGTCTTCTCTGTTTCACTATACTCCCGGATGGGGCAGGGTGCGTTCTGCAGCCAATTAATTGTTCAGCAAGGCAAAAGGCGGGAAAGGCGAGCTACCCACAAGCATTCAAAACCTGGCTGCCTCTCCCCCCACCCCCCCACCGCCACCATCCAATCACACTCATTTCTCCACAGATTGTAAGGGGCTGACAGAAAGATGAAAGACTTTACAGTGAGAGTTACTCAGGATGGTAAGACAGAAGCAAGAAAGAAGCGATATCCCTGAGCCCTTACGGAGGGAGCTTCCAAGGTGAAGCAGATGAAGGAGGTTCAGTCTCTAGAGGATGGGAGGAGCCATCTCCGCAGCTACAAAGCCTCAAGGACCAGCTGGTGGATGAGATCTCAGCCTTAGAGGCCTGAAGCCTAAGTCCGCAGACCAATCAGACTTAAGGCCTCCTTGTCACAGCGGCGGCCAGGTGCGCAAGAGCTTGGGATCTGCAGCCAGTCAGCGGAGGTCGGTCGCGAGGCAGAGACGGGGATTGAAGGGCGAAGGGAGGGCGGGGAGTGGAGCTATCACTCGCAGGCAGGAACCAGGAAAGAGGGTGTGGCCAGTACTGCGGCCAATCAGCTTCTGCCTCGGATTCCGGGCGGGACCAGCGAGCTGTGCACGCGGTCAGGCTTCGCGCCTTGAGCCTCGCGCCACTCCACTTTCTAACGGCCACTCAGGTTTGTGCCGCGCTGAGAGAATGTGAGGCTGAGTGGAGAGAGGAACAGGGCCTGAGTCGGTAAGCATCATGGATTTTCTTACTTTTCTTCAGGCTTGGACCTGGCCTAGGTAAAGCTGAGGTATGGGCGCTTGAGTGGTTGTCGTGAGGAGGAAGATTGGAAAGGAAGGGTGAGAGGGCTTTGGCCTCTAGGGACTCCTTCATCCCTGGAGAGGCTGGAAATGGGGTCTCTTGGGCACCGTTGGGCCCAGCTGGGCAGAAACCAGGCCAGCATGTCCTATGAATTGGTCACTGGTCCCTGAGATAGCATGATTTGGAAATGTGTTGTGGGGCAGTTGTAGGCACTTAGAGCTCTGTGTGGGGTCACTGGTCATGAGGTATGGCCTCTAAACCATCACAGGTTGTCTGGATTCTGGACTGAGCCTGGATCTGTGACTCTCCAGAGGTTACTGGGAGTCTTTGACCAAGAAATGAAACCAGTGAGCACTTGAGAGGCCTTCTGGAGTTTCTGGATCCAGCCTGGGCTGAGAGTAAGTGTTGATGAAGTCAAAAGCCCAACAGGAAGTTGTCAAGAGTCTTTGCATCCTGGCTGTGCTGGGAACATGTGGCTGCAAGGCCTTGGGGGTGGGGAGGTCTCTGGATTCCAGGTTGTCCTGCTCACAGAAGATTTTCCAGTACTGGGTACAAGTGTTAGGTCTGTGGTTTTCTGGAGATTCCAGGGAGAGGAGGGTCTCTGAATTCCAGCAGGTTGTTTGCTCTCCTTGAAGTATTACTGACTTGTGGTGACTCTAGACAGAATCAGGTTGCACCATGTCTTAGTTGCATCACACAGGATCTTTCGCTTTTCCTTGTGGCATGCAGGATCTCTAGTTGCATAATGCGAACTCTTATTTGTAGTTTGTGGGATCTAGATCCCTGACCAGGGATCGAACCCGGCCCCTCTGCGTTGGGAGCACAGAGTCTTAGCTACTGAGCTCCCAGGGAAGTCCCCTGATGGTTTAAGTTTTTAATTATAATATTTAGAGAGAATCTGTACTTATATTGCTATTTTGACATTTTTTACATCAAGCTGAGTTGTGCTTGAAAGGGCTTATGGTCAAGTATATCAGTAAGAATAAAAGATAACGGATTTCAAACTTTATTTAGCAATATAAGTATTATAAAGGACTGAGAGGCAAAAATCATACCTCCTTTTCCCACATACTTCTCTTCCAATTATATCCTATGTAAACTCTCCTACCTACTCCACTCTATCCCAAGATGCAGGCTTGTGTCCGCAAAACCTGTGGTTTCCTGGCTCCACCCCAGAGAGACAACTACAGGAGATTCCTATTGAGTCAGCCTGGCAAGTGGAGGGTGAGCAAGGTTTCTGAGACTAGGAAGGAAAGAAGAGAAACACAACATTCCCTCGTGGTCCAATGATAAAGAGACTGTGCTTCCAGTGCAGGTGGCAAGGCTTCAATCCCTTGTTGGGGAAGTTTCTCATGTCTTGTGGCCAAAAAAAAAAAAAAAAAGAGAGAGAGAGAGAAACAGTCAGCAGTGTGCTTACCCTTCCAAATCAGAGTGGTACTTCTTCTGCTGTCTGCTCAGTGAAAGATGGTTTGGACTGTGCAGCCAAGGATGTAGGCAGGAAGAAGGGTGAGGTGTAGAGGGCTCAAGAGACACCTTCAAGGAGGCAGTCTCTAAAGGGATATCCTTAGGTGAGGGTAGACACCAAGTGGGAGGGAAAGATGGGGTTTCCCAACCTTGGGGGCTTTAGTTCACTGAACGGGGAGTCCCCTCACCCCTTACCCTCCCTGTTAGGTTTCCTGAAAGCCTGTTGGCACTCTCTGTCAACTGCATTTGGATAAGAAAATGTTACTCTTTGAGCACAGCCTCCAACTCTTTTGAACATCAATGGGCAAACCACCAGTGGGGGAGCTGAGTCATGGGCACATGCTGTAGGCCTGGGAAGTGAGGGGGACCCCACTCCACTGGGTGATGACGTTATCTTCCAGACCCCTATACCTACAGTTGGGGTTCCTCCTTTGTGGCTTCCCCCACTTATTCCATATCCTCAGAGTGTGTATTTCTGTGTGGGAGGAAGGATGTTTTTCCTCCATATACATACGCGTCAAGGATTGGTGTTTTTCTGTGTCCAAGTCAAGGGTCTCTTATATGGGTATTTCATGGGTCTCTGGGTGTGGTGGTGTGAGGAGTTAGAAAGCTTAGAAATGGAAAATATTTAACGACCAGAGTAGCAAATGAATACAACTTCCCCATTTGCATTTTCCCTTTCACTCTGACTCATCTTCCCCTCTCCCCACACTATTATTGCCCCTCCACTGGCCCCACCCATTGGCACACCCTGTCTGATCTAGGAAGGGATAACATCTGCTTGCACCCAAGCTAGAATGAGAGGTAGAATGAAGACATGTTAGGTCTCAACAGAGAGTAGGATGGTCTGAACATTTGGGGGTCCTGAAGCCAAAAGGTGAAACAGGAGTTTTAGAGACATAATATTTGAATCTAGGAGGGAATGAAAATCTAGAGAGAAGCCTCAGGGAAAGCAGACTGGGTCTTGTCATCAGACCAGCCTACCAATGCCTGACTTGTTACTCTTCTAGTTATTTATTAGGCATATATGTCAGGCACATATCATAAGCTATCTAGCAATACCTGTTCTATGCATGAAAAATCTGTAAGAAATAATAAGAAACAGAAAAAGAAATGTGAGTCTCTCAGACCTCATCTTTTCCCCAGGCTAAGGAGTGCTAAAGTGTGAAAAGAGGGCAAATCTCCGAGGACCTTCACCCCCTGGGCAGGAAGTCAAAGAAACCCCGAAGTCCTGATTTCAGAGAAATGTCATTTGTCATCAGCCCAAGAAAAGGAGTTTTTCTCTTCGAAGACCACCGCAGGTCCTTCCTGGGGTTGCCCCCTTCAGAGCGTGATGGGAGGATCTGAGTCACTCACATACCCTGTCCCCAGTGATGGCCCAGATGACCTGGGTCATTCCCACAGAGGAGTGGAGGCTTCCCAGTACCAAGTCAGAGAGAGGGAGGAGGAGGCATGCTTTTGGCCCTCTTTCGCTCTCTTCTTAGAATCCAGATGTTTCAGTCCTTTTTACTTTTGAGGGTAGTATAGAGAGTTCCCAGCTGCTAGAGCTCTATTGACACCTCTGAGAAACAGAACTAATACTATTTGAATGATGCTATGTACCGAGAAACCACTTTCACATATATCATGTCATTTCATCTTCACCCCACCTCATAATGAGGTAGGCAGAACTTATCCCTATTTCATGGATGAGGTAACTGAGGCTCAGAGAGGTGACTTGCCCAAGGTGACTCAACTAGTATGTGGGAGAGATGAGAGGCAAATGCAGGTCTGATTATCCCAAAGTTCTTATTGCTTCAGATATACTTCTTTGACTTCAGAAATTCACAAATGAAATAAGAAGACCGGAGGTCAGGAGGCAGAACGCTTGGGTTCTGGAAGGAGAGGAGTGGTCTCTCCTGGAGGGGTGAAGCACAGCCAGGGGTAGAAGACCACACCCCTTGGGGGACTGTGGCAGACTGATACTTGGGACACCCAATGGAAGACTGTGAGGTCAGGGGCGGGGCTAGCTCCAGAGTAGGGGGGCCAGGAGCCCCAACAGCATTTCAGAGCATGCGGTGTCCAGGAGGAAGCTACAACCGGTGAGTGGTTGCTTCTCCCCAACTGAGACTTTCCTCCCATTACACTCCTCTTTCTGTCCACTTCCTGCCAGCCTGTAGCCCTCCCTGTGAGGTGTCCAAGTAGTAATTCCTCCCTCCTACGGGGTCTGTACTCAGGGTGAGCCCACGCATAGGAATATGCCTGCTGGGCTCTGGGACACTTAGGTCTGTCTCTTTGAATCTGGGTTCCCAGTTCTCTTCTTAAAAGCCAATGTGGTGGTTTTGATGTGTGACAAACTTCTGTCTTGTTGGGTTCTGTCTTTCTAATCTTCATTTTGGCTTATGAAAAACAAAATTGAACCGTCTCCTTATCCTTGAGAGGAAATAGCCTTTCCCTCCATAATTTCTATTTCCTTTTCGCCTGCTTCCTCCGGGGTCAGAGCCTTCTCCGACATCTCTCCATCCCTGGGTGAGGAGCCTTCTCTCCTGTGGGTTCCAACCTGCTCTCTTTATCTCACTGCATGGGAGCTTTTGGTCACTTCCAGTTCCTTCTCTGAGGATGGTTTCTAGAAGTTTCATCCTGAGGGAGATGATCAGTTGATGCCTTGGGCCTGCTTTCTGCAGCTACAACCCCATCTTGCTGCCCTTTTTTCCTTTCAGGACCCTCAGCTCCACATGACAGGCTTGCAGGAGAAGGACACACTAGTTTTCTCAACTCCCATGAAGCTGTGTCTGGCTCCATCCCTAACTTACAGGGCTGACTGAGTTTTGTGGTGATCCTGTCTGGAATGAGAGCCGGGGCCTACTCAGGGGTCTTTCCCTCCAGAGGAGCTTGGAGTAGCAGAAATATCAGGGTCTGCTCTCCCTTAAGTCAGATATTGCCAACTGGCAGGACCCATCTATCCACTACTTGAGATAGCTCTTCAATGTCAGGTCCTTGCTCTTTAAGTCCTGAATTTGGTCTAATTTCCATTCTCTCACCACCTCCACCCCTGCTGATTCTGAACAACCTCAGGTTTTCTCTTGGGTCAGTTTATCTGCTCCATTCAGAACAGAGAGCTGATTCAAAGCCAGCAACTCACTCTTTCTTCCCTCACCTCCACAGGCTTGAGTATGCGGTTCCTCCCTCCCCTTTTCATCATGGACCCTACACTGTGGCCTTTCTCTCAGAACCTCTGAGATTGTTACCCAGGCAAGGCACAATGCCCCTGTCCCCAACAAGACTGCCTAGTCCCTATGCTTCTGATCGGCTGGTACGGCTAGCAGCCAGGCTCCGGCCGGCACTATGTGATACCCTGATCACAGTGGGGAGCCACGAGTTCCCTGCGCACAGCCTGGTGCTGGCAGGTGTGAGCCAGCAACTGGGTCGCAGGGGCCGCTGGGCTGTGGTGAAAGGCATCAGCCCTTCCACCTTTGCCCAACTTCTGCACTTTGTTTATGGGGAGAGTCTAGAGCTGCATCCTAGGGAACTGGGGCCCCTTGAGGAGGCAGCCAGAGCACTGGGGGTACAGTCCCTGGAAGAGGCATGCATTAGGGCTCGAAGGGACATGGCCAGAGAAGAGCTGGGTCCAGGACTGAAGAGACAACAGGAGGAGCTAGAGAAACCCACAGGGGACTCGATGAGAAGCGTGGGAGACTCTGGGGAGAAGCAGAGACCAGAGAAGTTTGTTAGGGCTGGTGGGAAAGAGCAGGAGACGTTGCACAGGCACAGGCCACCAAGAGAGAGCCCTGAGATAGCAGAGGCAACTCTGGAGGGTCAAGAGGAGCAGATGAGACCAAAAGAGAAACTCCACCAAGCCCTTGTTGGCCATGGCAGAGTAGGTGGGAAGCAAGAAGTAATCATGTGGTTGAGGGACAGTGCAGGGGGCTCTGAGGAAAGTCTGCAGGAGTTCCCTGGCCCCCTTCCCCCAGCAGGTTCCTTCCAAACTGGCATCACCCCCAGGCCTTGGTGGGCTGAGGCCCCTTGGCTGGGGGAGGGCCAGCCTGCCCTGTGGAGCATCCTTCTGTTGCCACCGAGATATGGCACTCCCTTTTCCCATAGCATCCCTATGACTGGAGCCTGGCAAGAGGTCTGGCCTCGGGACCAGAGGTGAGTTGAAGGGCTTATGGAAGACCTCTGGCTGGGAGGGAGTGGCTCAGGAGGCAGCAACGATGGGTGGAAGGGTACCATATCTCTTATCTCTACTATACATTTCCTGAGTTGAGGTAGGACAAGAAGCTGTCACCACAAGGCAAGCCAAAGCCCAGTCCCCACAGAGGACTTATGACTCCTCCCTCCCTAGAAAGGGATCCGCAGGATCCCAGGTGTAACCAAGGCTGTAACTCTTCCCCATCCCACCCCCAGGATCCCACTGTCCCTGAACCTCCACAAAGGCCTTTGGAGCCAGAACCAGCTGGCCTCCTCCAGCCCCACCCCAGGTAAGCCCCTCACTGCCTGGCATGCACCCTGTAACATGGTCTCCCGGCTAGGAGTGGCTGGAGCTCCAGGAGTCCCGCCTGAGCAGGGCGCCTGCTTCACTCTGTTCCCTCCAGGTTCCCTCCCCCAGGGCCCCACACAGCTCAGTCCTGGGGAGACAGAAGAGTCTGATCAGAGGCACACAGGTGAGTAGGTGCTTTTGCCTCAGCGCCACTATGGCCCCAGCCTGAGTGTTCCAGTGGCCCGGCTCTGGGAATCCCAGCCCTGCCCTCCTTTGCCTTTTGTTCCCACAGGTGAGCTAGCAACCTGTGTGGGTCATGTCGGCACCGCAAGCCATCCATCTCACCAACACCCTCCCCCACCCACTCCTGCTCGGTCTCGGCCCTATTCTTGTTCTGTCTGTGGGAAGAGGTTTTCACTCAAACATCAGATGGAGACGCACTACCGTGTCCACACAGGTATGGGCGCCCTGCCTTGTGCAAACTGCTTCCTTCCAAACTCCAGTGGGCCCGCTCCTAAGGCCCTCTGTGAGTGCCATGCTCCCGAGCAACAACCTTGCCCAGCTGCCCCTACCTACCCCTACGCGAGCCTTCACTCCCTTCTTTCCTTCATGAGCCTTCCCCTCCACCTGCCCTAGGAGAGAAGCCCTTTTCCTGTAGCCTCTGTCCCCAGCGCTCCAGGGACTTCTCAGCCATGACCAAGCACCTGCGGACGCACGGGGCCGCACCCTACCGCTGCCCTCTGTGCCAGGCCGGCTGCCCCAGCCTGGCCTCCATGCAGGCGCACATGCGCGGCCACTCGCCCAGTCAGCTCCCGCCGGGATGGACCATTCGCTCCACCTTCCTCTACTCCTCCTCCTCCTCGAGGCCGTCTAGGACCTCGACCTCTCCCAGTAGGCCCTCTTCCTCCACCACCTGACGGGGCGTCAGTAACTTCTTTGGTTTCAGCCAAGCTTACAATTAAAAGGTGAAAGACGGGCCGGTGGGCAGGCTAGGCTTCTGATTCCGCACCGCGGCTGCGGCAGCCTAGCAAACTCGGCTCCAAGAAGCGCCGCGGGAAGGGCGCCAGAAGCCCTCTCCCAGACGGCCTCGGGCCGCGGACGTGGGCCAGAGAGGCCCTGTGGGGTGAGGGCAGTGAAGTTTGCACGAGTGACGGTTAACTGTGCGGGGACTGGCGATTCATCACCAAAATAAAGAGTTTCCTGTGCTCTCCTCCCGGGACCAGAAAGTCGAGTTCAGATTTTCGTCTGCGCGCGGGGGGCCGCCTTGCCCTTAGTCCTGTAGCGGCCCCTGGTGGTTCAACGTGGCGGCCACCTCCTCCGTCTCCCGGGGCTTCTGATCTTCCCCTCGAGGCAGCGGGCCGCGAGGACAGGGTGTCCAGACCGACTTCGCAGCAAGCCCTGTGTGGAAAGGCTGTGAGAACCCAAGTTACTGGTCCCTTCCGCAGCAAGCAACTGCGCGCCAAGTTTGAGTCTGGGTCGTCTAGCCCCGGGCTCGAAAGGAACTCATGCTACGGTCTGCTTTCAGCCACCCGACTCCTTCCCGGAGCACAAGAGCCAAAAGGCCGCAGCCCCTCCAGAATCTTCCCTCCACGCCGTACGGAGCGGCTGCCGGGTCAAACTCCAAACTGAGGCGGCCGCCCCTTACCCAGCCCACGCCTCCTGCAGTCGCGAACTTCATCTCCCAGTGTCCCTGAGCGTCCCAGGGTCCAAGGCCCGCTGCACTCTGGGAGTGGTAGTTCACGCGGGCCGCTGGTCTCGACAAAAACAATGGGAGGGGTCTGGGGCGGGAACCACATCTCCCGGCGGCCCAGGAGATGGCTTTCTGGGCCGGGTCAGGCTCCCATAGTCCCGGTTCTCGCGGCCCTAGCTCGCGGCGGAAGGAGCGAGGCGCTCGAACTACATTTCCCGGAGGCCCTTGCGCTTCGCCCTCTCCCGCCGCGACGCGGGGTCTAGGCTCTTTAGGTGCGGTCTAAGGGTGACCAGCCGGCCGGCCTCGGACTCCCGCTCCCGTGGTGCCCCGCGCGGCCGGCCCAGCCCCCGGCTCGTGTCGGCCCCGCGGCGGCGCTGGTTGTTGTCGTGAGCCTAAGCCGCCCCGCCCCTCCTCTGCTCCCCTCCCCCCGGCCCTGCGTACGGGCCGCCCCTCCCCCCGCCTCCCCGGCCCCTCTCACGGTGCCAAGATGGCGGCGGCGGCGGGCGGCGGCAGTTGCCCCGGGCCTGGCTCCGCGCGGGGCCGCTTCCCTGGCCGGCCGCGGGGCTCCGGCGGGGGCGGGGGCCGCGGCGGACGGGGCAACGGGGCCGAAAGAGTGCGGGTAGCTCTGCGGCGCGGCGGCGGCGCGGCGGGGCCGGGCGGAGCCGAGCCCGGGGAGGACACGGCCCTGCTCCGTTTGCTGGGACTCCACCGGGGCCTGCGCCGGCTCCGCCGCCTGTGGGCCGGCCCGCGCATTCAGCGGGGCCGGGGCCGGGGTCGGGGCCGGGGCTGGGGCCCGAGCCGGGGCTGCCTGCTGGAGGAGGAGAGCAGTGACGGGGAGTCCGACGATGAGGTGAGGCAGTAGGAGGCGTCCCCAGCGCCGGGCGGGGCGGAGGCAGGGGGCTTCCATGGGTCTGGGTGGCCCTGAGGGGTGGCGTGGGGAAGCGGAGTCCTTAGGGCTCTTGGGGAGGGAAAGGGCCCTGGAAATAGGCAGGGGAGGAGGTAGGCTGTGCGGAGCTGTCGGTGGAAGAGGCCTCTGAAAGTGGATAGAGAAGCCTGAGCTGCCGCTGAGCACTTCGGCTCGAGGCAGGTCCTGCTGAAGTGTCCTGGGCTGATTTTTCTTGGTAGTTGGCAAAGCCGGGGCTGGAGAGATTTGGGCTAGGAAGCTATGGGACTGCATCCCCAACCAGTGGTGGTTGACAGCAGAAGCGTGGCTTGAGTGGACGCAGGCTAGCCTGTGGACCTAGGCTGTGGACCTGCAAGCTGCCCCACCCGGCTTCAGAAGCTCCGACACATCACATTTCACCAGTGCCCCAATTCTTCTTCGGACTAAAGTGGAGAGAGGGGAGAATGGTGGAGGGCTTCCTCTTGGGGGCAGAGGTGGAAGAGATATGGGATGTAGGTGAGACTGGGCACTCGAGCAGGTCTGAGTTCAATTCAGGATTTATCACCAGTCTCTCAGAAAGGGCTCGAAGGTGTGGGTTGTATTGCTTAGGACGGTTTGTAGGCACCTGAGGGCTCACAGCAGGTCATAATATGATAAACTACTTAATACATGCACACCCCACTTGGGTGCCCCAATTCCCATTTTTCATTCAGAGAGAAACAACAGCTTGAGAGGGTATAGACAGAGGTTCTACTTTTTTCTGAGTTGGAGGATGAGGGAATATGAGGGTAGTAGCTACTGCCTGACATAGGAAGACCCTGTTCTGTTCCCTTTGAGCCAGTGGACCACTGATGGCTTGTGTTGGTGTGGTCTGAAACTGGGGATGCAATTTCAAAATACATTCTGTCTCCATCCCTGTGAAGATATTGTGTATTTTCCCAGTTCACCTTCCAGTCTTTTTAGTTCATTTGTAAATAGGGAATACGTTAAGGGGGAAGCTGGGGATATTCCTCAATACCTGAGTCTCAGGCTAAACAAGGGCTTTGGCACTGACTGCTGTTTCTCCCCTCCACCCTTGGTCCCATAAATCAGGAGTTTCAGGGTTTTCATTCAGATGAAGATGTGGCCCCCAGTTCCCTGCGCTCTGCGCTCCGATCCCAGCGAGGTGAGTGATGGGGAAACTCTACCTCTGTAGCTTTATAGGAATGTTACTCTTGTTTTTTGTGTCAGCTCTGCCCTGCTCTAGAGTCTCCCATCAGTTACCAAGTGTGTTCTATGTCAAAGCCTCAGCTAGGCTGGGTTGTGGGGGAAGCAGACAAGTCAGAGTCCCTGCACTCTTGGAGTCTTCCTCTGTCTGCAGGGCCAGCTTGACCCATCTCCCCACACCTATTCTCCTTTTAGGTCGAGCCCCCCGAGGTCGGGGCCGCAAGCATAAGACGACCCCCCTTCCGCCTCCTCGCCTAGCAGATGTGGCTCCTACACCCCCAAAGACTCCTGCGCGGAAACGGGGTGAGGAGGGCACAGAACGGATGGTGCAGGCACTGACTGAACTTCTCCGGCGGGCCCAGGCACCCCCAGCCCCCCGGAGCCGGGCATGTGAGTCCTCCACCCCCCGTCGGTGTCGGGGACGGCCCCCAGGACGGCCAGCAGGCCCCTGCAGGAAGAAGCAACAAGCAGTAGTGGTGGCAGAAGCAGCTGTGACAATCCCCAAACCTGAGCCCCCAACTCCTGTTGTTCCAGTAAAACACCGAACTGGCAGCTGGAAGTGCAAGGAGGGGCCCGGCCCAGGACCTGGGACCCCCAAGCGTGGAGGACAGTCTGGGCGAGGAGGCCGTGGAGGCAGGGGCCGAGGCCGAGGCCGGCTCCCCCTCGTGATCAAGTTTGTTTCAAAGGCCAAAAAAATGAAGATGGGACAGTTGTCCTTGGGACTTGAATCAGGTCAGGGTCAAGATCAGCATGAGGAAAGCTGGCAGGATGCCCCCCAGGAGAAAGCTGGATCTGGGCAAGGAGAGGGCCCCTGCTGGAGGAAGGAGCAGAAGCTGGAGGAGGAGGGAGAGGAGGAGAAAGAAGAGGAAGATGAGGAAGAGAGAGCTGTAGCTGAGGAAGCAATGGTGCTAGCCGAGGAAAAGGAAGAGGCAAAGCTGCCGTCGCCACCCCTGACTCCTCCAGCCCCTCCACCTCCTCCATCCCTGCCACCCCCCTCAGCATCTCCTCCATCCCCACTTTGCCCTCCCCCCCCACCTGTGTCTCCTCCCCCCCCACCATCCCCCCCACCGCCTCATGCCCCCGAGGAGCAGGAAGAGTCCCCTCCTCCCGTGGTCCCAGCTACATGCTCGCGAAAGAGGGGCCGGCCTCCCCTGACTCCCAGCCAGCGGGCAGAGCGAGAAGCTGCTCGGGCAGGGCCAGAGGGCACCTCTCCTCCCACTCCAGTCCCCAGCACTGCCACAGGAGGCCCTCTGGAAGACAGCCCCACTGTGGCCCCCAAAAGTACCACCTTTCTGAAGAACATCCGACAGTTTATTATGCCTGTGGTGAGTGCCCGCTCTTCCCGTGTCATCAAGACACCCCGGCGATTTATGGATGAAGACCCCCCCAAGCCCCCAAAGGTGGAGGTCTCGCCTACTCTACGGCCTCCCATTGCCACTTCCCCACTGGCCCCCCAGGAACCAGCACCAGCCCCCTCTCCTCCCCGTGCCCCAACTCCTCCATCTACCCCAGTCCCACTCCCTGAGAAGAGACGGTCCATCCTAAGGGAACCCACATTTCGCTGGACCTCACTGACCCGGGAACTGCCCCCTCCTCCCCCTGCTCCTCCGCCGGCCCCACCCCCACTTCCTGCCCCTGTCACTCCTTCCCGGAGGCCCCTGCTCCTTCGGGCCCCTCAGTTTACCCCAAGTGAAGCCCACCTGAAGATCTACGAATCGGTGCTTACTACTCCTCCTCTTGGGGCCCCTGAAGCCCCTGAGCCAGAGCCGCCTCCTGCCGATGACTCTCCAGCTGAGCCTGAGCCGCGGGCAGTGGGCCGCACGAACCACCTCAGCTTGCCTCGATTTGCCCCTGTGGTCGCCACTCCTATTAAGGCTGAGATGCCCTCCCCTGGGGCTCCAGCTCCAAGCAGTGGGCAGCAGCCTCACGCTCAGCTGCAGCAGCCCCTACAGGCCTTGCACACCCAGCTGCTGCCCCCAGCACTACCACCACCGCAGTCACTGCTGCAGCCACAGTTACAGCTGCAGCCGCCGCCACAGCAGGCGCCACCACTGGAAAAGGCCCGGATCGCAGGCCTGGGGTCCTTACCACTGTCTGGTGTGGAGGAGAAAATGTTCAGCCTCCTCAAGAGAGCCAAGGTGCAGCTAATCAAGATTGACCAGCAGCAGCAGCAGAAAGTGGCGTCTTTGATGCCGGTGAGCATGGTGCTTTGGCCAGGCCCCTGCACCCAGTCACTCAGGCTCAATTCTCTGCAGTCACTTTATCTCCTGTCTCTCAGGACATCATCTAGTGTTGCAGGGAACCTTTCAAGCCCGTCTTTCCCCTGTCCCCCAGCTTCTTGGGTTCCTTTCCCGGCCCCATTTGTCCTCCCTCTCCAGCCTCTGACCCTATTTATTCCCCCACCAGCCCAGCCCTGGAGGGCAGATGGAGGAGGTTGTGGGGACTGTCAAGCAGATCCCAGATAGAGGTTCTGTCAAGTCGGAAGATGAATCAGTGGAAACTAAGAGGGAGAGACCATCGGTATGGAGGGGGGAGAAGGCCCTCTGGGGAAGACTGGCAGAGGGAGTGTGAGGGGCAGCTCTCCACAGGTATTCCTGGTTTCTCCTCCCCCAGGGCCCCGAGTCCCCTGTGCAAGGACCCCGCATCAAACATGTGTGCCGTCACGCTGCTGTGGCCCTGGGTCAGGCCCGGGCCATGGTGCCCGAAGACGTCCCCCGCCTCAGCGCTCTCCCTCTCCGTGATCGGCAGGACCTCAACGCGGAGGGTAGGGGCGGGTGTGTTGTGGGGAAGTTTTGACAGCTGTGTCAAATTTGGGGGTAAGCGAAGGAATCAAGAACTTGGGAGAATGGCAGCTGAGTAGGGTGCTTAGGGCCAGGTGGCAAGTGGGTTGGACTGCTAGGTCTTAGAGCGGACTTGGGAATACCTGGAGCCTGAGCATGGTGGGAAAGTGGGGCCGGTTGAATGGGATCTCGGGGAGGTCAGGGGACTGGGGTAGAACTCCTGTGCTTCATGGCTCCATACCCACCTCTCCACTGCACTAGATACGTCATCAGCATCTGAGACCGAGAGCGTCCCATCCCGGTCCCAGCCGGGAAAGGTGGAGTCAGCAGGGCCCGGGGGAGACTCAGAGCCTGCAGGGTCTGGAGGGACCCTGGCACACGCACCCCGGCGCTCACTGCCCTCCCATCACGGCAAGAAGATGCGGATGGCACGGTGTGGACACTGTCGGGGCTGCCTGCGTGTGCAGGACTGTGGCTCCTGTGTCAACTGCCTGGACAAGCCCAAGTTTGGGGGCCCCAACACCAAGAAGCAGTGCTGTGTGTGAGTAGCTGGGGTGCAGGCTTAATTCCTACCCATGGTTGTCAGTCACCCAGGCCTCCTGCCCCAGCAGAGCAGTGGGATTGGCATCCTTGTGGAGAGCTTCCTCTCTTCCCCCAGACCACCAGTCCCCTACCCTGGTGACGTGCTGCTCCCCTCCCCAGATACCGGAAGTGTGACAAGATAGAGGCACGGAAGATGGAACGGCTGGCCAAAAAAGGTAACGAGGCTTGAGAAGCATTTCTTTACACAGTCTTACTGAGATGCATGGTATGGAGGAAACCATGTCTTTCTCTGTTCTCTTTGCTTTATCCTTACAGTCCACCACCTTTGTCGTTTCTCCCATTGCGCACTTTTGTATTTCCTGTACTTGTTCTCTTCTGCCCCGCTTTTTTCTGGCTTTTCTCCATCCTAGTGTCCATTTCCCTGGCTGAGCTCAGATCCTACTAAGTCCCCTGTTCCCACAGGCCGGACGATAGTGAAGACGCTGTTGCCCTGGGATTCCGATGAATCTCCTGAGGCCTCCCCTGGTCCTCCAGGCCCACGCCGGGGGGCGGGAGCTGGGGGGCCCCGGGAGGAGGTGGTGGCCGCCCCAGGGCCCGAGGAGCAGGACTCCTTCCTACTGCAGCGCAAGTCAGCCCGGCGCTGCGTCAAACAGCGACCCTCCTATGATATCTTCGAGGACTCGGATGACTCAGAGCCTGGGGGTCCCCCTGCTCCTCGGCGTCGGACCCCCCGGGAGAATGGTATGAATTGTTGCTGCTTTCGCTATCAGTCCTGTGTGTGGAAGGGTTATTAGGACTCCCCAACCCAAGGCTCTGTCAGTCTCCAGGAGAGTGACTTAGTGAAGAAAAGGGTATGGTTTTAGTGGGCAGGGAGAACAGGTGCCGGAGGTTTTCAGTAGGTTATTGAACAAGGTTCAAGTCATCCTCATGGACTTGGGCTCATTAAAGGCCTGGGGATCCGGAAGTCACATGGGGTGGTAGAGGAGGGGGGATGGGGCAGAGAAGAGGGGGAACCTCACCACTCCTGTGTCCTGCCTAGAGCTGCCAGTGCCAGAACCAGAGGAGCAGAGCCGGCCCCGCAAACCCACCCTGCAGCCTGTGTTGCAGCTCAAGGCCCGAAGGCGCTTGGACAAGGTCAGCATAGCCCCACACCAAGAACCTGAGCCCTGTGTAAGGCATGGCTCCATCCCAGGGAGTTTCCTGACAAGTCAGGGTCACAGGCTCACCTGAGTGCTGTAGTGTGTCCATGCCAGAGGACAGGCCCTGGGTGGGTGAAGCAGGCATGTCTCTCTGGAAGGTCAAGTAGGACCTAGGCAAAAGGCAGGTTGGCGTAGGCTGGAGAGAGGGCAGTGAGAAGTTGGTAAAGGGTGGGGCTGCAGCCCTCTGAGCACCACTGTCCCTCCCTAGGATGCTTTGGGTCCTGGCTCTTTTGCCTCTTTTCCCAATGGCTGGACTGGAAAACAAAAGTCTCCAGATGGTGTGCACCGGGTTCGTGTGGATTTTAAGGTATGGTTTAGGGTGGTGGGAAGAAACATGTTGGTTACAAATGAGAACCCTGGTCTTTAAGTTTGGATCTTGCTGTGTTCCTGGCTGCTCCCTCATTCTTCATCTTCTCTTCCCTCAGGAGGATTGTGACCTGGAGAACGTGTGGCTGATGGGTGGCCTAAGCGTACTCACCTCCGTGCCAGGCGGACCACCCATGGTGTGCTTGCTGTGTGCCAGCAAAGGCCTGCATGAGGTTGGATCCCTTCCCCTTCAAGTCTCCGTTAGCCCTGACTGCCTGGTTTTTGGGCCCTCTCAACAGGGTCACTCTCCCTGGCCTCCTGGCCCCTCACTCTGCCCATTGTTCACTCTCCCCACTCCTAGCTGGTGTTCTGCCAGGTCTGCTGTGACCCTTTCCACCCATTCTGCCTGGAGGAGGCCGAGCGACCCCTGCCCCAACATCATGACACTTGGTGCTGTCGCCGCTGCAAGTTTTGCCATGTCTGTGGGCGCAAAGGCCGGGGATCCAAGGTTTGGACACAGGGGCGTGGCAGTGGCAGCGGCAGCATGGAGGAGAGGGGTGTCTCTGAGCCGGTGGGTTTTGCCATTGCTGTCTTTCTATGACATCCTATAGCACCTCCTGGAGTGTGAGCGCTGCCGCCATGCTTACCATCCAGCCTGTCTGGGGCCCAGCTACCCAACCCGGGCCACACGCAAACGGCGCCACTGGGTGAGAGATGAGGCCCCCTCTCCTGGCTGTGGAGCGCTAATTAATGCCGCCACCACCCCAGAACTGCTCTAGGCCAGGGCTCTTGGGGGTGGGAGGGTGGAGGTCCTCTTAAGAGTTTGATAAACATCACATGTCCTCTTCAAGAATTTCACACAGACGAGATTTCTGTGCAGAATTTGCATGTAATGGTTTTACAGGCTCATGGATTCCGTAGTCCCCTGCTGTAGCCTCATCTCTTCCCGTCTCAGTCTGCCATTCTCCCCACTTCATCTCTCTCCTGCCCTGCTGCTTTCCCTCTCCATCCTCCTCTTCACCTCTCCCACACACCTGTTCTCCTTACCCATCCTTTCGCATCTGTCTCATGCCCACTCCTCTTTGCCCCTCCCCACTTTGCACTGCTCCAGCCTGGTGTCTGGTTCTCCCCCTAACATTGCCCTGCCCCCCCCAGATCTGCTCAGCCTGCGTGCGCTGTAAGAGCTGTGGGGCAACTCCAGGCAAGAACTGGGACGTCGAGTGGTCGGGAGATTACAGCCTCTGCCCCAGGTGCACCCAGCTCTTTGAGAAAGGTGGGGACCTGGCAGGGGACCGGGGCCCCGGGGGCCACCGGGGAGTGGGCCAGGTTCCTAGACAAGCAGTTGGAAGAGATACTCTTTGCTAGTATTTCTCCACTCTCTTCTACCTCTGGAGCCTTTCTTTCCATTCAAAGCACTCTTTTGTAGGAGCCCTTCTAGTACTTGGAGGGACACGGCCCCTCTGAGGGCAGTGGGAGTGGAGGGCTTGGACCCCACTCTCATGGTGGTCCTGGAAGTACCTCCTAAAACCTTAAGTCTCTGCTGAGCTATCTGAAGACATGGGCTTCCTCATTGGCTCAAGCAGCGGGTTTAGCAAGGCTCTTTGCATTGTGAGGCCTTGGGGCTGCAGAGTTAGGAGAGCAACCTTATCCTTAGCCAGCCTTTGGGGCGTGGTAGGGGACCCAGGTGGGGCAGGACAGGGCAGCTCGTGCAGCAGTCATGGGCCGGCTGGCCTCCATGCCAGGCTGCTGAGGGCAGCTCATGGCACCAGCCCCTCTGACTTGCTGCTTCTTGTTCCAGGAAACTACTGCCCGATCTGCACACGCTGCTATGAAGACAATGACTACGAGAGCAAGATGATGCAGTGTGCACAGTGTGACCACTGGGTGCACGCCAAGTGTGAGGGGCTCTCAGGTGAGTGGACGGGAGACGGGTGTGGCCCCAGCCATGTCCTGCCCTTGGCCGCAGGCTCTCAGGGGACAGCAAAACATTCTCAGTGACCTGGGGCGGTCTGAGAACTTCCACGTCACTGAAACCATTTTTCCCTTTCCTGCCCTGGCTGTTCTAGATGAAGACTACGAGATCCTTTCAGGGCTGCCAGACTCGGTGCTGTACACCTGTGGGCCGTGTGCTGGGGCCACGCACCCCCGCTGGCGAGAGGCCCTGAGTGGGGCCCTGCAGGGGGGCCTGCGCCAGGTGCTTCAGGGCCTGCTGAGCTCCAAGGTGGCAGGCCCACTGCTGCTGTGCACCCAGGTCTGCGGGCCCGGATGACTGGACGGGAGGGGCCCAGCCCAGCACGAGCCCTGCTGACTTCCCCTCTTTGCAGTGTGGGCAGGATGGACAGCAGCTGCACCCAGGGCCCTGTGATCTGCACGCTGTGAGCCGGCGCTTCGAGGAGGGCCACTACAAGTCTGTGGTGAGTGGGACACTGAGGAGCCGCTGCGTGCCTGGGGGAGAGGATTATGGTGGGGGCTCAGGTCCTGACAAACCCCCTTACAGCACAGCTTCATGGAGGATGTGGTGGGCATCCTGATGAGGCACTCTGAGGAAGGAGAGATGCTGGAGCGCCGGGCTGGAGGCCAGACCAAGGGGCTCCTACTGAAGGTGACCTCTTTGGGGGCTGCCCTGAGGTTGGCTTGCATGGTAGCAGGGAGGAGAGTGGGTTCCTGCCCTCACCACCTCTCCTGGGGAAGACAGTTCTCATTCTGTTAACCCCCTCCCCAGCTGCTAGAGTCTGCGTTCGGCTGGTTCGACGCCCACGACCCCAAGTACTGGCGACGGAGTACCCGGCTGCCCAAGTGAGCAAGGCTGGGTAGCAGGGAGGGAACCAGGGAGTGAGGGCAAAGGCAAGGGCACCTGGGAATCCAGGGTCCAGCTGGACTGAGAAGAGACAAGGAGCATGCTGAGGGTCTTGGAGGGCAGTGGGGCCAGGATGAGAGTCCCTCGTGGTTCCAGACGAGCAGAGACTCGTGTGGTTAACTCTGACTTTGGGTGTACATTACGCAAGGTGCTGCTGGGGACAGCAGTGGGCAAGCCGTGCTTGGGGGATTGGGCAGGCACCGATAACCTAGACAGCTAGGGCTTTGATGGGGAGGCCCAGGGGCTGTGGGAGCCCAGAGGAGGTGCCTACCTAGGAGCCTCAGGCCTGAGACTTCCCAGAGAAATGACATCTAAGCTGAGAAGTGGAGGAGATGTATTCTGGGCATGGAGAACAATATTTTATGTGGCAAAGGAGGCACAAGAGGGTCTGGCTTGTTTGGAAGTCTGAGAGAAGTTCCACATAGAGGACAGAGGGGGTCATGTCGTAATCAGGTTGATACCATGGGTGGGCCCCAGTCCAGCACCCCTCCGTTAGATGTGTCAGAGGCTGACCCTGCCTGTCCACAGCGGAGTCCTTCCCAATGCTGTGTTACCCCCATCCCTGGACCACGTCTACGCTCAGTGGAGGCAGCAGGAACCAGAGACCCCAGAATCAGGGCAGCCTCCAGGGGATCCCTCAACAGGTACTGGGCAGTTGGGGCTAGAAACTCGATCGCCTGGTTGGTGGGCCAGGCTCCAGGTCCTCATTCTTTGACCATCCTTCCCACACCCCTTCCAGCTTTCCAGGGCAAGGATTCAGCTGCTTTCTCACATCTGGAGGACCCCCGTCAGTGTGCGCTCTGCCTGAAATACGGGGATGCGGACTCTAAGGTGAGGGCTACTGCATGAAGACCCAGGTTGTGGGGTCTGGTCTCTGACTCCTCCCCTCACACCACGACTCTGCCCCCAGGAGGCGGGACGGCTCCTGTACATTGGGCAGAATGAGTGGACACACGTCAACTGTGCCATTTGGTCAGCCGAAGTGTTTGAAGAAAATGACGGCTCCCTCAAGAACGTGCATGCTGCTGTGGCTCGAGGGAGGCAGATGGTGAGGGCGCGGGCCTGGAGAGGGGGCAGTTCTCGGGGGCTGGGGTGGGGCCCAACTCCAGTAGAGACAGCTCTGGTTTTGCGGTCTCTGCCACAGTTTGTCCTCGGTGCCTCTTTTGGCTGTCCAGGACTCTAGTGCTGCAGCGAAAGCAAGTCTTTTCCTATTTGTGCTGTCTGGTTTAATACGGGTCTGAAGCCTGCGAGACTAAAAGTTAGATGGTCTCCTGTTACTAAGCTTGTGTGGCATTTGCCTCTTACTCCATCCCTGTGAGGTGAGGTGCTGCGTGGGAACCCCTCCCCTGTGGGTTGCCGCCAGCTCACCCTCAGGAAATAGGATGAGAGAGACCTGCCACAGCGGGCAGAGGTGAGGGTTCAGTGAGGTAATACGGGCTCCACGTTAGAACAGCATGTGGAAGCCTTAGCTCCTGTTATTTTTCTTCCTGCTACAACTGTTTCAAGGAGTCTGCCCTTGTTTTGATGTGCGCCTGGGCCTGGATGCCACTGGTGGGGAGGGAATGCGCCGTTGTTCTGTGAGGTGCTAGGCTCGGCAGGGGCCCAAGGGAGTCTTTGAGGACAGCGATGCTGGGTGTCAGGCCCTGGCTTCCTCGCTTAGCAACCCCTTCTGCCCGTAGCGCTGTGAGCTCTGCCTGAAGCCTGGTGCTACGGTGGGCTGCTGCCTCTCCTCCTGCCTCAGCAACTTCCACTTCATGTGCGCCCGGGCCAGCTACTGCATCTTCCAGGATGACAAGAAGGTGTTCTGCCAGAAACACACAGACCTGTTGGATGGCAAGGTGGGCCCTCACCTTGGGGACCCAGTGCCCCACTGCGCTCTCCTCTTCCTCTCAGGGAGCCTGTAGCCCCTTGGGCCTCACCCAGCTGCCTCTTAGTGTCCCTTGTTCCCTTACGCTCCGCCCTCAGTCATTTAGTCAAGCCCCTTGACTGACCAGTCTCTGGAGCGAGCCTTCCCTCACATCCCCCTCACCCCCTCACCAATCCAGCAACCCCATTTGCCACCCACCTCCCAGGAGATCGTGAATCCTGACGGTTTTGATGTTCTCCGCCGAGTCTACGTGGACTTTGAGGGCATCAATTTCAAGCGAAAGTTCTTGACGGGGCTTGAACCTGATGCCATCAATGTGCTCATTGGTAAGCAGCTTGCTCTCTCCCCTCGTCTTCCTGACCCTGCCTAGGCCCGCTCTCCTGACCTCTCCCACCCACCTATACCATAGGTTCCATCCGGATCGACTCCTTGGGCACTCTCTCTGACCTCTCAGACTGTGAGGGACGGCTCTTCCCCATTGGCTACCAGTGAGCAACCCAAGGGGCGTTGGTGGGGCTGGGGGCCTCCAGGGTTGGATCTTGTTTCCCAAGTTGTCCTGACCCTTTTGTCCCACACGCACCCCCCCCCCAACCAACCTTACCCCCGCCAGGTGCTCCCGGCTGTACTGGAGCACAGTTGATGCCCGGCGGCGCTGCTGGTATCGGTGCCGGATCCTGGAATATCGGCCGTGGGGGCCAAGGGAAGAGCCAGTTCACCTGGAGGCAGCAGAGGAGAACCAGACCATTGTGCACAGTCCTGCCCCTTCCTCAGGTACGGCCTTGGGGCTCACGCATTTTCTTCCCTGAGTGCTGCCCTCCACAAACAGCTACCCACCAAGCCTTGTTCTCCTGTGCCATAATGAAATCCCAGGATGTTTGGCATTGTTCTGTTTGTTGTAATGATTAATTTCATGCCAGGAAGTGAGGAGAGAGGTGTGCACTAACTGCTCGTGAGGTTGGCAGCTTCTGGACATATGTAGGGAGCATTTATGGCTACCTGACTTGGGGCTCCGTGCTTGTGTTATGCTCCCCACAACCCCTTGAGAAAGGGATAAGCTCCTCTGTACATCTCAGAAAGGACATAGTGGCAGAGCCAGGATTCAACCCTAGATCTCCTCATTTCCCAAACTGACACCCTCCCCTCCATGCTAGCGCTTAGGGCCGGTTGGCAGGAAGCACAGAATGGGCTTAAGGACTGGTAGCCCACTGGGAGGAGGGAAAGATGTGGATTGTGCTTGTGGGCAGGGTGTTTGTTCTGGGTTGGAGCACAACATGGAGAGAGGGGAAAGAGGGTACGGCCATCCTGGCTGGAAACACGGGAGTGTTAGGAGGAGGCGGCAGAGATCAGCTTGTACAGATTGGGTGGAGCCAGGTAATGGGGCGCCACAAGCGCCAGGATGGGGTGGTTGCGTTTGATGTGGCTGGGATGTGCAGCACAAGTGAGAAAGTGGTAGGACTGGCCGTGCTGGAGGGAGGGCAGTACCCTGCGTGGGGCCTGAATCTGGGAGAGAGCAGCAGGCATCCAGGAAGTGAGGAAATGGCAAAGGATGAGTGAGGGAGTCACAAAGGGACTCTGAGCCACGTGTATGGGGAGGTTTTGCAGAAGCCAGAGAGGTTTGAGACCTGGGCGATGACTGCGAACGCAGCACCTTGTGTCCAGGTCAGGGGCCAGACGGAGAAGGTGTGAGTGCCTCAAAAGAATGAAAGGTGTGTGAGCAGAGGCTTTCACAAGGAGCCCCCGCCACCCACGATGCCATTTTCTTGCCACTCTAGAGCCCCCAGATCATGTGGACCCCCCGCCAGA